>NW_026652288.1:98026186-98395813 GCF_009828535.3 Hylobates moloch | reverse complement strand
ACACACACACACACACATAAATTACCTTCAGGCTATGTGTATAAGTTGTAAATAAAACACAACTGGATTTAGTGTTTAGACTTACATCCTATCCCCCATGGTATCTTATTGCCTATATGAAATATTTCAAAATCCCAAGAAGTCCATAATCTGAGATACTTCTGGTCCCAAGCATTTCAGATAAGAAATACTCAACCTGTATGATTTTTGACTGAACTCACTGAGAGTCCCGTGTTTTAGGAAGCTCTGTTTTAGGAAGGGCTTCTCATTGCAATATTAGAGTTTTCTTTTCTGAAGGTGGATAATCTTACAATCTTCTGAATAAGAACAAGTTTCCTTACATCCATTTACTTTATTTTTCAGTTATTTACTTTTTTATGCTGGCTGCAAATATTTTCTCTGCCAGGAGAAATAGGTGGAATTATTCGAGAGAAAGCTGCTCCTTTGTTTGAAAAACACATTTATCAGCATTTTGGTTATTATGCAAGGGCTGGGTCCAGGATCATTCTGGAAGAGTGAGCTAAATCAATGAAGAGATGCATTCCTTTGCATAATAACACACAGTGCTGTCTTCCTTAGGCAGAGATTTCTAGAATATGTGCATATGAAGAGACTCCTACTTCCCCTTGAAGGTTGAAAGGATAAGTGCTTTTATGGTAAGATTAGAGAAGGAACTCTGTTTAGAAAGCGTAGACTATGGGAAAGAGGCCAAAGGCAAGGGAATCTCTTGAATGGTAGATGGCCGCGGACTACCTCACTATGGCTGATTTGCAGTTTTACGATGTTTCCTATTCTGTGTCCCTTCCATCAACCAAATCTTAAATAAAAACTGCTACACAATAGCTTTGTGTCACTGAAGCAAGAGAGAGTGAACAGGTCAGAGGTGGAGTGCTGATTTCATGATCCTAATAAAGAGGTGTGGAAAGATGACATTTGTCAGAACAGTTGACAAGGAAGCCAATGGTGACTGGTGAGAAGCTGAAGAAGGAGCTTGGAGAGTGAAATGTCAATTGGCAAGAAGAAGAGGTAATCTTTCCCTAAAATCCTCCAAAGTATTGGATTTTTTGAGGAATGAAGGGATAGAGGCTTGATATTTAATTTGTATGTAAACATGAAAGTGACAATTTAGAAGACTGAGGACACAGGGCTGAGGACACAAGTAAAGATTGTCTGGCTCAGTTTCAGTCATGGTTAAAGTTCACAGCACCTGAAAGGTATTAAGTGCAGGAGGCTTTCCAGGCTCCTTTGTTCTGGGAAGCAGCAGGAAATGATGGAAAGTACCTGGGCTTTCCAGGGCTGGTCCTAAATTCCTGACCTGTCACCCCTAAGCTGGGTGGCCTTGCAGAATTCCACCTTTCTGAGTCTTCGTTGGCTAATGAACATTGAGTAATTCCAAACTCATAGGATAATAATAGGATGATGGGAGGTAACGGTTTAAACTGTCTAGCACACTGTAGGGAGTAAATGAAAGATTCAGTTTCTTCTCTAAGAGGAAATGTTCACATTGTTCAACTCAAAGAGTTGTCATGGGGGAAGTGGGCAGATTTGTTGAACTGACTTCTGTGTGGTGTCAGAGGATGTAACTAGAATTAGTGGGTGGAAATCACAAGTCAATTATAGCTCAGCCAAAAAAAAAAATACAGAGCTGTTCAGTTGTAGAGCTCAACAGGGTGTAAGTTTCCTGTCACTGGAGATAATCAAGCAATGTCTCAGCACCTATTTGGAGGAGATGCTTTAGAGGGGATTTCAACTATCAGTAAAAGTTGAACAGTTTCAACTCTTAAGTCATTTCCAAAGCTGAAATTCCACAATTCTGAGTGTGGTCACTTCCCTTTTGTGGCATAAGTGAAAGACCAACAGTTACTACTCCTTTTGCAAAGGCTTGTCTTTGCCCAAGGAGAGTGAGCCCAGATGTACTAACTTTTAAAATCCTGACCTTCCTCCTTCAGCATTACTGCTATATATTGCATTAACAGAAATAGCATTGCAATCTCTCCCTAGGCCATGTGTTCTGGGAGATTGTTAGAAAGATTCCTGGCGAAGAAGTTTAGATTGAAGACAAAGATTGGGCCTCATGGACCCCTGCATCTTTTCATGCAAAATAAAATCTGAAAGATCCTTATGATTATTTACAGTGGGGTACTGACTTTGCCAATGTTGCTTGTTTGTTTTTTGTTTTTGTTTTGTTTTGAGACAAGGTCTTGCTCTGTTGCCCAGGCTGTAGTGCAGAGGTACGATCACAGCTCACTACAGCCTCGATCCCCCCCAACGTCCCCCCACTGCCTGCTCCCCAGGCTCAAGTGATCTTCCTGCCTCAGCCTCTGTAGTAGCTTGGACTACAGGTGTGCACCACCACATCTGGCTAATTTTTAAATTTTTTTCTGTAGAGATGAGGTCTCACTATGTCGGCCAGCTGGTCTCAAACTCCTGGGCTCAAGTGACCCTTCCATCTCAGCCTTTCAAAATGTTAAGATTAAACAACTGCATAAGAAAGTTGACAAAGGACACAAACAGACACTTTTCAAAAGAAGACATACATGTGGCCAACAGTCATTTAAAGAAAAGCTCAATATCACTGATCATCAGAGAAATGCAAATCCAAATCACAGTGAGATACCATCTCACACCAGTCAGAATGGCTATTATTAAAAAGTCAAAAAACAGATGTCAGCAAGGTTGTGGAGAAAAAGGAACACTTATACACTGCTGGTGGGAGTGTAAATTAGTTTGGCCATTGTGGAAGGCAGTATGGCTATTCCTCAAAGACCTAAAGACAGAAATACCATTTGACCCAGCAATCCCATTACTGGATATATACCCAAAGTAATATAAATTATTTTATTATAAGGACACATACACGTGTATATTCATTGCCGCACTGTTCACAATAGCAAGGACATGGAATCAACCTAAATGCCCATCAGAATAGCAAGGACATGGAATCAACCTAAATGCCCATCAGTGATAGACTGGATAAAGGAAACCTGGTACATATACTTCATGGAATTTTTTTTTTTTTTTTTTTTTGAGACGGAGTCTTGCTCTGTCGCCCAGGCTGGAGTGCAGTGGCGCGATCTCGGCTTACTGCAAGCTCCGCCTCCTGGGTTCACGCCATTCTCCTGCCTCAGCCTCTCCGAGTAGCTGGGACTACAGGCGCCCGCCACCATGCCCGGCTAATTTTTTTTGTATTTTTAGTAGAGACGGGGTTTCACCGTGGTCTCGATCTCCTGACCTCGTGATCCGCCCACCTCGGCCTCCCAAAGTGCTGGGATTACAAGCGTGAGCCACCGCGCCCGGCCTACTTCATGGAATATTATGCAGCCATAAAAGGAACAAAATCATGTCCTTTGCAGGGACATGGAAGGAGCTGGAGGCCATTATCTTTAGCAAACTAACACAGGAACGGAAGACCAAATACCACATGTTCTCACTTATAAGTGGGAACTAAATGATGAGAACACATGGACACATAGAGGGACATAACAACACACATTGGGGACTTTTGAAGGGTGGAGGGTGGGAAGAGGGAGAGTATCAGGAAAAATAACTAATGGGTACTAGGCTTAATAACCTGGTTGATGAAATAATCTATACAACAAACCCCCATGACACAAGTTTACCTATGTAACAAACCTGTACTTGTACCTCTGAACTTAAATAAAAGTTGAAAAAAAGAAAAACAAAAAACAACACAACAAAGTGTTAGAATTACAGGCATGAGCCACTGTGCCTGGCCACCAATGTCTTAATTTTGGTTTTCCCCTGGAAGATAAGATGTTTCTTGGGTGTGAGCCCCAATAGGAGGGTCACTATTTATTATTCCAAATGCTGCATGCTCTGAGCTGGACTATGCCTTTGTCACATGGCTAGTAAAATCTGCCAAATGGGTAATGGGTAAGCACCACAAAGCTAAATGAATTTGTTGCCAGACTTATATGAGTGAAACAGAAAGTTTAACCAACCCTTTGAGGTTGACACATCTTCATATTTGCAGAGAAAGCAGAGCTATGAGTTTCTTGGCAAGATTCAGTCAGATTGAAATCATTCTAAGCACATGATATGAGAACTATTGACAAGAATTCACATGGATACTTACACAGCCATTATTTCCTAATTCTGTTACCTAAAAATGTTTAATGATCCTATGTTATAGTTGGTTACATGACTTTCCCAGGAAGCGATCGTGGAATCTACATGTAAAAACCATGAGTATCAGAGATCATCTAGGTTTTACATGAAAGGATCTAGTCCAACTTGTTTAGAGAAATTAACAATGGAACCTGTTTTATAAAGTCTTATGTGAAGTAACCCTCTGAGTAACACAAGTAAATGTGGAGCTGCTCTGCTTCATGTGAGTGGAAGGCTAGACACTTGCAGTTGAGGAACCTGAGACAACCCAATATAGAAGTGACTCATTTAGGGTCATACAACGACAGACTGAAACCGAAGCCTTTTCTTACTTAGCAAGGAAAACATGAAGAAGCTGACAAAAATGAAAAATAAGAGGAAATGTCTAATCTTCAGACTCTCTGGAAACACTGCTCTCCAACTCTGAGAATGCATCACACGCTTCACGATTATGGTCCCCAGCTCTAGGACATCTGCTTTAGGACAAAGTGCAAGGAAATGGAGCTTTAATTGTCAGCTTTGAAATGGTGACTTAGTCAGACTGATAAGAACAGGACAAGGGAAGAACCCTTCTCATAGGAAAGAAAGCAGCACATTTCCATAACACCAACGACAATCAACAGATATCCTAGCCTGTTCTCTAACTGTGGTCACAGTGCCTTGCGTTTGCATTGATCTATAGTTTCCAAAGAACTTTTTACATACACTGTTTAGTTTAATCTTTACAACTATCCTCATTTTGCAGGAGAAAAAACTGAGGCTTGGAGAAGCTAAGTAATGTGGCTGTGCCCAATTAGTTCTTGTTTGATAATTGATTTAGGTGTTATGTAGTAAACAGAAAGAAAGATGTTAGAAATTTTGTTTGTTTGTTTGTTTGTTTGTTTCGAGAAAGGCTCTCACTCTGTCACCCAGGCTATAGTGCAGTGGAGGGACCATGGCTTACTGCAGCCTCAAACTCCTGTGCCCAAGCAATCCTCCTGCCTCAGCCTCCCAAGTAGCTGGGACTACAGGTACATGCCACCACACCCAGCTAATATTCTTATTTTTTGTAGAGATGGGGTCACTCTGTGTTGCCCAGGCTTGTCTGGAACTCTTGACCTTAAGTGACCCTCCTGCCTCAGCCTCCCAAAGTGCTAGGATTACAAGCATGAACCAACATGTCCAGCCTAGAAATCTTTCTATATATATCCAGGGATTTCTCTGGACACATTGGAGGAATGAACTGG
The DNA here is from genome assembly GCF_009828535.3 of Hylobates moloch. Taxonomy (NCBI): domain Eukaryota; kingdom Metazoa; phylum Chordata; class Mammalia; order Primates; family Hylobatidae; genus Hylobates; species Hylobates moloch. The sequence goes on along the minus strand of NW_026652288.1, from coordinate 98,390,459 downwards.
AGTATAAACCTTCCCAGTATATGAGAGATATTACCTTGACATGTTTAGTAAGATTTCTGTCTTCCCTTCCATTTCCCACATAGCACTCAAAACAGTTATCATGCCAAAACCACCATAAAAATGTATGCTATATATAATAATATATGAAATATTATATAATATATCTATAGAGGGATGTATATAAATATAAATTAATGTGAAAATATGTAAATGTATGAAAATATTAATGTAAAAAAGTATGAAAATTTTACAGTTCAGATAAGGTAAAAAGTTCTTTTTTTCCAATTTTATTTTGGATTCAGAGGTATATGTGCAGGTTTGTTACATGGATATATTTTGTTATGGTGGGGTTTGGCTTACAGATGATCCCATCACCCAGGTTATCAGCATAATACCCAATAGGTTTTTCAGCCCATGCCCCCTCCCTTCCTACCCGTTTAGTAGTCCACAGTGCCTATTGTTCCCATCTTTATGTCCATGTGTACTCAATATTTAGCTCCTACTTATAAATGAGAATACACGTTATTTGGTTTTCTGTTTATGCGTTAATTGGCTTACATAACGCCTTCCGGCTGCATCCACATTGCTGCAGAGGACATGATTTCATTCCTTTTCATGGCTGCATAGTATTCCATGCTATATAGGTGTCACATTTTCTTTATCCAATCCACTGTCGATGGGCATCTAATGCAAATCAAGACCACAATGAGATACCATCTCACACCAGTCAGAATGGTGAATAGTTCTTAAATGAAAATAATGTCTTACAGTTTCAGACAAAGTAATCAACACATTTATGATGTTTATGTGTCAGTATTAGAAATTTTTATAATACTCCATAACATTTGGTGACTAATTATTATATGCTAGGTACTATACTAAAGATTTTGTAAATATTAATAATAATTATAACAACAAATCCTATGTTTTCTATATACCAATTGATATGGTTTGGATCTGTGTCCCCATGCAAATCTCATGTTCAACTGTCATCCCCAATTTTGGAGGTGAGGCCTGGTGGGAGGTGATTGGATTATGGGGATGGATCCTTCATGAATGGTTAGCATCATCTCTTTGGTGCTGTTCTAATGGTAGAGTTCTCATGAGATCTGGTTATTTAAAAGTGTGTAGCACCTCCCCACTCTCTCTCTCTCCGGCCTGTCCCCACCATGTAAGACACCTGCTTTCCCTTCACCTTCCTACCATGACTGTGAGTTTCCTGAGGCCTCCTAAGAAGCAGAAGACACTATGCTTCCTGCCTAGCATGCAGAACCGTGAGCCAGTTGAACCTCTTTTCTTTACAAATTCCTCAGTCTCAGGAATTTCTTTACAGCAGTGCAAGAACAGACTAATACACCAGTTTAGCCTGGCAGTAAATGTGGGGCTATGATTTTAGCCCCTAAACAATCTTGTACACCTACAATCCCCATAAAGTCCTTTACAACTAGTTCTGAGAAGCCTGAGGTGACTTACGTGTGCATCATTTGGGATATTTCATTTCGTTCTTACAAGTTCCTTCTGTTGACTCTGGCAGTGGATTGAGGCAAAACCTTCTATGCTACCATCCCAAATTCCACTGCATATGAGCTATTAAACATGCAGACACCACTCATAGTTGCACGATGAAAGCATCAGAGCTACTTTGTACAGCCCTTCTTTACATTTGGATAGAATGATGTTCTATGGACCCCAAATTGGAGCTGCCTGGTGCTCCTAAGTATTTGATGAAATCTTGGTTTCAGACTTTTTGTAAGTATCCATTTTCCTGAGCTTTGGCATGAGTTAAGGCAGCAGGCAGTTCAGAAGTCAATGTGTACGACACTCTGAGAATGAATAGGCACTCTCTCTTTTCAACATGCCCCATTTTTTGTGGACCTTTATTAGAGGCCTTCACTCTTTCTTTTTCCTTAGAAACCTTCCTTTCCAGCAGGATTTTTGGCCACCACTGCAATAATCGCCTGCTGACCTATCACCATAGATCTTCTAGTCTTCTTCAGACAGATCCCCATCCTAGGATAAACTTGATCTTGCTTTGAATCAACACTCCCACATCATAGATATCCACTTCTCTCTTTGGGGTGGGGAGAGAGAGAGGGAGAGAGAGAGAGGGAGAGAGAGAGGGAGAGAGGGAGAGAGAGAGAGGGAGAGAGAGAGAGGGAGGGAGAGAGGGAGAGGGAGAGAGAGGGGAGAGAGAGAGAGGGAGAGAGAGAGAGAGAGAGGGAGAGGGGAGAGAGAGAGAGAGAGAGAGAGAGGGAATTCACAGGTAATAAAATATTAAACTGTTCCATAAAGGCAAGTGAAGAATACAACTGAGGTATTAACTGACTATGGGGCAAATATTTAGGCTCTGAGGTCAAGGTTGCTTTCTCTCTCATCTTGGAAAGTACAAGAAGTATGGGCTGCTCCACATGCCTGAAACAGGTATCAGGCTGTACTGCATTCTCCCAGGTGTGAATGCCACTGATGTAGAATCCATTTCCATAATTCAAATGCTCAGGCCAAAGTCTAATGAGGCAGCCATAGTCCTCACTGCACTCAGATCTCTCAGAGGCAAGTCCTTAGACTCCTATTGCTCTAATTTGCAGAAGCATTCAGAGATCCCTCACCAGACCTGCTGCCATCAGCCCAGAAGTGCCCGGCAAATGTCTGCAGTATCCTGCTCAGAGGTTTTGCTCTTAGAAAGTAGTGCAGAAACTCCTTAAATGAAGAGAGCCAATGAACGATAGATCACTTTGTATGTCCATTTCACAGAGGAAGGCAATATTTCAAGGAAGCAGATGTTTCACATCTACACAGTTTCCACTTAGCCTCTGACCTACCGCTGCTGTAAATCTGGTTACTGCCCAGCTGTCAGCCTCCCAGACAGCATTGCTCTCCAATATCCTTTTAGGAGGAGGAAAAGTACACCACAGGAGAGAGAGGCTGTTTCAGGCAAGGTTTGCTTTTCTCTGTCTCTGTGAACAAGGCAATGCTGATAATGTGAATACGTTGAAGAGGCACGAGAAAGAAAGGGCAGTATCTGTTGCATGCACAGGTGTGATGCGCAGGCCTCTTGAAGCACTGTCTTCCTAGTGATCCTTTCTTCTTGGTGCCTCTATAGGAGTAGAAATGGTTGCTTAGGAATTCGTTCTGTGGTTGCTGTCAAAAAATCACTTTGTTTTTTGTTTGTCTGTTTGTTTTGAGATGGAGTCTTGCTCTGTCGCCCAGACTGGACTGCAGTGGCACGATCTCTGCTCACTGCAACCTCCGCTTACTGCGACCTCCGCCTCCCAGGTTCAAGTGATTCTCCTGCCTCAACTTCCCAAGTAGCTGGGACTACAGACATGTGCCGCCACTCCCAGCTCACTTTTGTATTTTTAGTAGAGACAGGGTTTCACCATGTTGGCCAGGTTGATCTCGAACTCCTGACCTCAGGTGATCTGCTCGCCTTGGCCTCCCAAAGTGCTGGGATTATAGGCTTGAGCCACCGTGCCCGGCCCAATCACTTTGTTTTAATGTGCTGTATGATGTTAAAGTTGAATTTCAATCTTGTGTCGAGCCACCCACAGGCTAAGTGACCTTGTACAATCCATTTAACCCCTCTAAGTTTCCTTTTGGTGTGTGTGGTTGAGAAAAATGTATTTATTCTACAAACATACATGGAGTCCCCACTGTGTACCAGTTTCTATTCTAGTTGGCTGGGGCACAGAAAGGGATAAATGAAGAAGGTAAACAAAACACAGTTCTTTCCATCAAGTATTTACTGGACTACTTAATTCTTAAAACTCTCTTCTCTCTTGGCTTATGTGACACCATTTTCTTTCTGTGTGATCAGGCCCTGCCTTTCCCCTGCCCCAATTTCATCTTTCGCTGTACACACCAGTACATGTTTATACTCGTACACTCTGTCTCCCTTTCATGCCACTTTCTATATTCTCGCTATACTGAACTATAAGAAATATATGTGGCTGGGTACAGTGGCTCATGCCTGTAATCCTAGCACTTTGGGAGGCCGAGGCAGCAGATCACCTGAGGTCGGGAGTTCGAGACCAGCCTTACCAAAAGGGAGAAACCCTGTCTCTACTAAAAATACAAAATTAGCAGGGCATGGTGGTGTACCCATGTAATCCCAGCTACTCAGGAGGCTGAGGCAGGAGAATCGCTTGAACCCAGGAGGTAGAGGTTGCCATGAGCTGAGATCGTGCCATTTCACTGCAGCCCGGGCAACAAGAGCAAAACTCCATCTCAAGAAAGAAGAAAAGAAAAGAAATATGGGTATTGTTTAGGGTTCTTGAAATCTTTCTATTTATAATCCACAAAAAAAAGCCATTTCTTTCACCTTCATAGCATTATCACAGTTATAATTTTTTTCTTTAGTTCTGTTCTTAATTAGTGGCTATCTCACCTGCTTGACTAATACTCCGTTTGTGCAACTCATGTCTGCTTTTCCTCACCATTCCATCTGCAGAGCCTAGCACAGTGCCCAATGTGAAGCAGGCACTAAATATTTGCTAAATAAGTGTGTTAATAAAAATTTGGTTTCAACTCCCCTCTTCTCTATTTGTCTTAGGGCTTACATAGTTCAATTGTGTCATTTTACAGATGGGAAAGCTGAGTTACCAAGGGGAAAAAACGTTCTCAAGTTCACACTATATATTAGATGCTGAGTGAGAAGGATGCACCAGGTTTTCTGACTTCGGGGAAAGAACTTGGGGATATTTTCATCATGTTCTTTTTTGTCCTGTTGAAAATGGGTAATAATTAAAATAAAACTAAAATACCTTAGGCATTACCTGTTTGTGACTTACCACAAACGAATTTGAAGGCTTCTTTGTAATAAACTGAAATTTTGATAATGTGACCCCCTACTAGCTCAGTTTCCAAGAATTAGCTCCCTCCCCAGTGTCTCCCATTTATGGTTGGGAGATTCCAAAAAGGGGATTCACGTGGCCACCCAAAGGTAAATGTCAGCCAGAACCACAACTCCTCTGCCCTGTTCTTTTGCTTCTACCTCTACTCCTCTTGTTCATAGCTGATTTCTATAGAATCAATTGCAGAAATCTTACTGTCTCCACCCAGCATTGTGGGAACGCCAGTTTGAGGTCAAGGCATCCAGTGTTTCCAGTCTGCAGGATGCAAGACTATCACTAATTTCCTGAAGAAGAAAGAGAAACATCTCCTTTCTCCCCTATGCCTGGTATCATCTGTTCTTTGTGCTCAGTCTCATAAAGTTTTGTACAATTCTGGCAGATTCTATCAGTCTCAAACCCTTCTCTCCATAGGGGTCCCGAACGAGCAAGGACCAGTCAGGGACAGCTGACATTGATACTCTGCGTCATCTTCCCCAGCACAAGCCACCAACCAAAGTCCAGGAAGATACACTGATGGGGACGGGGCTAGGGGGATGAGAAGTTGTGCCTACACTATTTTAGTCTAAACTCAACCATCAAAAAGGTCCTTTTCATTAGTCTCTGGGCTGACGCAGCCCAGAAGCTCAGACAGCAAAGTGTTCTGCCTTACAACAAAGGCATTTTTCCTGCACTCAAAGAGTCCTAAGAAAAGCTACTTCTGTTACTCAAGGGATTCCTTTATATCATTTTGCATGTCTTATTGAATGCAGCCCTTTATGCTTCTCGTGGAAGGCCCCTGAAATACGTGTTTAATGTTTATAACACATCCTCCTACAGGCTGACTGAATCATTTTTATGCTGTGAACGTTATCAAAATAAACACGTGGCATAATGGTTAATTTTATAGTATGTGCCAACTTGACTGAGCTAAGAAATACCCAGATAGCTGGTAAAACATTACTTCTGGGTGTGTCTGTGAGGCTGTGATACGTTTTGAGTTTCCTACAAAATTCAGGTGTTGCCAATGATAGTATTAAGAGGCGCGGCCATAAGGGCTCTACCTACATGAATGGGACTGAGTGCTCTTATGAAACGGTTTGACAGAAGGAGTTCATCCCTTTTTTGCCCTTTGCTTTCTGCCATGTGAGGGCACAACATTCTCCCCTCCAGAGGATGTGGCATTCAAGGAACCACCTTAGATGCCGAGAGCAGCCTTCAACCGATTGATTCTGGCACCTTGATCCTAAACTTCACAGGCTCAAGAAATGTGAGAACTAGGTTTATGTTATTTATAAATTGCCCAGTCTGTGGAATTCTGCTATAGCATCACACAAGGGACTAAGGCAGGGTGTTTCTGGAAGAGACTAGTATTTGAATTAGCAGACTGAGTAAAGATCTGCCTTCCGCAATATGGTTGAGCATCATCTGTTCTGTTGAGGGCCTGCACAGGAAAAAAGGGTGGAAAAAAGGTAGGTTCTCTCTCTCTTCTTGGGCTGGGACATCTGTCTTCTGTCCTTGGACATCAGAACTCCTGATTCTAGGGCCTTTGGACTCAGGCTGAGTTATGTTACTGGCTGCCTGGTTCTCCAGCTTGCAGACAGCAGATGGTGGAACTTCTTAGCCTCCATAATCACGTGAGCCAATTCTCATCATATTTATGATATATATATATATATATATATATATATATATATACACACACACATACATATATATACACACACACACATATATATATCTTATTGGTTTTGTTTTTCTGAAGAACCCTGTCTAATACACTTTGATAGAAACCATATAGCCAGTCTGAAGGATGGAAATGGAATGATTCCCTACTTGGTCTTTTGTAGCAAGATCTTGATGGGGAAGTAGAGATTCTCTATCTTCTCCCTATTTCTTCATTTCTTCATTCATTAGGGTTTGGGCTAGGATCTGGGGCTACCAACAAAGAGATAAGACCTGGCCTGGGCCTTAAGATGCACACATAGTTCAGCTGAGTTAGACAAGTGAAAACAGAAACAATGTAGCATCTAGCATGATCTGTGCTGTAAATATGCCAGCCATCAGGGTATCTTAGAGAGAGATGGCTAGAATCCAGATATCAGAAGAGCACCAAGTCTATTCCATAAGGATCTGAAATAAAGAGAGAAGTGCTAAAACAAGAAATTGGATAAAATATGAACAATAGGGACCCGGTAACTGAGTGCAGAAACAGCTAAGCAGGACCAGACGTTAGGCAACAAATGATGTGTATTTGGGTGGAAATAGAAGGGATCTAGAAGAAAAGAGAGAGTGTGCACAAGGGTCAGAGCATGTACAGCACAGGTAGGCTCCTGGGGAAAGTTGGACCGACACAGCCAGCAAGCCACGAGAGGTGGTTCAGACCCTCTGCTTGAAGGCCCTTCTGTTGACTGGGATTTGGTGTGATACTGCTAATTGTTTTATAATGTCCTAATTATTATTATTATCTTGCACCTTGAAGTGACTTTTTGAAGGTCATATTGAAGCTACAAATAGGCTACAAATAGGCCCCCAGACTCCGCAGATTCTCTCTGTTGCCTAAGGACTCCCAACACTGCAGATCGAGAAGACAAGGCAAAGAGAGCTACACTGTGAACTACGGATGTGGTGGGGAAGTGGAAACCAAGCCGACATTTGGTGTGTTGTAGCATTCCCAGCTCTGGTTTAACACAAGCGATGTGTTTTGCTCACAAACTGGCACTGAGAGCTCATTTACATTTAAATAAGAGGCTTGTTAATGCCAGCAGGAGGACGCTGTCAATGCCAAGCCTGGCTCAGGATTCCTGCCAAGGAGTTTCTAAGAGCATCGCTCTAGGAAACTCCCCCAGAAGAGAAGCAAGCATGCCTTCTCATTAAGACAACTCCACCACAGTGACATTTGCCTCAGAGCGGCAAGCCTTTGGCTGGGCTGAAAGCAAGTTGTTGAGTCTTGGAAAGTTGTACGTTGCCAAGACAGTCGTTTAGTTCAATTTGGCTCCACACACACTCAGAGACCACCTGGCACGTGTGAGATGCCCTGGTTGGGAGGATGGCTCATTCCTGCCCTCTGGCACCTCCCAGTCACATTGGGAGGACGGGTGTTATGAAGGAGCACATACAGAAGATCCTGTTACAATGTAAATAGAGGGCCTTCTCCATTGTCAGATAATTCAATATTGGAAGATTCTTCCTAACATTAACAGGAAACATGTTTGTCTACAGCAGATATCATGTACTCAAATGCCTATAGATGCCAAGCAAGAAACATGGATGGGTGAAATGGGCTGCTTTTAAAAACCCTCAGAAGTGGCTGAGATTTTAGTAACCTAGAGTGAACCTCTCTAGTCTAAAGGGGCAAGCACTGCTCAGCAAGATCTGATCTTGGGTTTTATAAACATGGGTCTTGTCCTATGTAGCTTAAAAATTAATGGGGAAGTCAGATCATTAGACATGAATTTCAACACAGTTTATAAGTTCTCTAACAGGGAAGTAAAAAGTGCTGTAGAAGCACTTGATAGTAGCACATAACCCAAAATTTAAGAGTCACGAAGGAATTGATGTTTAAGTTCAACCTGAGGGATAAGCAGAAGTTGCCTAAATAAAGATGGGTGGGGTGGCCGGGCACATGCCTGTAATCTCAGCACTTTGGGAGGTGGAGGAGGGTGGATCACCTGAGGTCAGGAGTTTGAGACCAGCCTGGCCAACATGGTGAAACCCCATCTCTACTAAAAATATAAAAAATTAGCCAGACATGATGGTGCATGCCTGTAATCCCAGCTACTCAGGAGGCTGAGGCAGGAGAATTGCTTGAACCAAGGAGGCAGAGGTTGCAGTGAGCTGAGATCACGCCATTGCAATCCGGCCTGGGAGACAAGACTCTCAAAAAAAAAAAAAAAAAAAAAGATGGGTGGGGAGAGAGGGAAAAGCAAGTGCAAAGGCCCTGAGGCAGGAGAGAGCAAAATAGGTAACCTAGCAGCATTGAGATTAAGCAGAGGAGTGAAAAGATCAGGACTAGTGCTGGCTGAGTCTTCTAAAGGTTCATATCCCAGTTCTGATAAAGGAAGTAGAAAGGTAGATAAGAGTTCAGGGCCGGGCGGGGTGGCTCACACCTGTAATCCCAGCACTTTGGGAGGCCGAGGCAGGAGAATCACGAGGTCAGGAGTTTGAGACCAGCCTGGCCAATATAATGAAACCCCATCTCTACTAAAAATACAAAAATTAGCTGGGTGTGGTGACACGCCTGTATTTCCAGCTACTGTGGCGGCTGAGGCAGAAGAATTGCCTGCACCCAGGAGACGAAAGTTGCGGTGAGCCAAGATCACACCACTGCACTCCAGCCTGGGAGTCAGGGTGAGACTCTGTCTCAAAAAAAAAATAAATAAATAAATAAAAGCACAGGACTTGAAGTCAGAAGGTTCTATAAATAGAACCCTTGGGCTGTGGTTCTATTTATACCACTCTGTGAACATGGGTACATCTCAGTTACCTCTCCTGTAAAAAAGGAAGAATATATATCAATGTAGGTGAAATAATGGGGAAAAAAGAACTGTCCTACCATATTGATTATATGGTAAAACAGTAAACAATTATTAAAACTTTCTTGTTAGTATTTTTGACAGTATGTACCTGAAACCTTAAGACCATGAATTTTCTTGTACCCAGCAATTTGTTTCTAATTATTTAGCCTTTAAAAAGTTAAGGATATATGCACATATTCAACTACAATGGTGTTCAATGTAGTTTTGCTTATAAAAGCCCCCCAAAAGCATAATTTAAGTGTCTGCTGACTAGATATTTCTAAAGTCATTTATTCTACTGAGGTCATTTTGGCCTTTAATATTTAAACAAGATTGGATCAGCCAATTTTCTTATGCAGTGAAAACCTTCTGACCCAAATACCAATATCTCTGGCGATTCTTGTTTTCCTACTTGCCTCTGCCTCCAAATTCTGTTTAATTCTGTATCCCTACTCCATATTTTGTACCTGTCCCTGCTGTCCCTTTTTTACAGTGTGTCACCCTGCATAATACAACACACCCCAAATATCCTTTACTCTTCCAGGTACCTGGGTCACAGCAAGGAGTATGATCAACCTTTTCTGAAGGTTTGTGCAACAGAAGGGTTAACATCCCAACAGACAACTACCTTGCCTAGTGGGGACTCCTCTCCCCACATCTAAGCCTCTTTCCTTCTCCTACTGTCTTTCTTTTTCCAGGATTCCTTATCCTTGGCCTCTTCTTTGGCTACACATCCCTAAGCTATTTGTCTTACTTTGTATTTTTCAAATTCATCTGGCTCTCCTTTTCAATTCTACCTTAGCCTAACTGAGATTCATGCACAGGTTCTATTCAGGCCCTTACCTATTAACAGCACAGAGGAGTCAAGAGGTCTTGACTTAAGATTCCCCTCTGTCTTTCTTGTTACTGCAATGGTCTCTGTAAGTGAAAGGAAACAGTATTAAGTATTTGTTTCCCTATTCATATGCAGTATGCTAACCTTCTCCCATTTTTGAAGGCAAAATTGAGACAATATTTTTTTAATGCCCTTACTACTCTTGGAAATCTCAATGTCCAAAAACTGAGGGTTAAATAAACCATGGTACAACCATGCTATGGAGCACAGCAGAGCCACTGAGATGATGCTATAGAACAGGTATCAACATATTCAGGATACGGTTAGGGGAAAAATCTTCAGGATATACAGTTAAGTGAAAAATGAAAATAAAAAACTATATATACTACAACTCCATTTTAAGATATATGTGTGTAGGCTGGGTGTGGTGGCTCATGTCTGTAATCCCAGCACTTTGGGAGGCAGAGGCAGGAGGATCACAAGATCAGGAGTTCGAGACCAGCCTGGCCAACATGGTGAAACCCCGTCTCTATTAAAAATACAAAAAATTAGCTAGGCGTGGTGGAGGGCGCCTGTAATCCCAGCTACTTGGGAGGCTGAGCCAGGAGAATCGCTTGAACCCAGGAGGTGGAGGTTGCCACGAGACAAGATCCTACCACTGCACTCCAGCCTGGGCGATAAGAGCGAAACTCCGTCTCAAAAAAAAAAAAAAAGATACGTGTATATACACATATATACACATACAGATATGCATACATATATGCAGGAAAAAAGGCCAGGAAAATGGTGTCACTGGTTATCTCTAAAATGATTTTCAGTGAGAGTGATCTTGCTCCTAGGTGGCATTTGGCAATTTTTGGTGACATTTTTGGTTGTTACAAATGTGGGGAGGCTGTGCTAATGATATCTAGTGGGTAGGGGTCAGGGATACTGCTAATGTCCTCAATGCAAAGGACAGTCCTCACAATGAAGCATTATCCAGCCCAAAATGTCCCTAGTGTCAAGGTTGAAAAACCCCACTTTAGAAAACAGGTTTATGAAAGACTTTCTTTTTGCTTGTTTATATTTTCTATTTTTCCTTCAATGAACATGTAGACCTTGCATAATTTTTTATTAATTTATTTCTGATTGACAAATAATAATTGTGTATATTTATGGGGTACGATGTGATGTTTTGGTCTATAGATACAATGTAAAAAGAATCAATCAGGTTATTAAAGGCACATCAAGTGAGCACTTCTGAGAATGTTCTGGAGTCAATGCCAATATTTTTGCTCTGAGATAACTAATGTAAAAAAGTATTTAGCACAGTGCCTCAGGTTTCCTTGCCACTACGGTCCCTTTCTCTAAATCTACTCCCTTACATTGGGTCCAAGGGACCGGCGACCCTACACCCCAGAAGTAGCAGATGATTTTCTCACTGGATGGCCCAAGCCTTCAGGCAGTGTTGTCTCATGGTATACCCAGCGAATTTGCTGTTAACTAAAATTTACTTTGTCACATATGTGGTCCTTGGAGGCATCTTGCCAGAACCAAAAAGGTAGAACAGGGGACTGACTAATTGAGACAGGGTGTCTGTGCTCATCCAGAGTTCCAGTCTACTGCTACTCCATTTATGGAACCATGTCTGGGGATTCTATTCATTGGCTCAAAAAACCTGTGCAAGGGAATGTTTCTTGTGGCAATCAAAGTGTGTTTACTTGGAAGTTTAATCACTTGAAGAAGTGGTTTATTGCTCGCACAGACTCCTCTGCTGTGAACATTAGACCTAATTAGTAGCTGAAATAGTGATGATTTAGCAAAGCTTCTGCATTTGATGGCTGTGGTTTCTGGGCCACCAATTGCAGTTGAAAAGAAGGCAATCATCTCTGCCATGGAATGAATCCTTTTTCTTAAAATTCCCAGGGAGCTGAAAGGCCCTGTGGGGGCTGGCTTTTTCTTTGACCCTGAAACTGGTGGAAACTCAGAGTTATGGAAATGACTCACACCCTGGGAAAAGCGTATCCCACAGTTGAAAGGGGATTTAATTGATTTTCAGAGGGGTACTGTGCCTCCTTGTGAATGCTCTGTCTTCTAACAATGATGGGAGCAAAATCTTGAGAGGGATAGCAGGCTTTCTCTAAGTGTGGCACGGGACAGCTGATCTGTGCTGCCACCAGATTGATTGAGAGAGAGGGGAAGCTGAGGGTGCTGACTGTTCAAAATAAAGCCTAATGTGGTAGCTAATAGAGACTGAACCTAGGAGTTGGATGGGGCAGGGGCTTATTGGTTTTAGAAGGAGTGGAGAACATACTGGAACTTCATTCAGTCTGAAATGGTTGGATCAGACAATTTGGGTTATCTATCATCTGCCATGGATGTGAGAGAAGGGACTTATCTGACCTTCCAAGCACACCTTTCAACAGTATCCTTTGTTTCCACTCTCTGAAGACATTCCCGGAGCTTAGGCTCTGCTTGCTTCTTCATTTCCTCTGTGAGAAAATTCTAGTCTGCATGGAACATGGCTCTGAATCACTTTCCTCTCTGCAAACACCACTTGCTTCCCAAAAGGCAGAGCTAAAAAGAAGAGTCTGCAGGGAGGCAGAAGAGAGTGCCAATAGTCCAAAGGTGTGAGAGTTTGTTTTTGAAGGAACAGAACTCCTGAAGAAAGAGAGAATTTACCAGGCTGAACTGCTTGGCAGGGAATGTCATGGTGACACTGCAGGTCTCAGGATGGCAGGGAAAATGTTGGCTCCTCAATGAGCAACCTTGGCAAGGTCTCTTCCAACTTGGATTTCAGTATTCTTTACTGCTTTTGTGAACAAAACATAACAACAAAAACAACAAAAATCCAAAGCCAAAAGCCATTGCTAAACTTAAGGGTACTCTTGGGAATTTTGGGATTCTCACCCCTTCTATTTTTTCTCCATCGTAAGTGGTTATGATGTGCAGGAAGTCATTCTGTCCAGACAGCAAACTATAACAACAGCTTGGAATGTTTCCATTGTACTGAGTCAAAAAAAAAAAAAAATGAAAAGTGCCAGAGGAAGTAATATTAGTCAGTATTTAGTCACACTTAAAAACAATGGGATAGCTTAGGTTGGCTTGACATCACACATTTTCATCTGGTTATGGCCAAGATGAAGCCCTTTCAGTTGACAAATTTTGTCTGGTGTTTGAAAAGATTTGAGTCCCCCCGCTTCTCCCCACCCCATTACAATAAATAACACAAAATAGTTCTTCACAGCCCTGGAGGAAAAAGATCTTGCGTACAAACTAACAAAGATTTGGGAAGGGTAGAAATGGAGTGGAAAACATCTCAGAGGCAACAAAGGGCAAGTCCACACTGGTCTGTCTTCATCTTCTCCTGGAGAAGTGTAATTGCCTTGCTCCTGCTCTGCAACCGCACCTCTTAGTCTCCATTTTTTACAGGGACAGCTCTAGAAAGAGGCCTCTTAACCCTTTCAATCCCACACGCAGACACTCATTCCCTCATTCATTCAAGTCTCCACTTGATATGCATTTATTCAAGGTCTGTTCTATACCTGGCACCATGCATACAGGAATAAGTAAAACACAATTTGTGACCTTTAGGGCTTTAGTCTAGATGGAACTTCGACCAGAAGAAAAGTAAATTTTAGTTTCACATAACTGTTAGGTAACAGGAGCACCCTAATGGTGCTGGTTCCAGGTTCTTCTTCCTCCCCAACACAGGCCCGCCAAAAGGAGCCAATCGGAGGTCACGCCTTCCCGCCTCAGCCTAGACCCAGCCCCTCAGCCAACCAGCGAGCCCCACCTAACGTCTCTAGGCATAAAAGACGGAGGCTGCAGAGCCCTCGCTCTCGTTCTTCTTCCACTTCAGCTCTCCCTCGGACTCCTCCAATAAACATCTCTTGACTGCAACCGGTGTGGCGTGGTCTGAGTCTGAGCCTACAGAGTCACCCTTTCATCGGTGCCGTGACTCGGATTGGGACTCCCTGCCTTTGGTGGGACCCCAATCCCTCTCAGGCTCAGACCAGGCCCCGGTCAGTCTTCGCCCATTTTCCTGTTCGCCACACTCTTCTCCCACCACCGGCCTCATCTCAGCAAGTTTTCCCCTCCTGGGCCTACCTCTCGGGCAAATCGCCAGACCGTAGCCACTCCCGTGACAAACACTTTTCGCCCAGCGCCCCTACGGCAGTGGTAGGCCCCTATCATTCGCTTCCCCTCCTCGACCCGCAGGGAACGGAGTTTTCTCCCTCTCCTCCTCGCCCCTCTGGCCTGAGCCTCCGCCCTGCACCATACTGTTGGCTACATACAAAATCCTGGTACCAGGTGGCTGACAGTCCTTCGGCCATCCTGTTGGCCCTTCAGTCCCTTCGCCTTGGTGACGACCAACCGAAGGCTCTGAACCTGGTTACAGTGTTCGGCTAATTAGGGGATGCTCTCTTAGCCATCACTGCCCCTTCTCCCACTATGGGAGGCTCGGCATCCCTGCCGGCCGACTCCCCCCTAAAATGCCTTCTAGACAATCTGGCTACCCTAGGCCTTGCCGCCGACCTCAAACCTAAACGCTTAATCAAATCCACAACCCCTTAAACAACAAAAATAAATGACCCATTTATAGGCCTCTAAATATTGTGAGCGAACAGGAGAATGGGAAAAGATCCCCTATGCCCACAGCCCCATATAACCCTCAACATCGTATCGCTGCCCTCACCTTCCCCCAATCTTAACTCCATATCACCACCCTCAGCCCCACCCTCCGGCCGCCCCGCCCTTTACCACTTCCCCCAAGCTCTCTCTCCTTTCCCCTTCCTCCACAACCCCTCCAGCTCCCTCCCCTCCGCTGCTCAGCCCTCCCACCTCTCGTTCCACATCACACCTTTCCGTCCTCGCCCCTCTTACAGAAGTTACACGAACAAAATATATTGTTCCTGTCCATGTTCCCTTCTCTGTCAACGCTTAGGCTCATACACTTCTAACTCCACCTCTTACATCAGAATTTCTCTAACCCCCTCCTTCTCAGGAAGCACAGACCGGTCTAGGAGCAGGCCCGTACTTACGCAGATCAGGTTCACCAAACAACCCCAGCCCTACCCATCGGGGTGCAGGCAGTCCCCGAACACGACCCTGGCTGGGACTATAACTCCCAGAACGGTGTCTTGGCCCGAGACCACTTCGCCACCTGTTTAATAACAGGTCTCCGCAAGGCAGCCCAAAAGGCAGTCAATTTTGAAAAACTTCACGAAATCATTCAGGAAAAACATGAAAACCCGTCCGCCTTCCTCGCCCGCCTTACACAGGCACTCCAACAATACACCAACATAGACCCCGAAGCCCCTGACCGCAGGGAACTTCTCATGTCCCATTTCTTCGCACAAAGCTTCCCAGACATCCGGGCCAAACTAAAAAAGCTAGACAGAGGTCCCTTTACCCCGCAGACCGAGATCCTTGCCACCGCATTCAAAGTCTACCACAATCGTGACGAGCAGGCAAGGAGGCAAAAGTGCCAGATGTTGGCTCAGGCCTTCAAGGCCTCAACCCAGCCTATCAGACACCATGCCTCTATGTCCACCACTCACCACCAACCCCCTGGACCCTGCTTTAAATGTCGGAACAAAGGTCATTGGGCTCCTGAGTGTCCTAATCCCAGGCCACCCAAAAGACCGTGCCCCAAGTGCCAACAATCCGGCCACTGGGCAACTGACTGCCCCAGCTCCCTTGGGGGAGCTGGGCCAGACCCCCGTCCTGAAGCCGATCTCATTGGGTTAGCGGCCTACGACTGACGGGGCCCTGGGACCTCTTCCCCGACACACACCATCACCACACAGGAGCCCAGGGTGCCTCTTACAGTGGATGGGCGTCTCGTCATTTTCCTCCTTAATACCGGAGTTACTTTCTGGGTTCTGCAGCAGTATTGGGGCGCTGTCTCCACCTCTGGCCCTCTCATAGTCGGGGATCATCAGCTCAGGAATCCCAAGACACCTGTGAACAATTAGAGGACTTGCACCTCCTATTTCAGAAAGAAACATCCCAGACTAAAAGGCTCCTTCCACTAATCCTGAGGAACGACCGTTTCCTCCTTAAAAAGATAAGTGAAAGAACTCATACTAGATAAAATGATCTCGTTTTCCAGAGCACCCTCTTTACCTTCCTATTTGCTCTTTGCCTATATATCCCTCCTACTTCCTTGGATACCTCATACAACCACCCTTCCCCTTTCTCTATCAACCTCTGGCTATGTTGCCACTCCCATTCCCACAAAAAACTAGGTCTTCACCAACTTGACCTACTACCCTCGTTATGAAGGAAAAGACCCTTTCCAACTTCTAAACATGCAGTCATTAGCCAACTTCCCCATCTCTGATACGACCAAAAATACCATGACAGGACGTGCAACCCAACTTTTACGTTCTTACATTTCCAACCTCACCTATTACAGAAGCAATAAAAAGCTCATACACGGCCCTGTAACCACAAATGCTATTTTAACTTTCCAAGCCCCTTTATGCATACAATGCAACCTGTCATCTGGCCTGCCTCTAGGGCACCTACCACCACATCAGTGTAATTACACCTTACAACTTCAAGCCCCAATGGATCATGCTAGCTTTCAAGTCACCCAAACAGCTCCATTCAACCAGCCTGTCCACTTCTCTGGGCCCCCCAAAGTCTTCACCTCCTCCCTACTCAACAAACAGTCCAGGTTCTGTAATGGCAGACATACTCCCTGCATGACCATTCACCCCTGGACTCCCTGCAGCAGCGCCCCCACCACTAGTGAGTGCCTTCTCATTCCCTCTTTCAATTGCTCTCTCGAATGGCTCCTAGTAGATACAAAACGTTTTTTCCTCCAGTGGGAAAATAAAACAAAGGGAGCCACTCAGTTTGCTCCAAACACCCCTTTCCAGCCACTCACTGGAGCCACCTTAGCAAGTACTCTAGGAGTATGGGAGAATGAAAACAACAAACTCACACACCTTTTAAACATACATAACGAGTTCTGTCTACCCAGCCAAGGCATATTCTTCTTATGTGGAATGTCAACCTATATCTGCCTCCCCACTAACTGGACAGGCACCTGCACCTTAGTCTTTCTAAGCCCCCACATTGACATTGCCCCAGGGAATCAGACCTTATCAGTACCCCTCAAAGCTCAAGTCCGTCAGCGAAGAGCCGTGCAACTAATACCCCTACTTATAGGATTAGAAATAGCCACTGCCACAGGGACTGGAATAGCCGGCTTGTCCACGTCATTATCCTACTACCACACCCTCTCAAAAGATTTCTCAGACAGTTTACAGGAAATAACAAAATCTATTCTTACTTTACAATCTCAAATAGACTCTTTAGCAGCAGTGACTCTCCAAAACCGCCGAGGCCTAGACCTCCTAACTGCTGAAAAAGGAGGACTCTGCATCTTCTTAGGGGAAGAGTGTTGTTTTTACACTAATCAGTCAGGAATAGTGCAGGATATTGCCCGGCGTATACAAGAAAAAGCTTCTGAAATCAGACAACGCATCTCAGAATCTCATTCCCCCTTCTAGGACACTCTAAAAATGCCTCTTTTAGCTTGGGTCCTACCATTTCTCGGACCCCTCCTAGGAATAGCGGCCTTTTGTACTCTCCTCCTTTGCCTAATAAAGTTCATGTGACAACAAATCTCCTCCTTATCTAACCAGACTTTTAACCAGCTTCTCATTAGGCACTACCAACTCCTAGCAACCGAAGAAGATGACTAGGACTCACTTACCCATGGCCTCCACCTCCAGGACCTGTAATTTCTTAGATTTCCTCCAGGCCCTCCAAGAAGATACGTGGCTCATAGCAGATCCTTCTCTGCCATACGGATGGCTCGCGTCCATAGATGACCTCTACTTACAAGGGACATTTTGAGACTTCACACCCCGGGAAGTGTTCACCTTCAGCGCCGTCTTCTTTGGCCTCCTGCTGTTGTTCTGCCCCTACAGTCCTCTAATATCCCTTCCCCACGACGCCCCCGTTCAGCAGGAAGTAGCCAGACGAACAGCGACGCCCACCTCCCCACTTCTTAAAAAACAAAAAAGGGAGGAATGTTAGGTAACAGGAGCACCCTAATGGCGCTGGTTCCGGGTTCTTCTTCCTCCCCAACACAGGCCCGCCAAAAGGAGCCAATCGGAGGTCACGCCTTCCTGCCTCAGCCTAGACCCAGCCCCTCAGCCAACCAGTGACCCCTACGTAACGTCCCTAGGCATAAAAGACGGAGGCTGCAGAGCCCTCGCTTTCTTTCTTCTTCCGCTTCGGCTCTCCCTCGGACTCCTCCAATAAAGATCTCTTGACTGCAACCGGTGTGGCGTGGTCTGAGTCTGAGCCTAGAGTCACCCTTTCAATAACTATCCTAGTGTATGTGTGTTTCAAGTTGCGTAGGCACACTTAGGAGAGGCAAACACCCTCCTGGAGGCAGAAGAAAGGGGAGTTCCTGGAGGCAGTAACCTGAGGGCTGGGTCTTGGAGTGCGGCATTGTTAAACATAAACAAAGGCAGACATGTTAAAGTGGTGAAAATAAATCTTACACAGTAAGCGCTGACAGTAGGGAAAAAAAGCTCAGCTTTGTCGCCAACTGTGTGGAGGTAACTGGGCGTTATAGAAGGAGAATGAAGGAGTAGGGACAGGGAGTGAGCTCAAGCAGTCAGGAAAGTGAACAATTACAAAAAGTGGGTTGGAGGGCAGGTCAGTGTAAATGTGATGAGGCCAGCTGTGTCTGCTTGTTAGGAGTCTATCCTGCCACGGAGATTTAGAGACCAAGGCCCTATCCTTGCTGATAATTCCCTTTCAAAGGAATGGCTCTGCTTTCAGGTCCTTGAGAAAGACACTCCTGGGTTGTAGGAGACACATCACATACATCTCAAAGTAACAGAGGAAAGATTTACAATTGCAAGCTCCTTAAAGTAAATTCTCTAAGAAAGAGGGAGACGAGGACCTCTCCTCAGGTCTTGGCTAGAAGATACAGTCAATTCTTTTTACAACTACTAAGTTTTTCAGACAGCAACTCAAAGGTGGGCTAGGTCTTCCCAGAGATGCAGCCTTTGGTTGCCAGAAGCTATGCTAGGGTTGGTCAAGTCTTTTCCAGCAGGGGTTCAGGATGGAGGCATTATGTGCCAAGAGTTCTTTTACAGTTCTCAGACAGGAAGGGGAAGGAGCAGTCTACCCCGAGATGTGAGTACAAAGGCAGGATCTGTTGGAGAAGGGTACGTACTTTAATGGCCGGTGTGCTGGGGAGAAGTGGGAATAGATAAGATAACCTGAAGACTTCAAAGTTGTGCTGAGGAATTTTGATCGTGTCTTGGGGGTGAAGGAGAGACAGTAAATGTTAGGATCAGGGGATCAGGGGGACAGTGGGGTCCAATTTGTGGTTTGGAAATGCCAGGCTGCCTGCAGTGGTGGATGGCTTAGAGATGGTGATAAGGGGGTAAGGACAGAAAGACTGAGACTGGGATATAAGTGAGGACTCTGGAAGGGTTTCCTAGAGAAACAGAAGCCTGGGCTAGGGTGTTATGGACCAAGCCCAAGTGAGGGAAAGAGCCATATTAAGGGGAAGGAAGGAATAGGATGTGGGAATGAGAAAGAGGGATCTAGGATAAAGTTGAGATTTGGGCACTGGGTGACCTAACAGACATGCAGACTTTGTTGACATGACTACCTTGTCTTTGCTTTTTGCTTCCCTTTCTTCCTCCTGTTAACTGTGCTCATCCCCTTTATTAGAGAATTAGGAGGGAAGGAGGCTGTCCGATCTGAATTTAGGAATCTTGCTTGTAGCACTTCATGCAGAATTCTCTACCACTGTTAGTTTTACATCATCCTAGGGAAATCATGAGAATGTATTGACTTCCTAAGCAGACTTTCCAAGGCAGAAAGAGGTGAATGCTTTGCTTTGGACGTGAATCTGGAGTGAACTTGAAGAAGAATCAATTGAATTCCACTGGATAACTTATTTGGGATCTGTGATGTACCAGGATATGCTAGAAACTTTGGGAGCATTTAGGTTAATAAGATAATTTTCTGGCCAGAGGAATCATGACAATTGCGTAGGTATGCAGACATGTATGCAACTAAGGAATGATAGTTTGCATAGTAATGGGAACCCAAATGAGGGAATAATTATTTACAATAAAAAAGCAGTAAAGATTTCATGAAAGAAGGTTTTTATAAAAGATGCCAGAGGCAGAGAAGTGTGGAAAGAGACAGGGGCGGTGTCCTGAAATCATGCGGCCCACACAGAGCTTTGCTCTCTAGTCCTTGTTTTCCATTTATCCCTTTATCCTCATCTACATTTATCAAAGGAGCTGCTTCTAGGATTTTGTATTAAAAATGTTGAGAAGTATTTGGGCTTCTCTGTAGCCCTCTCTTGAGGCAGCCTTGTCCCAGATAAACTGGTCATTAAGAATATATTGAGCACCTGGCCGGTAATCACACCTGTAATCCTAACACTTTGCGAGGCCTAGGCAGGTGAAACACTTGAGGTCAGGAGTTCGAGACCAGCCTGGTCAACATGGTAACCTCCTGTATCTACTAAAAACACAAAAATCAGCAGGGTTTGGTGGCACGTGCCTGCAATCTCAGTTACTTGGGAGGCTGAGGCAGGAGAATCACTTGAATGTGGGAGGGGGAGGTTGCAGTGAGCCAAGATAGCACCACTGCACTGCTGCCTGGGTGACAGAGCAAGACTCTGTCTCGAAAAAAAATACATAAATAAAAGATTATATTGAGCGCTTGACTGTACTGGAGAGGAAAATGGAGGGGCAAGGGAACATTTCTTCCCCTTCTTTCTCTGTAAACTATTATAAAATATATGACATAAATATAACACATATTATAAGGTATAATAATAAAATGAATGCCTATGAACCCATAATGCAACTAACAAAATTAGTAAAGACTACTGAAGGTTCCTAAATGTCTTTCACCAATCACATCTCCTTCACTTTATCCTATATTTCCAGAATATGTGTGTGTGCATGTATCCTTAAACAACATAATTAGTTTAGCTTGTTTTAAAATTTCCTACCAATGATATGGTATGTATGTGTTTATTCTTCTATAACTATTTTTTCCACTCAATGTCTTGCTTCTAAGAATTGACCATATTGATTTATTCAACTATAGTGCATTAATTTTTACTGTTATACATTATTCTATGGCAGGAATATACTATTTATTGATTGATTCTTCTTGGATAGATATTTATTTTCAGATTCTTTCCATTATAAACAGTGTAGCTCTGTACATTATTGTATATGCCGCTGAGGCAAATAGACAAGAGCAGAATTGCTGGTCTTAGGGATGGCACATCTTCATCTTTATTGATACAGCTAAATTATTTTCCAAGATTATTTTAGCAATTTAGATCCCATCAATATTTGTATAAATATTCATTGCTCCATATCTAACACTTGGCATTATCATACTTTTAGATTTTTGCTGATTTGGCTGGTATAAAAAAATGGTAACTTACTCCCAGTACTTTGGGAGGCCGAGGTGGGCAGATCATGAGGTCAGGAGACGGAGACCATCTTGGCCAACAAGGTGAAACCCTGTCTCTACTACAAAAATACAAAAAAATTAGCTGGGCGTGGTGGTGGGTGCCTGTAGTCCCAGCTACTCAGGAGGCTGAGGAGGGAGAATTGCTTGAACCAGGAAGGCAGAAGTTGTAGTGAGCCGAGATCGCACTGCTGCACTCTAGCCTGGCTACAGAGCAAGACTCTGTCAAAAAAAAAAAAAAAAAGATAAATTATGTTAGTTTTAATTTGTAATTCCCTAATGACTAACTCAATTGTTCTTGCATGTGTCAACTGGCCATGTGTGTTTCTTCTTCCATGAAATGCCTATTCTTGTGCCTGTTTTTCTACTGAAACTTATTAGGAATTTTAAAATATATTTTGGATAGTAATCCTTTGTCAATTTTATGTCTGGCAAATAGCTTTTCCCAGCTTAAAGCTATTATGAATCTTTTGATTTACCAAGTTTCTTAATTTTTATGGAAACTTATTTGTCCATTCTTTTAGTTATAGCTTTCACAGTTTGTATTTTGTTCAAGAAATCATTCACCAGCTGGGCACTGTGGCTCATGCCCATAATCCCAGCACTTTGGGAGGCCGAGCTGGGTGGATCACTTGAGTAGTCAGGAGCTCAAGACCAGCCTGACCAACACGGTGAAACTCTGTCTCTACTAAAAATAGAAAAATTAGCTGGGCGTGGTGGCATGTGCCTGTAATCCCAGCTACTCGGAAGGCTGAGGCAGGAGAATTTCTTGAACCTGGGAGGCGGACCTTGCAGTGAGCCGAGATAGTGCCACTGATTCCAGCCTGGGCGACAGAGCAAGACTCTGTATCAAAAAAACAAAACAAAATAAAACAAAAAACCCAGAAATCATTCATAAAAGTCATAAAGATATTTCAATACTGAGTTAGACATTGGATGTTATTTTTTTCCACATGTAAAAACAATTATTTCAGTGATCTGCAATATCATCCCTGTTACACATGAAGTTATAATACCATAAGCAGGTGATTTTTTTTCCCCAAGGATTCTCAACCGTCATCTATTTCTACTTTTCTCCTTTTTTTTTTTTTGGTACAAATAATACACTCTGTTAACTAACATAGCTTTATAGAAAGTTTTACCTGATTAAAAAATAATCCCTCATTTTTCTTAAAAAAGTGTTATTTTGCATTTGCTTTTCATGTGAACTTTAGAATTAGTCTGTCAGAGTCCCTGAAAAGATTGGTGAAATTTAGAGTTTCATTAAATCTATGGATCAATTTAGGAAAAATTTACATTACTATGATATTATTTTCCCGTTTTTGAACATCTTTATCTTTCCATTTATTTCCATCCTCTTTAATGTCTTTCAGTAAAGTTTTAAGATTTTATTCATTAATGCCTTGCCCATTTAAAAAGATATTCTGAGGCACATTATATTTTTTGCTATTAATGAATTTTTTTGGTACATTAATGTTATATCTATCAAACTTGATAAACTTTTCTGTTTTGTTTTGTTTTGTTTTGATACGGAGTCTCGCTGTTGTCCCCCAGGCTGGAGTGCAGTGGTGCAATCTCGGCTCACTGCAACCTCTGTCTCCCAGGTTCAAATGATTCTCCTGCCTCAGGCTCCCGAGTAGCTGGGACTACAGGTGCCCGCGTCAGGCTAATTTTTTATTTTAGTAGAGATGGGGTTTCACCATGTTGGCCAGACTGCTCTCAAACTCCTGACCTCAGGTGATCCACTTACCTCGGACTCCGAAAGTGCTGGGATTACAGGCATGAGCCACCACACCTGGCGATACACTTTTAAATGTGAAATTTTTACATATTATTTTGAGTTTCTATATAGTTTGCTATATAGTTATATCATAGGTGGCAGTTTGGCTTTTTATAGTCTTTATGTATATATATATATATATATATATATAAAATTCATGTTTTTAATATAGCTGCACTGACTAGAATCTTCAGTACAAAGTTGAATAGAAGGGGTCTATTAATAAAAGAAAGATAGTGAGCGTCTTTCTCTTATTTTAGACTTAAAATAATTACTTTTAACATTTCACTATTTGGAGTGATTTTTGCATAGATAGCCTTTATCCAGTTAAAAAAGTCCTTTCTACTCCCGCTGTGTTTTTTTTTAAACATAAATGTTTTATTTTATTATACTGTTTTTAAAAATCTATTAAATAATTTAATCATAAGATCTTTCTTTTAAAACAAACAAAGAAACAAAAACAGAGTCTCACTCTGTCACCCAGGCTGGAGTATAATAGCACAATCTTGGCTTACTGCAAACTCCGCCTCCAGGGTCCAAGCGATTCTCCATGTATATATTTTAAAAGCTTATTATTTTTTATCCAATAAGTATGGAGATTCTTATATATCCATTAAAATCAAGCCTTTTAATAATGTTAAAATGTTCTATATCTTTAGTGATTTTTTGTTTTTATCTCTTTACTTGAATAGTTATTGAAGAAGGTGTTATTAAAATATCCTTCTCTGAGGGTGAATCTTTGAATTTTTATGGGTTGGGTGCGATGGCTGACGCCTGTAATCCCAGCACTTTGTGAGGCCGAGGTGGGGTGGATCACCTGTGGTCAGGAGTTCGAGACTAGCCTGGCCAACATGGCGAAACCTCGTCTCTACTAAAAATGTAAAATTAGCCGGGGGTGGTGGCAGGTGCCTGTAAGCCCAGCTAATTGGGAGGCTGAGGCAGAAGAATCGCTTGAACCCAGGAGGCAGAAGTTGCAGTAAGCTGGGATCGAGCCATTGCATTCCAGCCTGGGCGACAAGGGCAAACTCCATCTCAAAAAAAAAAAAAAAAAAAATTGTTTCATTTCTGCTCTTCCCCAATTCAATTTCTCCTTTCTACTGATTTTGCAGTTATATATTTGTTTTCTTTAGATGGCAGCCATTGAAATATTTACATATATACATAACTTAAAAATGTAAAGATAATCAGCAGCACCACTCTTCTCCAAAATCTACAAAAATCTTACAAAGATTTAACTCTAGTCATTGGGCCTACATCCACTATCGTCCAGTATTTTAGCTCAACATTTTTAAGTCCCTCAACTTAGAAAATAATTGTTTCATATTCCAGTCTGTTTAGAATTGACTATATGGTTGCCATCTTCTTTGCTCAGCATTCCTGCCGCTCGTTGATACTCATTCCTTCTCAGCTTTCTCTCTTCCTGTAATACAATTTTTAGAATTTCTTTTAATTAGGGTATCTGGACATTAAACACTCAGTTTTTTTTTTTTCATTTGAAATGTCTTTTTCCTTGAAATGTAAATTATAACTAGAACACGTCTTCCACTCTCTTCTGCATTATTCAAATCATTTGTATACAGCAATGGACAGAGAGGAGGCCAGGACTCAAGATCCAGCCCTGTCATTAAAATATTTTATGACTTTGGGTAAGTCCTTTCATATCTCTGAGACTTAGTATTTCTTCACAAAGTCAGAGTAAAATAATCTCTAAAGGCCCTTCTAGCTCTTACACTCAATAGAACAAATGAATGTATACTGTTAGAAAACAGAGCAGAAGGGTGGGTGAAAAGGCAGAGTAATTTGAGAAATGCAGGGAGAAGGAAGATAAGATTACCTCTTATAGCTTCTTTGTAGAAGAATAAAGAGAAGACAAAGTTACATCTCATGTATTCTTTTGTTTACAACTTTCTGGTAAGAAATTACAAGTACCACAAGTCCCATTGATATACCTACCATTTGTTTGTTCAAAGATTGATCTTGTGTATGGCAGTTTAAAATAGTGGTCTTTAGTACAGTCTTCCCACCTATAGTTCTCAGATGTCCCAGCACTAGTAGGCAGAAATGTGATGTTGGAGAGATAAGTGGAAAAGAGAACAGATAATCTTCTCTGACTTTCGTGGGGTGAGTTTCATGTATGCTCTAGTGCTAATCACTCTTATTAAGCATCAATAGACTGGGTATCAGGAGTCTTGGTTCTTCTGCAGAACTGCTACTTTAAAAAATGAAAAAAAAAAGGCTCAGCAAATGAATGCTGACCTTGGGTTATTAACTTTTTTCCTCACTCTTGGAATTTTCATCTATAAAATGAGGGTAAGATAATCACAAGGATATTGAAAATGGAGTGACAGTGAAAAGTCTGGAACATGCTAAGTTACTTTTCCCTGTTTGTGGTTATTCCTTTCCTTTCCCCATAGTTATTTGTATCCATATCTATCACCTCAATGAGACTATAAACTCATTGAAAGGAACTATATGTCATTTATAGCTGTATTGCTCAAGATGCCTAGTACAGAGGAAATTCTCAATGTTTGAAAAGTATGCGTAATACAGATGGAATAAAAGTATGAACAAGTCAGCCACTTGTTTGTGATGAAAATGGAGAACCCCAACCCACCCTAAGGGATCCATTTACTTGGATCCAGCCTTAAAAATGAAAATGTCTTTGCAAGGTCAAGACACAGAGTGGTCAAATAATTTTAGAACACCTCTGACCTTAAGTTCTTCTGTGCTAACAGTGGAAGAGAGTGGGTGCTTTCATACTCTTGTGGCATCATATTTGCTATGAGAGATATTCCGTTTCTCAGAAGACCATATGGAAAGCAAATGATGTAAAAAATGAGTCACACAGTGAAGGGGGTTAGAAGAAAAGGAAACAGAGATTATCCAACTCAAAAAGAATTCCACACATAGGCAAGTAAATGTAATAAGAAGTTTATTGGATTTCTAAATATAATAAAGTAGTTGCAACTCTTTTACAGAAAAAAGAAATATAATTTCCATATTCATTCTTATAGAGCATTGAAAAAACATAATTGATAGAGAAAACTGATAGAAGGTAAATAGAAAACAGGTTTTAATATAGTCGGATAATGCATAAACACAAAAGAAAATACCTAAATCACTTGCTTATAACAGATTTTATTCTCTTATTTTCATACTGAACTCTGTGTGCTATTTTGGATACATCAGTGATGGTTTGTAATGTAGTGAATAAATGCAATTTGCTAAGAATACAAGAAAAAAGAGAAACCTATATTTTAGGAATACCATGGCTCTGTCAGTATCACACATATGAAAATAGACATATTCCTTATATGTTTTTGTGTGCCTTTCCCTAAGTCAGGGAATGTTATTCAGACTAGCAGCTCATCATGGCGGGGCTATGATTGTGCTTAGCTAGTAGGAAGTGCCGCTCTTAGTAGACACATTTAGCACAGAGAGAACCCGGCTTCTCACCATCTCCCCCTTATCTATCCACTTGTAAACACCATTTAACCTTTCATAAGATTATCTTTCATGGTCATAATCATCAGATTGAAACTCAGAGCAAAGCCATGCTGTGTTTCTTCCCAGTCCATTTGTTTCCAAGGGAAAAAAAATCTCTGTATCCCAATGTCCTTATGACATTACACTGAAATTTTTGAACTCTTTTCTAGTGCTAAAATCTGATTCTCTAAAAAATAAAAAAATGACTAGTGTTGAAATTGGATAAGGTAAAAACAGAAAAGGAACATCAACAGGAAGAGTAGGCATTTTTAGTGAAAAGTATCACTCTTTTGCCAAAGAGTCAACTGGATTCATCCAATGATGATGACTAGAGCAGGGTGGTCACATTCTTGAAATTATGAAACATAGCTGTTCCAACCTCACCCGTAGCTTATGTAATGGGGCTCCGTATATGGAAAACAGAATGGTGGCTGACTGCAATGGCATGGAGTCCATCTTCCATAGTTTGTCCCCTTTTACTTCCATTTGGTAAAACTGGGTAAGGTAGGAGACAACTTTATGACCAAGAGGACACTAAGAGCTTCCTTGGATAAAGGTTAAGTGGAGGTATCTTGCTTTGCCCAAACAGAGGCATATTCGAGTGAATATGGAGCCAACTGACTTAGAAGGAAAGGGAACGACTTGGCAAGTGTAATCTGCCAGCTGGTTGAGTCAGACGACACATTGAGAACGATCTTTTTTGGAATCATGTCCTCCCTTCAACCCTTCTCCTACAATCATGCACTGTCTACCTCGTCCTATTTACATGGACCCTCTCCTATTGCCACCTCTGGGTAAGAATGCATCACTCTAGGCTATGCTGCTGCTCCATCAACAGTGTTGACAGTTCTGTCAGTGATGGAACTATGGAAACAAAAGCCATCAAATAACATACACTACTATTTTTAGGAGTCAAAGTAATGCTCTAAGGATCTGGCAAGGACATTTGGCCTCCTGAGCTTCCAATCCCCACAGCCAAGACTTTTCTTTATTTTCTCTCATGTTAGCCTGAGAGACAAAAGGAGAAGGAATGTGCTGACACTTTAACTCTCTAAACCCACCGATGCTTAGTTTATAAAACACACATATGACACACATCCTAATACAGACTATGGCTCTATTAATTCTCTTAAATATTTTTTTTCCTAAATGTTTCAATGCCATAAAGCTTACATTCCCTTGAAGCAGAGTACAGGAAACCTCAGCAATATGCTACCATCCAGTAAGATATAAATATAAAGAAGCTGTATCAGCAAGGGATGCTCAGGGAATGTGTTTGCAGCCCGTTTCACGGTAGCCGCTCGAGAGGGGATATTGGAAGTGAGTGACTTTCTTTCATTTGGCAAAGTTTCCTTATCTCAGCACCTACTCTTTCTGATGGTATGTTTTTGAAGGCTGCACAGTACGACTCTGGGTACCGTGTGTACATACATATGTAAGGAATAACGTTTATGTTGCTCAGAATAGGCACTTTTTGAAGGCAGTAAATCTAAAAGTAAAGTTAATAGAGCCTATATTTAGTGCTCATCTTCTCACTTTGCTGATGTGTATGCTGAACAGAAGATCACAGATTTGAGTCAGTCTCGCAAAGAGGCCGGAGTCGGCAAATGGCTATATTCAGAGCTGGGGAAGTCTTGCCAACTCAACTGTAGCTGTTAAAAAGGCAGACTTGGAGAAGGTGCAATCGTTTTTCTCAAAGGTGACGGCACAGAAAGAGAAAAGGCATGAAATAAAAGCCTGTGTGCGTGGCTCAGGGAAAATTACTATCCTCAGGCTCTGTATCTTCACGTCACATCTACTTCATGGCACAGATTTGCTACTTAGAAAGTCCTTTCCCTTTCCTTTTTTGTATGTCTCATAATTGCACATATTCCCTTACTTAGCTGTAGAGAAAGAGAAGCCCTAAACCTGTTAGAGTAATGATAAAGGTGTAGGTTAAAAGACAAAACAGACAAAACAAAAGTGGTTTATTATACAGAAAACATGCAAAAGCTCAATGCTACATCCAACTGTAAAGGTTTCATGTCTAAGTTTAAATTTTCACTTAAGGCACATTAAGCCACACGATAATTTTATACATGCCAAATAATCAGACAATCAAGTGTCATGTTTAATTCTATTTGCTCTTTGAGATGTTTCTTGAAAAAGAATGAGGGCATAATTCAGATTTTCAGAGGGGAAATATTCTGACTTTGCTTAATAAAGAAATGAGTCTTGGATAATTTGCTCATCAGCTTTCCCAAGAGAGGAAATGGGTAGTAAAAGGAAGAAAGTCTTTTAAAAATAATTTTGCTACTACTTTACTATAAAGCGTTGGTGACAAGATTTAGTTTCTAGGGTCCTAAATGTCTTTCATCAAAGATACTCTTCAGTTCAGACTTCTCCATTATGCCAGAAGGATGGCATGGTCCCATGCGAGTTTCAATTTGCTACCTAGAGAGGGAGGTCCAAGGCACTGTAACTATTTTCGGCACTATAATCCTGATGTGTTGATGTATTTGACACAATTCTAAAAACTAAGCTCAAAATATATAGGATTAGTAAAATGCAAACTCTGCCCAAATACCAACTCCCCATTCATTATTTGAAAGTTAAAACATGAGGCCATTCCTGTCGTTGGCATTTAAATTATAAAAATCTCTTTTTCTCTCAAAGTTTACGTTTGAAGGAATGAAACACATTGGGCAGATATATCACAACCTGCCCAAGCTACTCTCCTATTTCCGGTTTATAATTACTAAGTGAGCATTGCTGTCACCCAAAGAGAAAGAGCGAGAAGAATGAACTGACTTTTTCCCTTTTACACTTAACGTCTCCCAAGAAAGAATAAAAAAGGAAGAAATGTATCTAAGAAAAGCTAGCTCTTCCCATTTTGCATTTCTTAAACTAGTTTGGAAGCAGATTTAAATAATTTGGGGGTGAGGAACGACATTCAGACTTCATATTTACTCTCTTGTGATGAAGGAAAGAGTCAAGAAAGCAACGATTACTGCTATGCCTCGGGATAAAGCACAGCAGGCACCATACAAAGTGGCAACACAATACATCAATAATGACCAAGAATAGTTCTTTACCCTTTTCCCAACAGATAGAAATATAAAGAGAGAATCACGCATGAGAGATAAATACCTGTTTCCACCCCCACCTCAAATTGCTTTGGCATATTTTAAGAGATAAATGGATCCACACAAAATTTAAATAGCTTTTTCTTCTCCTTTTTAGCTGTTACAAAAATGGGTCAGGTATAGGATTTATTAATTTCCTGGCCTGACAACCCAAGTGCTTAAAAATAAGATTTATTTTTTGAAGGATCAGCTTTCTTGGAAGGTCTGCGTGTGTGTGTGAGCGTGTGTGTATGTGTGTGTGTGTGTGTGTGTGTTTTGAAGACAATACAATTGTATGATCCCTAAATATGGGAGAATATATTATGTAAAGTGAAATAAGAAAATTTTTATTAGTTTTTTCTTTATATTATGTGAAGATAAATTAGATGATTCATAAAGGTATTTGAAAATAGTGTTTTTCTAAAAGGCTGCCACCTCATTGTCTTTTTATTCCCTCTGATGAGACAACACAGATTCCACCCATGTGAGTCTCTACTCAGGCATACTAGATAATTCTGAGAAGTGCTCAAATTGTGTCTTCTATTAACCCATTCTTGGGGTGGGAATACTCCGTCTATTCGACAAGAATCATTTTCCACTCATTGGCCATAATATTCATCAAGCCTCACAGGGAGGTGAGGCACCTTTCTAGTCTATGAATGTGCCATCTCAACCAAAGCCACCACTCTCCCGGTCCCATTAATGTATCCCTTATTCCTCAGGTGTGAGGACTAGGAAGGGCTGAGAAGTCATTTGCTATTTAACTGGGCTCTCATTAGTCCCAGGGAATAAGCAGGTGGATGATGATACTGGCCTGATGGATGATACACTCCAGGGAGGGAAGTGCATAAAACACTTACCAGGTATGATTATGTTAAAGGATTCTTAGATTTAATGCAGGAGATTTAATGAGAAGAAATGATATTTTTTCTCTCACTCCACATATTTTAGGATATAGCAAACAACGAAAGGAGTGAAACGAGAAGAAATAAAAAGTGGAAAGCACACCCTAAAGGTACAGCTTCCTGAGAGACACATCTCAAGAGAAGGAACACTCTCTTGCTGAACTGTTATGTAGAGCAACTTCTAGAGCATACATGGAGACTTTCTAGAAGGTTTTCCGAAAACAACATGGTACCAAATTCGTTGTAATTATAATAAATCACAAAATGACAGCATCCTGGGAAGCAAAGTCTATCAAATGGCAAAGGCCAAATCTCAAAAACGCCAACAGTTCCATAACATTTGTTTACAGACATTGTCAGCTCATGGATTGGCTGGATCGGAAATGCCTGTTGCAGCAACATGCACTTGGTGTGCTCTCAGTAAATGTGAATGGAGAGAAAGACTAAAATGCATTGTTAACCTACGGCGGTTTCTGCCTCTGTGGAACGTACATCATGGTCCATGGGAGAGAGGCTTCTTTTAGGAATCAAGTCACCTCTGCCTGCCAATGAATTCTAAATGATATGGTCTCAGCTGATATTCTGAACCTGACAGTTCCAGAGAGGTTTTTGGTGAATGGAATGTAAACCCACTCTCTCTAGGGAAATTTACTGCAATGTGCTTCGTTCTGCCCGTTGTTTGTTCTTATCAATGGCCTTTTCCCACCAACTTCCTCACAGTGCTGAGCAGACAGAATACCTAGGGGTTTCCCACAAGACGACACAGATGCGTGCAAGCTCTAAATGATCTCTAAGACCGCAGTACACATGTGGATTTGCCACCTGGCAGCCAATTGGTCTCTCAATTTCCCTGGATGACTGGGGGCGTGGTAGTCTGTGAGAAATCGATATTGTCTTCTAAGGTGTTCTCAGCTGTGAGTGTGGCTACTTGGAGACAGCACTGGACTTGCAAGACCTGGATATATCCCCAAATCTGCCACTTCCCAGCTATGTCATGGCTTTTGGCAAGTCACTTAATGGCTTGAGCCTCAGCTTTCTCTTCTAGAATAGGGCTATTAATAACCGTCCTCCCTGGGCTATTTTCTGTGTGGAAGCAGTTTGTAAGCTCTCTTAGGAATTACTATTTTATAGCTCAGAAAGTTACCTCCAGGTCCTGCCCAGGAGACTGATGGCAGTTTCTGCCTACAGTGCTCTCTCATTCAAAGCTGGGGTAGAAGAAGCCACAATCACGGTCTTCCCCAAGACAAAGGTATATTATTTAAACTAAATAGTCATCCAGAGCAATGAGGAAAGCATTTGTACGTTTCCATATAAAACTACAGCATAATAGAACCCCTCTCAAGAATGATATCCTTTTCCACAGATGAACTAACCGGAAATAATGAGTTTTCAGTAGTACCACTATCTTTTGCTTTTGACTTCTTCCTTGTTAGACATGGGGATTATACACCAATATTTCCCAACTTCTTTTTTTTTTTTTTTTTTTGAGACGGAGTCTCGCTCTGTCGCCCAGGCTGGAGTGCAGTGGCGTGATCTCTGCTCACTGCAACCTCTGCCTCCTGGGTTCAAGTGATTCTCCTGCCTCAGCCTCCCAAGTAGCTGGGACTACAGGTGCCCGCCAACACGCCTGGCTAATTTCTGTTTTTTTTTTTAGTAGACCATGTTGACCAGGATGGTCTCAATCTCTTGACCTCGTGATCCGCCCGCTTCGGCCTCCCAAAGTGCTGGGATTACAGGCATGAGCCACCACGCCCGGCCCATTTCCCAACATTTTTAAGGTTATTATCAACAAGTCAGATAAAAGTGGTGTACTGTTCATGGGTTAGTTACTGGGGAAGGCATGAAGCTACATAACAACTGTCAGAACAGTCTGTCTTCTAAATAGGAAAGTACAACCAGCAACAAAAAAACTCATAAACTCTGGCCCTCTGAACATCCTTCAGACTAATTTTAGAGATTCTTAAAAATTCGTATAATCAAAGCTTTTTTTAAAAAAGTAATGCAATGCCCAAAACAAAACAAATATATATGGAAGGAAAAGGAGGGGGGAAGCAACACTGCATCGTGTACTACAGGTTTTGTGTGGCACCAAAGAGAACATATGCCCCAAAGGCTGGCTCTGTTTTAAAGTCATGGGTAGCTTGGAACAAAATGTGCTGAAAGAAATGTAAGACCTCAAGGAATAATGAGCTCCCTGACACAGGTGATGTTTAAGTAGAGTCAGAATTGGCATTTTGGGAGGCTGAGGCGGGCGGATCAAGAAGTCAGGAGATCGAGACCACGGTGAAACCCCATCTCTACTAAAAATACAAAAAAAAAATTAGCTGGGCGCGGTGGCGGGCGTCTGTAGTTCCAGCTACTCGGGAGGCTGAGGCAGGAGAATGGCATGAACCCGAGAGGCGGAGCTTGCAGTGAGCCGAGACTGTGCCACTGCACTCCAGCCTGGGCGACAGAGCAAGACTGTCTCAAAAAAAAAAAAAAAAAAAAAAAAAATTGGCACTTAGCAATGAATCTGTAAGGGAATTTTAATACCAAGTAGAAAAGATGGCCGGGAAGTCCTTTCTAATAATGGACTTAGACTCAATAGGAAAATAGAGATGTCCTGCTTGTTCTCTTGTGGAGGGTCAAAGGACATGTACCCTTGCTGCAAGAATAGAAGATGTAGCTGTGGATCAATAAGAATGCTCATTTTCTGTGAGAATAAAGTTCATGGAGGGCTGCTTCCTGTTCACACTGTGCATGCTGGGTTATATTTTGGCAGATCATCTTCTCTTCCAATTATAAAGAGATGGGAAAAGCAAGTAAATACTTCCTCACGCTTCCTCTATGCCTTTTTCTTCCCATTGAGCCTGATTATTTGGAAGCCTTTTTTTTTCTGTTAAGAAGGAATTTCCAGAATCCATGATATTTTGGCCAATGCAGAGGTTTTTCTCTGAGTATAGCCCGTGTTTCCCTGTTGTGCCTTAAGTACTCTTTTCTCAACTTCTAAATCAAGTCAAAGAATCAGCTCAAGATTTCTTATCAAATTTTATGTCCTCCATAAAGTCTTACTAATGTCACTGGAATGACTCTTCCTGATGCCACATTCCTTCCTATTGAGTAAGTACAGATTGAAGTGGTTGGATCTTATTACAGTTGGCCAGAATCAAAGTTACTTAGGGGCTGATTCTCTTACAGTGATTATTTGGTAATTATAAATTGAAGAGCTGAGTAAGAGACAAGGATGTTGGGAGGACAAAAAGAAAAGAAAAATATGGACTCCTAAATGATTAGAGAAAGAAGCTGCTCACTTTTTCTAACATGTAACTTCTCTAGGTACAAATATTTGAGCACAGAATGAATGAAATGAATCTCAAAACCAATCAACCAGCAAATATTTATGCATAACCTGTAAAGTGTCCATATATTTATGTAGAACCTATAAAGTGTTAATATTTAATATGAAAATATGAATGAAAAAAGGATAAAAGGAAAGGGTTGAATGGAATATGAACTGACCCAGAAGTGGGAATCTCATGGATGGCATATGCATTAGCTTGCTTCCTGTTTTCAGGATGAATTTGATTTTGGTAACATCCAAAATAGTACAGAACAAAAAGTAACAGAACTGTCTGTAGACATGGGAGTTCTATCCTTCTGTAGCTTTTACACTTCTGGGTCTGAGGTTTTTTGAGGAAATTCTCTTTGGATGAGTCCAATTTCATTTACTTTCAACCCTAAAGAAAGCCTTTCAACCTAGCCTGACTCATGGTGACATGCCAAGTTTCATTGAGTACACTGAAAATTAGAAAATATGTTTGCGTCCACTGTTTAAAGAAGCAGCAGAGAGTGATAGGACACGACACTATGTCAATAAGTGAAGAAAAGCTGAATGAGTTGGTGATATCAGACATGAAGAGGCAAAGATTTGGACTTAAGACTTGTTTTGTGGAGCTACAGAGCTAGAATAGACGTATATGAGCACTACTACATACTGGCCAGAACTAAGAAGATATGGGATGGTAATTCATCAGGAAAATAACAGAGAAGATTCAGATCTTTAAAAGGGCCATGATTCTATTTTTTTTTTTTTTTTTTTTTTTTTTTTTGAGACGGCGTCTCGCTCTTTCGCCCAGGCTGGACTGCAGTGGCACTATCTCCTCTCACTGAAATCTCCGCTTCCCAGGTTCACGCCATTCTCCTGCCTCAACCTCCCGAGTAGCTGGGACTACAGGCGCCCGCCACTGCGACCGGCTAATTTTTTGTATTTTTTTTAGTAGAGACAGGGTTTCACCGTGTTAGCCAGGATGGTCTCGATCTCCTGACCTCGTGATCGGCCCGCCTCGGCCTCCCAAAGCATGATTCTATTTTATTTGGGAATAGCATTCGTGTTGGGGGCAACTGTAACTCTCTCTAGTGGTGTAGAACACAAGATGACATGGTGACGCTTCTCTTTCTTGGTAGAACATTCCATTCGTAGGGCAGAGAACTGAATTTAGAAGCTACATTCAGTGCCAAGTTGACTGAATGCAATTGTGGCTGTTTAATAACGTATTTATTTGGGTACGTTACGTAAATGCCTACCAGAGTTCAATGAATAAGGATTTCTCTGGCCCTTAAGTGGATGGGTACGTAGGAGAAATTAACAATGCCACACAACATGAAAGGCTTAATGCAATCATCTGAAAGTATTATAAAGGAATTAGCTGCAGTGTTGCACCCCTCTCTAGTATATATAGGTGTTTGTAGAATATTAATTTTTATCTTTAACAAAAGCTAGATGTAGAGATATTTATTCGTGCATTAAGAGACTTCTGTCAGTTAAATAACAACCAGAAATTAACAGCACAAACTTAGCACTTTTTTTGTAACTTTGAGGGGGACCTGTCAATCAGCTAAAGAAAAAAAACGCGTGCGGCGCAGTGGCTCACGCCTGTAATCACAGCACTTTGGGAGGCCGAGACGGGCGGATCACGAGGTCTGGAGATCCAGGCCATCCTGGCTAACACGGTGAAACCCCATCTCTACTAAAAACGCAAAAAAGTTAGCCGGGCGTGGTGGCGGGCGCCTGTAGTCCCAGCTACTCCGGAGGCTGAGGTAGGAGAATGGCGTGAACCCAGGAGGCGGAGCTTGCAGTGAGAGGAGATCGCGCCACTGCACTCCAGCCTGGGGGACAGAGCGAGACTCCGTCTCAAAAAAAAAAAAAAAAAAAAAAAAAGAAAGAAAGAAAACGCATCTTTCACACAGCTCTCCACAAAATAAGGGACATGCATGTTGTAACTAAGATAGAGTCCACAACTTTTTGCACAAGGGCCAGGAAAATTAAATAGAAAAGGGAATTAGTGTCCTTTTTTTCTGGATTGAAGGGAAATTATGCCTGTAGTCTGTGATCTAAGAAAAACTGGTGCTGTCCAACCTGCTGGAAAAATTTTAGTATCAACTATTACAATATATTATTAGTCTCACAGGCTAAGTGCTAATCCGTGTTAAAATTCTGAAAATACAATAGTTATTCCTTTGCTATAAGGAAAGTTATCAAGCTGCAATGGAATAAAATAAAATGCCATCATTAAAAATATAATTTTTTGTGGTTAAATTGCTTTGGACTTAAAAAAAAAAATCTTAACCTAGTCTTTGAAAGATTATTTTGCATACAGCTGAGAAAACTAGATCAGTCACAAATGAATTTTCCAAGAATCTATGACCTCAGTCCCTGATGAAAATTCATTAAAATGAAACAGAAAGGCTCTATTATCTCATTTCACTTTATGAATAAATACAACCTAAAAAATACGCCCCTATAAAGGAAGATTTTATGGATGCCACATATATTTCCTGGTAGCCTTCCCCTTATGAATATAATCATAATTCCCTAAAATCATAATGCATTGATTTAATTTACAAAAAATCCAAGTACAGCAACACTAATAGGTAGGATGGAAAGAAGGAAAGAAAGGGAGAGAGGAAAGTAGGAAAGAAAATGAGGAGGAAGGAAGAGGGAGAAAGGAAGGGAGGAAGAAAGCAAGAGAGGAAGAATCCTTACCAAGTCATAGTAGCTACAGTCAGGTAACTTTTTAAGGTTTGAAATAAGGCTATGCTAACCAAACAACAGCCTCATGAGAAAAGTTTCATTCTTGTTATCTGTCAAGTGAATAACTTGGCCTGAAATATTCATGGTTGCACCATATTAACGCCTCGCTGAGAACAAGTTTTGAACTTGTCTGGACCACTATTAAGCAAATACAATGAAGACAATTAAAAAATATGCTGAATGGGTGGTAAAGAATCAAGTTGAAGTCTCTGTCTTCATTATCTGACTAAAACCACTGTAAAATCAAATAAAAAACACTAACATCCATTATATCTCCTTCTGGCATAAAAATGTTTTACTCATTTAAAGACCTATGAGATACTTCCAAGACAAGGAAAAATAAATACTACTAGAATATATTAAGATGAAAAGTTGACTTCTCTCTCTTCTTTCTTTCTTTTCTTTTTTTTTTTTTTTTTTTTTTACTTTTTTGTGAGTATATTTTTGAGATTTGGTGGTTATCATTTACATCATTGACTCTTCATTGGAATATTCATAGTAGTGTAAATAAATTCTTTGAAAATATGGCACAAGTATATGTTGTTCTCTGATTGTCTCCCAAGAGAGTGCACCAAACGAGCGATCCCAACAAATGGACTTGAGGCACATTTTGCAGAGGTATCTTTTACAGTTTGCTGGTTTCCCACAGATGGTTAAAGCAGGGGTATGGAACATGCTGTCATATTTCATTCATAACACACATGTACTATAGCTCTAGGCAACAGATGGACAATCGCTTGTTTGAACTACAAATGTGAAATACTAAGGTAGAATAGCAATATTTCTAGAAATGTATATGAAAAAATAAAGCCTTTCCAAGCCAAGAGGAATGGTGAGAGGCTTTGAGGTTACATCAGTGTTTCCCTGATCTCCCTAGCAGCTGCCATAATTTCCCCAACACCCTTCAAAACTTGATAATGGAAGGATCAGGGGGCAGCCGACACAGATTTGACAAGAGAAGCCCAAACCATATCAAATAGAAATAACACTGTTATTCCTGGCTGGTTCACATTAATAGGATTTTTACTAACTATAAAAATGGTTGGAAGTTGTGTTTTCAGAGTCCTGTCTATATTCCACTAACTCTCTACTACAGCCCTACGGAAAAAGCCCTCTCTTTCTTCCTCTGTACCCAAGTATAAAATACTTGTTTAAACGTAGAGTTTCATATCCTTTAAACCTCACCATAAACATCTCTGCAGAATCTTTCATAGGGAACAATTATAGTGTTGATAGGTCCACTCCCTTAATCAGCACATACCCAAAAAAGTAATTTTGATCAGAGAAGTTGCTCCTACAGAAATAACAATGTGTTAATGACAAGAAAAAGAACCCACATCTTTGAGCTGCAGAGATGCCAGCATCTAACAACCTGATGCCTTATGCTGGGATACATGACTTATTTTTGAGTCAATTATTTATTAATTTATTTTTTTAAACAAGCACATGCCACCATGTCTGGCTAATTTGGTTTTTATTTTATTTTTTGTAGAGACAAGGTCTCACAGTGTTGCCCAGGCTGGTGTCAAACTCCTGGCCTCAGGCAATCCTCCTGTCTCAGCCTCCCAAATTGCTGGGATTACAGGTGTGAGTCACCACACCCGGCCTTATTTTTGAGTTTTAAAGGCAAATTTCTTTGCCAGTGAGACTCCATGTTGAGTCAGTATGGTCTGGGGGATTGAAAAATTTAAGAAATCCTATTTTGATATGTTCTGCAGAGCCCATGATAGAGTGGATTTTTTTCCTTTTCCATGTCTGTCTTGTTACACAGAATTACCAAATATTTATATTCTTGATACTTTTCAAAATCAGTATATTTTTACAAACTTTCTGTTATAGACTCTGGTTTTTCTACTATTTATGTATTTAAACCACAACAATTATGATATTATATCAGCAGACAGTATGATTATAATCATTAAAGTAATACAATCTTTTTCTCTCTGTTGCAGGCAAAATTTCATGCAACTAAAAAAGAGTGACTTGGCATTGTTTAAATCAAATGATTAATGGAAAAAACAGTAATGTAAATCATATATTTAAGAAACCCTAGAATAAAATACGGTAGGATCCTTTCCTTATTATACCTTGTGAAAGAAAAAAAAAACCCTCTAAATCTAAATATTTCTACATATGTATGAGTGCACATTCATTATTATAAAAGTATAAGTCTATCTTAAAAAGAGATTTACTTTAAAAACCTTTGGTAAAGATACTCTGAGGTTATGTTATAAGAATGCATAATAAAGATTGTAAGCAAGCAGTATTCTGCTGACGATGCCACAGGGATGGGTCTGTGACAGCCTTTTCTTACAGCTTTTCCTCTTGACATGTAAACATTCAGTTACACAAGGATTTAAATGTAATAAGCAAGTAGATTGTTACTGCATTTTATAGTATAGATATTCAATAAATTATTCTTCTTTTGGCAAAATTAATAATAATATGACCACTTTAAGAGATACAATCTATCCCTTAATAAATTGGACTCTTTGCTTTGTCCTAAAGAGAATTTCCCCCAAAGTATTACATTAAAAAGTTACTAAGTCAAAATTCAAGCCGATTGCATTATCAGCCCTATTGTCAAATAGTCAGTGCTACTTGAGGTCATCAGCATGGTCTGGCCTTCAATTTGGAAGACAGGAATTCAGAGACACAGTTGACATTGCCTCCCAAAACTCACATGTTGCCCCTAAATGAATCTCATCATATTTCACATTATGAGAAATATATGATCAAAGATAAGAGAAGTAGGGTAAGAAAAAGACAGTGGTCAAGGGAAGCTCTTAAAAGCTATAATTTTGGTGGTTCTAACACAAAACTGTTTAGTGACAAAAGCAAATGAGCCATACATTAAGGATGAGCTATAGTGACCATCAGCTTAAGAATTTCTAGTCACAAAAAAAGAATCACTTTTATGATCATTCCTATTCAAGTAAAATAAATTTAACTGGAATTCCTGAGGAATAGTTTGCAATTCAAAACATGTATCCATCATTTTTTATTTCAGTTCTGATGTTAAAATTAAAAATTAAAAAAAAAACACTAGAAATCTGAACATCACTTCACAATCATGAAAAAGATA
This sequence comes from Hylobates moloch, assembly GCF_009828535.3. Taxonomy (NCBI): domain Eukaryota; kingdom Metazoa; phylum Chordata; class Mammalia; order Primates; family Hylobatidae; genus Hylobates; species Hylobates moloch. Next base: position 98,350,373 of record NW_026652288.1, on the reverse strand, counting down.
TCTGTGGAATAAGGAAAGGGTACATTGGAGGATATAATTATATTTGTTATATTTGGTGTCTTAAACTGGGTATTAGGTATATAGGAATTCATTATATTATTATTTATACCTTTTTGTAGACTTAAAATACTCCATAATTTAAAAGTATATATTTGTGGGAGATCTGAAGAAAGGTTTACGAAAACTCAATCCAAAATCCTTAGTTTACAAAATGGCAACTTGCCATGACTAAGCTAGGTGTCTCTCTTTAAGTGAAACATGTTCGAACTTAATAAGTATGGCTTGGCAGTTGGCAAGCAAGTGTTTCACTGGCTAATAAAAGTTTGAATAAAGATTCTAGGCAGAGATTCTGCATATTTTTAGCTCATAAAGACAATTTTTTTTTTCAGTGATTGTCTTTGAAAGTGTGGTGTAAATGTCACATTGATGATATGAAAATGTCTCCTGCAATATGTAATTTCAGTTGCAGAAGGATTATGAGAATAATGAAACTGTGGTTTCACAATCTTTTCAAGCTTTCTACTCTTTTGAAAGTAAACCAAACAAAACTGCACAATTTTATTTTGTATGCTCTGATTTGCAATTGTCAGGCAAAATGGACCTGGTCCTAAAAAAGAAAAAGAAGAGAATTTGAATTGTTTTTTCACAGCTTTCATCTTCTAGAGAAAAAGGCAATTTTGATAGTTGTGTTGGATATTAGAATAAACATGACAATATTTCTAAGATGAAAAGTGGGCCAGTATTGAAAATGTTATATTCTAGAACAAATCAAGTTTGTCTGTATTACAATGTTCAGGTAGTGTGGAAAACAAAAATCTTAAGGTAATATTGTGGGACAATAATGTTTTCTTTAAACATAACCCCAAAATGCCTTTTCTAGCATATCCCACCTGTAATTTCTTCAGAAAAATATTGAAGTTTGGTTGTCTGTCACTACTTATTAGCTATGGGCTGATAACTCTTTACCAATTAGCCTTGATCACTGGTCACTATAGATTCTGAATTCTGATGGTTGCAAATTAAATTTGGGCTTGTTCTAATTTATGTAATTTACAGCTTAAATTATTTACAGCCTAACAAAAAAAAATTGTGCATTTCCCTCCCCAAGGACATGAGTAGTATAAAGCAAGAGAAAAATATACTCTTCAATACATGGGAAAAGAATGGCTACTCTTTACAGTCACAGGCAAAACGGAAATGATAGGATGGAGATTTCAAGCCTAAAAGCACCTGTGAGTTGGCAGACTCACCCAGGAAAAACTATGTGACAGCAAATACCACACTAAAAAAAGCCATTCAACCAGATGAAAAGTGAGACAAACAGAGAGATTAAAAGTTACAGGAATGCAGAAGTGAATGGGATGGAGCATAATCTGTGCAAAAATGTGGAAGTCCTTGGGAACAAAGGCCCATCAAGATCCTACATGATTCAATGTGAAATGTGTATTTGGTAACAACTTTTAAAAAAAATCTCATAATTTCTGTGTTTCTACGGCAAGGTTAATAGCAGATGAAGAACAGAGACTATCCTGTAGTTTGATGGCCTTTCCTCTAGTATTTCTTATCTTTTTCTTGTGTTCGTTCTCCTCAGTGCCAGCTGAACAGGTGACTGAATCTAAAGGTCAGTGCTCGCCTTGGCGGTCAACACCCTGATGCGGGCAGAGTTGCAGGTCTTGCAGAGGATGTGCCCATCCAAGGGGTAGCAGCCTTGGTTATCTCCTTCAGACAGGAGACCACCGCAATCCTAGAACAGTAAAGACAGATGGAAACGATGTAAGTAAAAATGTTAAGTACATATGTGGAGAACAAATGATTGAGCTTTCTATTCAAGGCCTCCATAATGTGGCCACTTACTATCCTTCCTGCTTTACATTCTGCTAATCCCCTGTATCCTTTCTCCCCCTATATAACATAGTATATCTTGATTGTAATTGAATTAAAGATTGGGGACATAAATATAAATGGACATAAACATAATCCTCCTAAGGTCACTTCATATTAAATACAGGTATAAGAAGAGAAGAGGCCACCTATCTTGGTTCCCATGTAGAAGTTTGCTGCCCCCACTCAAATAACAACAAGAGAAAATAAGAATGTCCCTAACCACCGATGCATTCTTACCCTTTACCATTAGTTTAAGGATCTCTCAAAATGTATGCACAGGTACAGGAATGGAATGTTTTGGCCATTTCTGGGCTAGAGCAAAGGTAGACTGATTTCTGCCAAGCAGTAGCGCCACCAGTGGGTTCTGTGTATTTACTTCAATTGTGGTAAGAAAATAAAATCCTGAAGTTTGTGGGGAGCAGTGGTTTGCTGTACTTTCTAAAGGAGACAGCATTGTGGAGAGCAAAGACTGCTAGTCCGGGGGTCAGGCCTCCTGAGCACCACCCACAGTTCTGCCACAGTCTGCCTCAATGCACACAGGCCGACTGCCACTCTGAAAATAACTTCTGCCTTTCTAAATAGCTGTTGAGAGGATCAAAGAACATAATGGATCAAAAAAAAAAAAATGTAAAGAACTGCATAACTGTAAAGGAATATACTACCGTTGACAGCTCCTCTTAGGGTCCATTTTGAAAAGTGTTATGTAACAGTTAAATGCTGGCCTTTGTCTTTGGAGAAAATAAAAGTTTCTTTGGAAAATAAATACATAGTACTTCATCAAGAGGTGTGTGTTTGCTAACTTTAGTATAAACTCGCAAAGGCCACAACAGCTATGAACCTCGCCTCTGCTGTCTACCACGGTGGCAAGGAGGTCAATGGAATTCATGTCTTCATTTGACATAGAATGAAATTTAAGTTAACGGGGCATCCAGAACACAACAGCAGCAATGGTTATACTCTGTGGGAAATTTGGCTTTACCAAAAAGAACATGCAGATATACTGCACCTCTAGAGGCGTTCAGGAAACTGAGCAATTAGTAGTGCATGCTAACAAACAAATAAATAAATCTCCATGACTCTGAATAAGAAGTTCTAACAAAAGCCTCAGAGTCAAAGTTAAAGATTCAATAACACCATTTCTCACTAATTTAGTATTTCGCAATTTACAATGTCCTTTAATATACGATTTTGTATTTCACTCTCACAGCCATATTTGGAGGAGTTAAGGACCTGAGTCCTTTCGTCTGGTGAGGAAGCAGACTGAGAGAGCTAAAGTGACTTATTCAACAGCACGTGCTTGGAATACTAGTGTCAAATCTAAAACCCAAGTCCTACGAGTACAGGCGCTAAGGCCGTTCTGAGATTTAGTAATTGCTACATCTACGTAAACCTAGCCCGAACGAGCCTTTCAATGCCTGCCACAGACTGGCAGGGCAGGAGTGTCAACCAGACCTCGCATCGGTAGCAGTGAACATGGAAATCTCGATCCAAAGCCACAATACGGACAGTCTCCTCCTGGCCCGGGGCTGGCATAATAGGCTCCTTGCACACAGAACATCGCGGGGCAAATTTCCTGAAAATGAAGAGAGAGTTCTGGTTAGATACCGCGCGTCGACACTGAGGTGGGACACAGAGGTAGAAGGAAAAGGTGGAAACGGAGAGTCAGGATACCTGCTTCCTCATCTGTAAGGTGAGGGAGTTGGACTCAGGGACTGTGGAGGTTCTTCCATCAATAGGTGGTAAATATTGTGATATTTGGCGAGGTGAGAGAGCGAGCGTGTGAACTGCTTGGGCATGAAGAGCATCTAGCATCTCTTTCCTGCATGGTGTGTGATATGAAATTCACCTTTAGATAGATTCTGAATGCAAACCCTGTGCTTGGGATAGGCTAACTGGAGGAGAGAACAAAGTCCTGTCCAGCCCCTATTTGTTTCTGACTTTTGTTTCTAGACTTTTGCATGCACTCCTCAGGTCCTAGAAAAATATTCTGAGGTTGGTATCTTTGCCTTGTTCCCACCTTTTAGAGCTTCTTTCTTGGAAATTTGTCTTGACTTCTAGGAACTGACATAAGAAGACTCAAATACATAGTTTTTCAAAAGGGCAGAGGTTAGTGCATTTAAATATACATTATGCAAAACTTAAAATGGCCAAGTCTGCATTTCCTACATTTTTTATTGTGTTAAACTTTTGCTTAAAAATTAAAAGTTAGAGAGCTGTCAAATTCTTTATTCTTTAAAGGATTTTAGCACTGTCAAAGGGTGAGTGTATACTAACACACAGACACATACATATACATATGAATATGCATATGCATATGTTTTTGAGGCTGCTGGTAAATACTTTCAATACTTATTAATTTCTTAGTATTTCTTAATATGATCAATGGTACCTAACAATTTTTTTCTATGACAGATTAATTGGCTGAAAATATAAGCCATGTATCTATCTGTATCTTCTGGAAATTGGAGATGGTATTTGTGAAGGTATGAAATGACACATGATTTGAAATGGACATGGATAAGAATTGAAGAGAGTTAAAAAAAGAAAAACAGACTGTGACTCAGTTTTTTTCATGGTACTGGTTTTAAGATAAATCATGTTAAAAATTTATCTATTTGTAGTGAGACTTAAAAAGAAATAATGATAGTAATCAAACACATTGCAGAACACGTTATGGTTGTCAAAGCATTTCTACATACATTATATTCTATATGTACATATTAATATTCCTGGCAGCACCCAAAAAGCATCTGTATGGCTGCAATCTAAATAAATATGAATTAAGCAGCAGATCAATTGATTGCTGTGAAAGAAAAGTTAAAAGGATCATGGTACCACTGCAGCAGTAATCAGAGTTGTTATAATTGGTATTTTATGCAAGAAGTTTATATTCAGTGGCAAAAAATTGCTTTGGACTACCAGATTATTTTTAAATCTGGGTCATCAGTGGTGAAATAAGTAGGCTTCTGGGATCAACTGCAAAATTTCCTTTCCCCAAACTCTGTGGGGGCAGAAGTATGTTTTCTTTATCAGTGTATCCGTAAACCTTCTCCAATTTCCTCAAATAGAATTATTTACTCCTCTAAGAATTCTGTCATTGAATTGATCCATTTTGGTAGTAATTATTTGGATATATTTATGGGGCACTAAATTCTAAGCTTCCACAAGATAGGACTTTGCTCCGTCTCTGAGTCTCCAGGAACAACCATTGTGACTGCTGCAGAAAAAAAAAGTTGGGCTATATCTAATGAAATGAATCTGCCATATTTCTCTATAAAAAAAGATATTAGTTGGGCTTTATGTTCCATCTCAAGGTTCTTCCTCTTTGGGAAGACATAAACTGTATTCTTGCTGAGTAATGATTCTTTCCTACCAATTGGCCTCATTTCCATGATGAGAAAAACCAAAGTGAAGAGGCAGGAGGTGGTTCTCATAGTCCCCACAGTGTTCCTCTGATAGCAATTCGAGGAGGGCTCACAATCCCAGGTGGTCTATTTCAAGGCTTAGCTCACTGAGTGGACAATAATCATAAAAATAAATTTGATGAAAACACTTTTGATGATTAAAGCTACCATTTATTGAGTGCTTATTATATGCCAAGCCCTGTTAAGTGCTGTACACACTTGACATTATTTTCTACTGACAGCAACATTATGAGGAAGTATGTTTATCATTTCTACTTTACAGCCAACAGAGCCAAGGCTCAGAGAGGGATGATCTTGGTCATCTTGTATTCCGGCACATTTCTGGCAATCAACAAATGGATGCTGATTAAATACATAAATGAATGAGGGTAATATTGCTGATAAGAAAGCACAGATAGGGGAATAAAGCCTCCAAACACACAAAGAGTCAGTTAAAGAAATCTGCTTTTTCTGGGTTTTCTCACTGGGAATACAAGAATAAGCAAGGACTTCCAGTACAGACCTGAGAAGGCTTTCTATATATTTCTGCAGCATTTCTATTAATTTATATATACAAATCCTTATTGCAAAAATGATATAAGATGATTGTTGTAAAGTTATATATATATATACACACAAACACACATGTATATATACACACACACACACATATGTATATTTCTATACCAGTCAGACTGTGGTAAGTGCTCTCTACAGCAGACTTATAAAACTCTATAAAACACAGAGATTAAGATATAAATCCAAACATGAGAGAAGGGAGGGGTGGAGATCAGAGAAGTTTTCTTCCAGGAAATGGTAATTGACTTGGGCCTTTAAAGATAACCATTTAGGTGAAATGAGAAAATGTGTATGTGTGTGTTAGGGTGGGGGAGATAGTCTTCCAGAAGACTGCAGTGGTTGCAGAGGTCATCTGAAATGACATCTGTGAAAGATTGCATGTCCAGTACGCTGGAGGATATGAGTCGACATTGACCAAAGGTGGTTATGTAGAGGATGGTCCATTAAGAAGGTCTCAGAAACGGTATTCCAGAACCTTGTTACACAAAGTGCAGGCCATGGGCACCTGGGAGCTTGACAGAAATCCAGAATCTTAGACCCCACTCCAGACCTGAATTAAAATCCAAAGTTGAACAAGATCCCTCTGTGGACTATAGGCACGTTAAAGGTTGGGAAGCACTGGTTTAAAACGCAGACTAAGGCTGGGTGCAGTGGCTCATGCCTGTAATCCCAGCACTTTGAGAGGCCTAGGCGGGTGGATCACCTGAGGTCAAGAGTTCAAGACCAGGCTGGCCAACATGGTGAAACCTCGTCTGTACTAAAAATCCAAAAATTAGCCGGGTGTGGTGGTGGGTGCCTGTAATCCAAGCTACTTGAGAGGCTGAGGCAGGAGAATTGCTTGAACACGGGAGGCGGAGGTTGCAGTGAGCTGAGATTTCACCACTGCACTCCAGCCTGGGCGACAAGAGTGAGACTCCATCTCAAAATAAATAAATAAAATAAACAAATAAACAAATAAAAGACAGACTAAGCAGGTGAGATAAATCCCTTCTTATGGGTCTCCTGTATCTCAGGGTAATCTCTACTCCCAGGCTGCTCTAGTTACAGCAAAGCAAATCTCCCTGAACACAGAGAACCCTTTCCTAACTCTGTGCCTCTGCTTTTTGCCTGAGTTGTTCCCTCCACCAGGAATCTCCTTGTTTCCCACTTAAAACACTCTTGACATTCTCCTTCCACAAAGCCTATTCTGACCACAGAGCCAGGTGATCTGACTTTGACAGCGGAAGCCCTTACCCGTGCCTGTCGCGTGGAGTTCAGCCGTTTCTCCCTGCACGCTTTCTCTGCCCTCCTCCTGGCAAGCTCCTTGCTGACAGTGACTTCTCTATATATATCTGCACAATTTCTCTCCTTGTATCTCTCTCCTTCAGCATTTAATGCAGAAATTGGCACACAGAGGGTTCTTTATAAATGTGAGTTGAACTGAATTAACATGTATTTTCTAAAGGTCCACAAAAGGAGGCCCATTCAAAAGGACCACAAACAAGGCCCCAAAAAATGTGTGGAGGAGGAATATCCCTTTGTCTGCCCTCTCTTTGGTCTTTCAGTGATTAGCCTATGCTGGACTTTTAGCTGCTTTGTATTCTAGTAATTTTAAGGCTTAGAAATAAGAGTTCCGTAAAACAGTTTCGATTTTCCTTTAGGAAATGGGGAAAGGATCAAAAAACTTCTCTCCCTATATACCTGCCAATCATGAAGACAACATTATTATTATTTTTAATTTATGTTTTAACATGCATTGGACTAGTGGGGAAGGTTAGCTGGGGGTTTTAATTTTTTTTCCTTTTAGTTGCTCAAGTCTGCTTTTTGGGAGCTTTCAGACCCACAAACTTACGTCATCAGTCACCAGTCTCTAATTATGCTCCCTACCCCTAGACATGAAAGATAAATGGCACAGATATAAACTTACATTTGTCAAAATTGATTTCCTGTTTTAATTGAGGGTTGTAATGTATCAGTCTTTTCTAGCCACAGAAACATGTGTGCTCTGATTATAAGCATCAGTCTTTCTTGGATTAGGGTAAGTCTAAGAAAGGAGAGAGACAGTGACAGAACATACTCCCCATTGAGATCTTTTCACTTCCCTTAAATAGATGCAGGGATTTTTCAATGTGTAATTACAAGCTAAGAATATCAATAATGTGAAGTACAATTTATGCTGTGACTGCCCTTTAAAAGTGAGTCCTTCCTTGTCTAATTCAGGTTGCAAATTTCCGCCTCTGGGATTTTTTAATTCATTCAACCTCACGTCTTTTGGTGAGCTTTTCACTTTCTTTGCTACTTGGAAAGTGGTTAGGACATTCATTCTTAAAATATGAGTCTCAGGTCTCCAAACTCCTTGGTGTAAGTGCTTCCTGGCTGTTGACAATCAATACAGTGGTGAGAATTAACCCGGAACACTTCACACTTGGAGGCCATAGAATGGATACCCAACCTGGTGAGCAATACAAGCTTCATCTCTTTGACAGCCTCAAAGGCTGTCTTCAAAGCCAATGCCCAGCAAACACATACAGAAACCTGAGTCCACCATTTACAGATCATATCTATAGGTTTAATACAGTTCTTAAAAATATAAAACAAGTGTTGGCTGGGCACAGTGGCTTATGCCTATAATCCCAGCTCTTTGGGAGGCTGAGGCAGGTGGATCACTTGAGGACAGGAGTTTGAGGCCAGCTTGGCCACCATGTTGAAACCCCATCTCTACTAAAAATACAAACATTAGCTGGGCATGGTGGTGCATGCCTGTAGTCTCAGCTCCTTGGAAGGCTGAAGTAGGAGAATTGCTTGAGTCGGGAGGCAGAGGCTGCAGTGAGCTGAGATTGCACTACTGCACTCCAGCCTGGGCAACAGAGTGAGACTTTGTCTAAAAAATAATAATAATAATAATAACAATAATATACATGTATATAAATAAATATATTTTTATATATAAAATATAAAAACATATATATAAAACAAATGTTATCAACCAATTAACTAACAAACTGGCCAAATAAAAATAAGCAAAATACAAAACTGTATAAATTTCTTAATTTTCATAAAGACCTCAGCTGTAATACAGGAAAGAAGGACCTAAAAATGAGACAAATGAAGTAGTGAGGACAGATTATTTTGGGCCCATGAATAACTGGCCTTGATCTTGAGGCACCATTTTTTAATCCTCCTCAAAAGAACACACAATTTGCATTCATTAATTCTATTAAAAAATAACTTGAGAAAGAGAAGACTTGGGTAGAAGAAAAGGCTAGGGAATGGCGTCAATATGTTGACAATGGCATGAAACTGCCTCTGAATATGTGAGAGGCTTGCATTAGTAAAAGAAACTGAATGGTTCTCTGTGTCTGTCCACCATAACTCCCTATCAGTAGAGTGGCAGGGATGCAGAGATTAACTCTTGAGAAAACTCTGGGTGGTCACAGCTGAGAGAGCTTTAGAGAGGGTTTGGTCTAATGACCAAATTGAAGAGCTCAAATAAGTTGAGCAATTGCCAAATGTCACAAATTTTGTTCCTCTTTAGGCCAGGATCCTGTTTCTTTCTAATACATACACACTGTGGCTGAGCCAGCTTTTTCATCATTAGAGTTACCCAGAGATGCAATGGACAAGCTCTGGGGAAGCCTTGACACAGATACCAGGCTGGATGACTGCATGGATTGTCTGATATTAATTCCTGCATTGGATGAGGGATCAATAAGCTCTTTTAAAGGCCTCACTAAATCCTGAAATTCTGTAGTTCTCAGAGAGAAGAATGTATGCCCAGATGCCAGGCAGTAAGAGCAGACTCCAAAAGGACTGGCAGGGTGGTGACGAGAGAGTAGGTTGCCTACTTGTGGAAGTCCTCAATGCAGTGAATGAGCCCTCCAGCATCCACAGTGAATGGGATCCCATCCAGGCTGCGGTGGCACATCACGCAGGTGAAACAGTGAGGATGATAGGCCTTCCCGGTGGCTCGGAGAATCCGCTCCATGATGGGCTTGGAACACACATTGCACTGCTCCAGAGTATTCTGGGGAAGAAAACAGAAACCACGTTAGACTGGGACAGAAGGGGGTCCATATTGCATGACAGGCATCTTTATAAAACAGATTGTCTCAGGTCCTTATCACACTACTCTAAGGAAGGCATTTATCACCATTTACAAACCACATCTACAGCTTTAATACAGTCCTTAAAAATATAAAACAAGTGTTATCGACTAATTAACTAACAAAGAAGTATGTTATAGAGAGAAGGAAACACAATTAGATGGGTCAAGTGGCTTTTCCAGTATCATTCAGGTAGTAGGTGGCAAGTCCAGAACTCAGAACATGTGTTTTCTGACTTCTATCCTTGTTCCTTTCCTTGTTTCCTATAGCAAGGGTGATGGCAAACTTTTCTCTAAAGTCCCATATAGTAAATATTTCTGGCTTTGTTGTAACAACTCAATTTTGCTATTATAGCTGGAAAGCAGTCATAACATGTAAACACATGGGCATGCTTGTGTTCCAGTAATACTTTATTTACAAAAAAAAACAGACAATGGGCTGGATTTGACCCATGGGCATAGTTTGTTGACTCTTGAACTATTCCTTCCCGACTGAGGAATGCTTCACTATTACTTCTAAAACTTGATTCATTATCAAAGACATAGTGTGACCACTTGGACCATGGTGCGATCAGTAAGACCCCTACTTTTTACAGAATAGTCTGTCAGATGACTGAGACAGAGCATGCTAGATGCAGAACCCAAATCAGAACTCAGCATAATCAATTAGGCTTCCGATCATTTAAAGCTTTGATTTACACACCATCTCCAAGTTTAGAGTTCGCAAACTCTTGATAGAAATGTTGAACGTACAAGGGAGCTGGTTTGAAAAAGTGAATTAAGAAACTCATTTATCTGGCCTTAAAAATATTCTAAGCTTTAAAAATATATAGCACCTCTTAAAAGAGACACCAGTTAGCGAGTCAGGTCTCAGAGAGATCGGCTGTTAACTTTCCATCCTCCCCTTTAATCCCATGCTCTTAGCAAACAACCACGTTTCACATGTAAAATGCTATATTCCAACTGAGGTATCTGGACTAACTCATTGAGTTTACAATCAGAATAAACCCGGGATGTGGATCTTATTAGAAAGATGAAGAACTGAATGGGATGTGGAAATTCAGGGGTAACTGCTCTTTTACCACGAGGATATATAAATGGCTATGAAGCAAGAAGTGTCTGTACATAGGTAACTAGTGTCCTTATGTCTAACCTATAGCAATGACCTATGACTTGGCGTCTTTGTTTGTATCTCTCTTCTTATAATACTCCCCTTGCCCCTGTCTCCAGTGACTTCCAGTTTTCTTTGCAAACACAGATGTGATCAAATACAAGTACCTTTCTGGATAACAAAATCTTAATGGCTTCACAATGTAAAAAGAGCTTATTCTTCACATGGTATCCAACCCCCCTTTATGCTTCTCATAACATCTCAGACCACTCACTCTTGTTCAAACCTATGTGAAACTCCCATACTTCTGTGCCTTGGCTAATGCCTAGATGTATCGCAATTTGCCATTTTGACTTTTCAAGGTACAGGCCAGAAGGCCATTCCCCAGTGAAGCCTTCCTCAATGGTACCACTTGGAATGAATTGCTTCTTTCTCTCCCATTCCTGAGCACTTTATTTGGTTTGCTTACAATACTTTAAGTGTGCACTTTATTTAAATTATTTGTGCATATGTCTATTTCCTCTAGCAGACTTTAATTTCATTAGGGGCAGAGACTATGTCTTAAGAATGTATTTCTCTGTCCTATAATGCACCCAGTATACTGTCTGAAATAGAAATAAGCCTGAGATGAATGTGTGCAAAAAGAATGAAGAAAGAATATTGTTTATATCCCACTCTGGCAGCACAGTGCTGGCCTGACTCCCTTAACTCTGGAATCCATCCCAAGATGAATTGGTAAATCCATCATCATCCTTCCCTCAAAGCTGTGGTTGCCTGAGGTTCTGAAATTGCTTTGTATGCCTCTGGTCACAGTCTAAACGCATGGAAACTATTAACCTATTTGTTTTTCCCATTTTGAAGTGGTGAAATTAAAATAGCAGAAGAGCACAGGGTAAGAGTTTGGAGATGATGATGGTTTGAAGAATGAGGGCCTGGTTCTTTTCTACCCTGACAATCTGAGCTAATGTGGCTGGAAATTGTCTTCCCAGGACTTATGTTTTGCTCCTTTGTGGGTTTTTACCTTTTTTTTTTTTTTTTTTAGTCAGCCCTGTAATGGAGTTGAATAACCAGAAAATGTTTGACCAGAAAATGTTTTTGTTTGCACTGAGGCTTGGCTGCAAGATTCAGTTCATTTACTCAAAACTAGCAGCAATATAACAGGCTCAGTTCCTATGGAAAGACCTTGTGGTCTATAGATGCTGCATTCAAAGAACAGGTAACACAAACATTTCTGCAACAAAGGAAAAAAAGTATAAAATGTGATTAAAATCAGCCTATTGCAAAATGTCCCCAAATTGGAAAATAAAGGTTCCAAGAATGCAGTTGACTGGCATCCTAGGCTAGTGAATGATGTAGAAGGACATGTTATTCTTCGCCGGCCTGCGCCTTTTACTGCAATCTTCCCCTTTTAGTCTCCAGTGGGGCCTACTAGTAGCCTTCGAGAAAGGAAAAACTCAGTGTCAGGGAGGAGGGGGCTGGGAGTTCCCTTAGCCCAGGCTCTCATTCCACAGGTGAGCAGACAGACTTTGAGAATGGATCTGCTGGACCTAAGCTGTGGAGAGCATGAGACGCAGAGGTGGGACTGGAACCCCAGTTATCTGACTCCTAATAATGCAGAGAGGGAGCTAAGGACTTCATTATGTGGCCATGAAAAAGGAAAGTTGCTAGGTGAAGAATGTGAATTATCCTTCTGGCTTTGTCAAAATCTGCTGTATGACATTGGGTAAAGAATTTATTCCTTCGAACTCAGTTTTCTCATTTGAAAAATGATGATTAATTCAAACTCTGTAATTTTATTGATCTGTGATAAATCAGTATTAACAGCAACAGAAAAATATGCATGTTTACATGATCAGAAATATACAAAAACAACTGGATAACCCCTTATCAGAGGTTTGAAAGGGGCATTCATTTGCTAGGAACCTGGACTATATTACCTTTATTATGCACCTCCACTGATAATTCTAGAAATTGCTAATGGTAAAATTATAAGCATCATAGAAGGATATTTTTGTGTTATAGATGATTATTTTAAAGCCAGACAAAAAGACGCATGCTTCATACAAATATTGGATTCATCGGAACCCATGACATGAGATGGTTGACAAATAAAACGGTTTTGGAAAAAAAAGAAAGTCTTTAAGCAAATAAGTGAAAGAGGGATGTCTCTAAATATGCCAATTCAAATCTCTTTCTTTCTTTCTTTCTTTCTTTCTTTCTTTCTTTCTTTCTTTCTTTCTTTCTTTCTTTTCTTTCTTTCTTTTCCTTCCTTCCTTCCTTCCTTCCTTCCTTTCTTTTTTTTTGTCTAGTAGGTTGCCAGATTGATACCGGTTTAAAGAAAAAGACCTTCCAGTTCATAGGTTTGTGATGCGCTGTCCCATGGACTCCTCCTCCCAGCTGCCACACTGAGCTTTCTGCCACATCTTTAATAAGCAACACTCTTTTACAAGCCCAGACTATCTTATACTCTACTTTGCTTAGAGAATGCCTACTCATTCTTCAAAGTGAAACTCAAATGTCACCTCTTCTGAAAAATCTTTCCTAAATCTTTTTCTGTTGTATTCCAAGAAAAGTAAGTAACTTCTTCCACTCCCATAGGATTGTATTATGCTTCCCCTATGACACTGAACACAATGTACTTGATTTAGTGGTTTATGTCAACCTCTATGACTAAACTGCAATCACTCCTCCCTCCTCCCATGAAGCCATAGTCTGAGGTTGTGTTTCCTAGGAAACAAGTTCTGAAACAGATTTGCACACAGTTAGTTATCAAGAAGTGTCCTTGCAATCAACACCTGTGGGAAAGTATAGGAAGTTCCTATACTTCTTATACTTCCTGTTCCTATTGTACACTCTATCTACAGTATCCACAATAGTAAGCATCCTTGCCCAGGGACTACAAAGTTCATGACACACAGTAAGTAATTGGTAACCAGCTGTGGAAGGCCTTTGGCCAAAGCTGAATGAAGAATCCAAATTTTATTCATTTTGCAGCAGGCACTGTTTGAGGATTTTTTTTCCATAAAAAAATGTTTTAGGCTACTCCAATGAAAGTATGGTTAAAGTGAAAAGACATAAGAGTAGCAGAAAAAAGCAAATTCTGTTGCTAAAAGTCACAGCTTATAAACTTTTCTGAAATGTTGGCAATACAACTGTGACTAAAAACAAAAAAAAACTCAGTGAAACTAAGAATTAAATCACAAATCAACTTTGTACAGAAAATTCCCAAATGCAACTGTTTTTAAGTCAGAGATACAATGGGGTAGTATTTTTTTCTATCTTTGGATATTGTATAAATAACTAGTAACTCACAGGCAGAAGAGCTAAAGAATCATATGAATATAAATGAAGCATATAGGTAACATAAACATGAACTACTAATGAGATGATAAAGAAGGGAATATTACCATTATTTACATATTACATAGGTATATGTAAGTGTTCAATTTTGAGTATTTAAAATCAAGATATACAGTCTTCATTTACATAAGTAATTGAAGATTCAGAAGACTATAAAGTGATTACTGCCATTTGGAAATGTTAACATTTTCATTTTATAAAATTAAAATGTGGCCGGGCGCGGTGGCTCACGCTTGTAATCCCAGCACTTTGGGAGGCCGAGGCGGGCGGATCATGAGGTCAGGAGATCGAGACCACAGTGAAACCCCGTCTCTACTAAAAATACAAAAAAGAAATTAGCCGGGCGTGGTGGCGGGCGCCTGTAGTCCCAGCTACTCGGAGAGGCTGAGGCAGGAGAATGGCGTGAACCCGGGAGGCGGAGCTTGCAGTGAGCCGAGACTGCGCCACTGCACTCCAGCCTGGGCGACAGAGCGAAACTCCATCTCAAAAAAAAAAAAAAAAATTAAAATGTGATCTTATATTCATCTTTACCTTTTTTAGGTACAAAAACAATATCGTGAAACAGTAAAGACTCCTGGAAAGAGAAGGAGTGACATCTCATGATCTAGATAGTTTAGGTCTTGTTGAGATAAGAACAAAAGGAAAAAAAGAGAGAGTTAGAAGACATTCAGTCTTGAAAAGTCTTTAGAGATTACACTAGCCCAGGAATTTTTCAACTTCTTTTACTTGGCCATTCACCCATAATCCTTTCTTCAGGAAACAATTTATCAAAAAAGCACATATTAAAGAGCCCAAAATCACTTCTGGCTGAAGGGCATCAAGGGATGGAACCTGTACTATCTGAAAACCATGATTCTAGTCCAACTGCTGGATTCAAGAAACTAAGGTATAGATAGAGAACACAGCTAGTGACAGATTTGGAGTTACAATACAGGTCTCCTAATTCTCTGTCCCATAGAGACTCTCTCTGCTATATCACATTATATGGAATCTGTATATCAGTAGACACACACTGTATTTCAAGTAGAAAGGAGACATTCAGGCTTGCTATCTGCAAGTTACATGCAAATAAATAGAGAAAACATGTTAAGATCTTAAGGCAGTTTGTCTCCTAAACTCCTACAGGACAAAAGAAAACTCATCATTGGATCCCAAGCATCGACAACCGTATGCTTGCATAAAATTAATGCTCCACAAATATCAGTTAGTTAATGAATTAATAAAGTCCAGGTAAGTACTTTATATAAAATAAGTTTTTACTTTTCTATTTAACCATGCAAAACAATTCTCCAGTCTAGAATTTCTCAACTGGCAGGTTAACACACAGTGTGCTTCAAGTGGGTTCCGGGTGCACCATATTTCGGAGGATTCAGAGGGACCAGAGGTGTCCAGAGTTCCTGAGTGGTTGCCTCGGGACAGGAGAGATCTCATCCACTTACTCTGTGTGCTGAATGAATGCCATCATTTTCCACATGAACTGGGATGTAAAAAAGGTTGGGAAGTACAGCTCAAGTGTAGGTGTTCCCAACAGAATGGCAATGTGGTACAGTAAAGGAGCGGGGCTATGACTCAGCCAATTTCTCTTGAAATGCCAGTGCCATTATTTGAACTCAAAATACTGCTATTGCCTAACTTAATTATGGAATAAAAACTTATTCTATACCTTGATTCTGGTCATCAAGATTGCTTCCCAAATGATGGCAGTACTTTTGGGTTTCCTTTGCAGGTGAAGATATCATTTTACCTTGGTAGTTCTAATGACCCTATACTAGATAACCTTCCAACAGCTCTGCCTTCCTGTGAGACACGCACTTTTTATTAACATTTCTCTTGCTCTTTCTAAAGTCCTTTGCCTATATCTTAATCTAAGTCGATATTTGTATCTGCATGTAATGTGTGTTTTAAAACAGACTGAAAATAATAATCTCAAGCTTACTAGCATCCCACCCCTATGACTGTGATTTTTCAATTAGAATCAAAATTCCTCTTTTACAGATGAAGGTTTTCCTGATAGATAGGAAAAGTTTTGAAACAATTTAATAGATAGCATCAAATCTCTAAATTGTATTTTTTTGATGTCATGACACACCCCCCTACCTCTGAAGATGACAGCTATGAAACACATAACTGAAAATTCAGTAAAATAATTTCAACTTTTTTTGTTAACCTTTTGGAGCATAACTTTTTGCATCTATTGCCTCAGTTTTCTTATAAACTCTCTTTAAACAAACTTCTCATATGCCTCTCTAAAGAACAGAGCTGCCTCGTCACTTACTCTAATATTGCAGAAAGCCTAAAGAGCGGAACAAAGCGTTCAACAGCCTGGCATGTACAGAGGAAGAGGTGGAAGATAAAGATGCCATCCTTGCCCTCAAAGGTTCTCAATGCAGTGAGACAGGTGGACACAATTATTAATAACTGATTTGAGGCAAAGGGCATGACAAATTGCTATCATTGAGGCACGAGTAATGAATGATGGGAACGCAGAGAAGAGAGTAATTACTTATGAATGGTGAGAGAGCAGGCAGTATGGTGGTGGTCTATGACTCTAAGAATCTATTCTAGTTGGGATTGGATTTGGCACTTGAAAAAAAATTATTTTAACCCACTTTGGAATTAATGTTGTGCTATAACAAGAGTCTTTATATCTAATACTCTTACAGGAGTCGCAGTTAAGCCTGCACTGAAACAAATTCATTTCACAGGAAGAATATTGTTAACAAAATCTGTGTATTGAGCAGCACTGGTGAAGGGGAACTCAACATTGCTAGACATGAACATCCGTTTTTGTTTTTTATTTTTTGTTTAAAGACAGAGTCTCACTGTGTCCCCCAGGCTGGAGTGCAGTGGCGTGATCTCGGCTCACTGCAACTTCTGCCTCCCAGGTTCAAGCGATTCTCCTGCCTCAGCCTCTTGAGTATCTGGGACTACAGATGCACACCACCACACCCAGCTAATTTTTTATTTTTAACAGAGACAGGGTTTCACCATGTTGGCCAGGCTGGTCTTAAACTCCTGACCTCAGGTGATCTGCCCGCCTCGGCCTCCCAAAGTGCTGGGATTACAAGCGTGAGCCACCACGCCCGGCCGAACATCCATGTTTTAACAAGCACAGATAAAACCTATGTGCTACTATTAAAATAAAATTTAGAAATACAATTTTCTTACAAAATTTTCTGTTTGTATTTGGACTACATAAACTGGCTTTAAAATTGAGAAATATGCCCTAAAACCACAAGGAAAAAGCCAACAGAAAGAACAAAAAGATCACGGCAATTAGGCCGTTCAATTCAATTTTGCCATGAGCTATAAAGCACATTCTTTACAAAGTAAATTATGCCCTGTTTTTTATTCTTAAGCACTAGGGTTAGGATTGTGATCTGAGCTTTAGTAAATCAGAAAAGAAAATCTCAATTATAGAACATTTAGTTTATTTATACCTTAATGCCCGGAGAGGTAATATTTTACTTTAAAATGCATAACCCATGTGGCATGCTAGGTCTTCCAAAACACTTCTTTTGAATGTGTTCTGATCCTTGAAAAATGTGGGGCAGGGGGAAGGGGAGTAAGAGCTGATGACTGTGGGTCAGACCTTCATGCCATGGGCATAATGAACACATCAGAGAAGGCTAAGACTATGGTGAGAGAGAAAGAAAAGAATTGAGTTCCTTTCCTTCCGAGACAAGTCAAATGATAGATTTTGCCTTTACAACATAAGTCATGTGAAGATTTATTAACTCAGACATCAAAGAAGGTCTGCCATATTATAGTAAGAGAATTAGTGAAACATCAGGAAAAAGGTGATCTGGGTTCAAAGAGCTAGGCAATTTTCTTGACCTTTCTGGCCTTTGGTTTCTGTAGACTGAAATGTCTACATTGCAGTGTTGTGAGGTTTAAATGAGTTCACATATTATCAAAGTGAGAACCCAGTCCTGAATATATAATAAATGTTAGTTTTATAAATTCCCTATATAAATTTCAAGGGGCTAAGACATTTATTCAATTAACTTGTCATCCTTTGATCATTTAATGTAACTACCACACTGAAGCACTGTATTTCTATAATTTTTTCCCTTCACCATTAATTCTCCCATATTTTATATCTGTCCTTTTAACAAATGGATTATCTAAGGAATTGTGTATATGATACTCTGGGATAATTGGATAATGTCATAATATAAAATGGGCTTCTAGATTTCTAAGTGAGTTTGCCCCTGCTTTCCTGGGAATTTCGTGAAAAAGCTCTTCTTCTACGTAAACCTTATTATACCCCAAATCCATACATTTCTTAAATCTTCATAAAAGTAATTTATATTCCTTTATACACCAAAAATAATAACTGATACTTTGATTTGGTACAATCCTTAAAGTTTACTCAATGTACACAAACAGGAGCCCATCTAATCTCCAGCGCAATATGGTATAGGAGGTAGAATGGTAGAATTCTTTTCTGCATTACATGCCACACAGCTATAAATGCAGCCAGGATTTGAACCTGTGTTTTCTAAAGTACAAAGAGAAAGGCTCATTCTTCTACTTCACACTGTCCTCCAATTAACAAGTTTCTCAGATATCTTTCTCCCTTATTCTATATAAAGGCAATTATTCAGAATGCAGTTAATAATCTTTAGCATGCAGATTTCCCATAGCCTTTCATAAATACATAGTTTAGTTGAGCTTGAAAAATTCCCAGAATCATCTTGTCCAACTGTCTCACCTCACATACTAGGACACTGCATTCTGCGAAGCTGGTTTGCCTATTGTGGTATGTTTGGCTATTGTGGTATATTTGCCCAATGTGGTAAACTATTCTGTGAAAAGTCCAGGACGCAGATGACATGGTTTCCATGCAGTGCTCTTCTCCCAACCCCACACTAAGTCCTTTTTGGAACACCAACGCATCTCTCTGGTGTTCTGGCCCACTTAACAATAAGAATATGATAAAATTAACATAATTACTTACATAGCCAATGAAAAATTGTTAAGCTGAGTATGTTACATTACTTGGGTTTTGTGCAAAACAAGATTGTTGCACACTGATAAATATGGGGGCCCTCTGGCTAAGAGCTCAGAGGAGATAATCCTATCCAAAGCCTCACATTAGGAAGCCTTAGGTCCAGCTTTCATAATTCCTACTATCAGCAACCTATAAATAGAGGCTATTAACCGACACTTAGACCAGTTTCACTGAGGCAGTGAATTTCCAGAGTAGCTGGAATTTCACAGCACCTTGAACAAAATTCCATAAACTACATGGGTGTCAATTTTCTCATCTATAGAATGGGATACTAAGTATTCTGCCTTAACAATCTTCCAGAATTTTGAGAAGTAAATATGATAAGAAATGGGAGAAGCACTCTTTAAGAATGTAAATAGATATAAAGATATTGTTATAAAACTCTTTTTGCTGGAGAGAATTACTGTTACACAGAAGGATCGACCCCATATCTTGGTTCAACAGCCTCTGACTAATCAACTGAGCCAACTTCTATCATTCTTATTACTGGAGAGAAGTAGACAAGTATAAAATATAACACAAGTACCCACACTCCCTTGAATATTGAATATTGAGTTTGAAAAAATACAGATTATTTTGTTTTTGTTGTTTTGTTTTCAACAGGTAATTTTTCTTGCCATGTATCTTATTTAGTTTACATACCTGGAACGCCTATCAAGTGATGGAGTAATTACATACCATGCATTTAGAGTGTGTACAGAGAAGTCTATGAGCCAATGAGAAGTCTCATAGAGTTCTCTGTCTAGTTTGCGGCAGTTATACTTGGCAAGGTCCATTTTCTTGACTTAACTGTAATCAAGGTCCAACAAAGCCCCTGGTACCTGCGCCTGTGAAGCCCCATCTTAACAACCCTCAATTCTGTTACCTTTATTAAGAGTAGACACGAGGCCTTGATAGAGAAAAAGACTTATCTTTGGGTCACAGTGCCGACTAACCCCAGCACTAAACTAGAATTGCTGACATAGATGTTTACAGAGACTGTATATGGCTCAGTGGCAAGGAGAAATAAAGCAGAAATCAAGGTCTGTATTCTAGTCTTGCCAACGTTAGCCACCAGCAGTGAGTTTTGTACAAAGCATTTCCTCCCTGGGCCTAAATTCCGTCAGCTATAAAATAAGGAAATTAAGTTAGTAGGCCTTTTGGTCCCTTGAAATGGAGTGATTTGAGGACTGAACAAAAGCTTCAATAGGGCATGGTTCTTTGTCTTGTTCAAAGCATCACCCTCAGTTTCCAGAACAATGCCTGGGGCACAGAGAAGGAGCTCAGTAAATATTTTAGTAAGTAAATGAATGAACAATCATTTGGGAGTCCTCCAAAGATTCATCCAACAGCATCTACTCCTATAGACATATCCCAAATTTCATTACTATCCTTAGATGGCCTGCATCATCACACTATTTCAGTAGCCCCCTCTCCAGAGCCAGACTCTGTCTCTTCATCCTGTTGCTTTCTTCATAGTCCTTATCACTATCTGATATCACTTCATGAATTTAGTTGCTACTATGCTTCTACCATGCTTATTGTTCATCTTCACACTAGTTTGTTCAAGACACTACTGCATTTGCAGCCTCTGCAGCAGCGCTTAAGACATAACAGGCAATCAATAAGTATTGGTTGAATACAAAATTAAATGACATTAAATAACCTAAAATCTAAGGCCTCTTACAATTTTTGTGTTCTTTATTCTACCTCAGCAAGAATACATTTCTTAAAGAAAAAATAGTGCTACGTATTTCTCTAGGAATATAAATGATCTGAAGCTAATCACACAACATAGGAATTAGGAGAATGCTCTTTTTACTTACAGTATTTGTCTACCATGGGTAACTAACTCATCCAGGAGAATGTCTAAAACCCGTGCTTAAGCGATGATATTTTCAGCTATGTGTATACACAGTAATGACTGCCTGCCTGCGCATTTCAGATCAGAATTAAACCAATTTGAGTCATCCATTAGAATCAAGATCTGCAAGCAGAGACTAGAAATGTTCCCAATACCATTCCACTCACATGTTGGTTCCCTTCAGAGTTGCCTGAAACTCAACCCTGCCAAGATGTTTATTATCTACCTGGCTTTATGAATTACAATTACTTCCTAAATTACAGTAAGCTATAAGTGGTCTAAGCCAAACAACTAGGGTCATGGAAGGGCTCTCTTTGTACTCCTGGGGATGATAGAAAAGCTTCTTTGAACCAAACTTGATCCTCTTTCAAAAGAAAGGGATAACTTTAAGCCTGTAACTCCTGGGAGTGGCAAAGAGAACAGCCAGAGGGCCATGAGCTAACTTCAATTCTCTAGAGATCAGTTGAACAGATTTGGCAATCATTTGGCTTCTGTTGTGAACAAGGCCTTCTAATTGTATTTCTGCCAATGGAAGACAAAAGACAGCACATGACTTAGGAAGGCCATAAAGACATGCCTACATCATGGTGACTGTGTGGTTTCCTTCCGAAGAGAACACTGCTGATGTGTATGTCAAATGCCAGCTCTAGGACCCATTCATGAGAATTAAACCTCATGAGGAGCTCAGAAGGAAGCTGGTGAAGTAATTTGCTTCCCTTAAACAGTATCTTGGCTGTAATATTTTCTGACACTAGAAATAAAATAATTCCATGTTTTGATTCCTCCCCCACCCTGCCAAAAGTGATTTAGATTAACTAGGTATGAAATGCACAGCAAGGGAGTACAGGGTTTTCCATTCTATAACTGCTTAAAGACAAGGAGGCAGGAAATACAGATGTTTTCTCCTTGCTGTTGCAAAAGGGTGGTGGACTAACTCTTTCAGTGTCTCTGGAATGCAAATTTTCTTTCACAGTTTAGCAGTCTTTTTTGGATTTCAGCACAGTGAACTAACACTTTCCTGGATTCCAAGACCTCCAGAGAACCAGATGGATGACAGAAATTGGGAAAAAGAACCCACACTGCTTGAAAAAGGTATGAATTTCTCACTCTGCATTTAGCCAAAAAGCACTGAAAATTAGAAGAGTGAAATCACTTTTGGTTTGTTCAAATGCATGCCATTCTAGAGTTGTTTGTGGTGAGTAAAAAAAAAGGGGGAAAAAAAAAGAAAAAATCTAAAGTGCTTCAATGGTTTGGAGTCTGTGTTCAGTTTAAGCTAGGAAGCAAACTTTAACAGAGATGATATGTTTACTATCAAAGGAAAGAAAGATTGTAGATGGAAGAGATTACCAAAGACGATCAGTTCATATGCCTGTGCTCTAAAGCCAGTGATTGCTCCCCAAAGCCAAATGTTTTAACTTGATGTTCAAGGCCCTTCAGGATACTGTCCTACCTCCCCTGTCTAGGCACCTAGCCTGTCACCTCTCCCACAGCTCAGTCTTTGTTCCTGTCAACTCAAGCTTGTAAACACTTTGTGCTCATTATTCTTTCATGCCTTTCCTTCTGCCATTGCCCCTGCCTTGAACATATTTTCTTAACAAGTTAAATACATCAAATTATATGGCCCATGATATGTGAATGTTACCTCTTTTGTTAATCACTCTCCTCTTCTGTTCTTTCACAGCACCATAGCAGAGAACCCAAGTATAGTGTTATCTGTTCATAAGCTATGGCAAGTTGTAATTTTCAAAGATGACTACACCAAAACACATCCCATCTCACAATGTGATACTAACAGTCCACCATTAAGAGGTAAGGTCTTGGAAGAACCCATGCAACTGCCTGGCCAAGAGAATGTCATAGCAGTGATGCTGCCTGACTTCTAACGCTAATCTTTTTTTTTTTTTGAGATAGAGTCTCTCTCTTTTTGCCCAGTCTGTAGTGCACTGGCACAATCTCGGCTCACTGCAACCTCCACATCCCAGGTTCAAGAGATTCTCCTGCCTCAGCCTCCTGAGTAGCTGGGATTACAGGCGCTCGCCACTGCGCTCACAATTTTTTTTTTTTTTTTTTTTTGTATTTTTAGTAGAGATGGGGTTTCACCATGTTTGGCCAGGCTGGTATCGAACTGCTGACCTCAGGTGATCTACCTGCCTCGGCCTCCCAAAGTGCTAGGGTTACAGGAGTGAGCCACCACGTCCAGCCCTCCTAATGCTAATCTTAAAATGTGATACAGTTTTCTCTTGAAATACATACCTTTGGAGTCCTCAGTTGCTATCTTAGTTTGCTTTGTGTTGCTATAATACAGTACCACTGACTGTGTCACTTTTAAACAACATAAATTTACTTGGTTCATGGTAATGGAGGGTGGGAAGTCCAAGATCATGGTGCCAGCATCTGGTGAGCACCTTCATACTGTGTTATTCCAGGGCAGAAGGCAGAAGGACAAGAGAAGATGACAGCAAGAGAGCAAGAGGGAGTCAAACTCACTTTATAACATCCTACTCTCTCAATAACTAACCTACTTTCAAAATAATGGTTTTGAATGGATTGATGAATCCATTCATAAGGGGAGAGCCCTCACAACCTAATCATCTCTTATTATACCACACTGCTCAACACTGTTGCATTGGGAATTAAGTTTCCAATGCATTAACTTTAAAGGACACATTCAAACTATAGCAGTTACCATGTAAGAAGTTAGGTTATCCCAAAGCTGGAGAGACCACATGCAGATAGAGGGAGACACCTGAAAACCCCAGGTTGTTCCAGACTAGCTGTTCAAACACTCCTCGACCAGGTGTAGGAGAAGCAACCTTTGAGAGACCTCACACCAGAAACCTCATGAAAGACCCCAAGCCAAACTTGCCCACTTGAGACGCAATCAAATTTCTTTCTTTCTTTTTGTCTTTTTTGAGACGGAGTCTTGCTCCGTCCCCCAGACTACAGTGCAGTGGCGTGATCTCAGCTCACTGCAACCTCTGCCTCTTGGGCTCAAGTGATTCTCATGCCTCAGCCTCCCAAGTAGCTGGGACTACAAGCATGTGCCATCATGCCTGGCTAATTTTTGTATTTTTAGTAGAGACAGGTTTTCGCCATGTTAGCCAGGCTGGTCTGGAACTCCCCGGCCTCAAGTGATCTGCCTGCCTCGGCCTCCCAGTGTGCCTGGATTAAAGGCATGAGCCACCACGCCTGGCCCAAGATGCTATCAAATTTCTGACCCACCAAACTGTAAGAGATAATAAATGATTGTTCTTTTCAGACACTAATTTTTGGAGTAAATAGGTATTTGGAGCTACAATAATTGACACATAGACAACATTTTTATATTTAATTATAAACTCTTCGAAGACTAGGATTTAAACATTTTTAAATTGATGTTTCTAGCACTGACAATAACACATGAAATATATTAGGGATTGTTTGTTGAATAAATACTTGAATAAATGAATGAATATTAAATTTTGGACATGACCATGTGGAATTAATGCAGTGTAATTTCATGAAGCTGGTTAGGTTTATTAAAAATCCTAGGGCATATGAGCAATAATAATGCCCAAGCCATAAAGTACAGATGCAACATAGACTTTCCTCCTCCATACAGGGGAAAATGTGGTTTCAAATTTTGCAAGCTCTTGATTATCCCTGCGAAAGCGTAATACACTGGTATGGGATTATTTGTATAAAATTCCTTTTCTTCAAAAGCATGTAGTATTATTCTTATCATCTCTAGATGTGAAAAGACAGTAGCTTTTTTAATGATTAGTTCTCAATCAATAAAGACAAATTATTTAATTATACAAAGAAACTATTAAAAAGCTAGAACTTCATATAGAATCATAGAGTGATGTCAGAGTGAGGAGAACCTTCGGGGCTATTTTCCCCAATCAACCTGATCCATAAATTCCCTCTACAACATTCTCAGTCAGTCAGTGTTTTTCCAGCCCCTGAGGCTGCTTATACCACGTCCAGGGACAGCTCACTCTCTTGGTTCGTTCATTCCACTGGTAGGTCTAATTGTTAGAGCTTTCTTATTTTGACATAAATCTTCTTCCCCACTGGCCCTACTTCTGTCCTCTCCAGACAAATCTGTTGCCTTTTCAATTTAACAGCCCTAAAGAGCACTGGAAACATTGCCTTTCCTTAGTCTGCTCTTTATTGGAATAAAGGGATACCTTCCATCATTCCTTATGAGAAATTTCTGGCACCTCACTCTCCCAAGCACCCTTGTCTGCCCAAGTTCTACTTTATCCAGGTTCCCTTCAACATGTGGGGCCCAGAACTGAACTCAGCACTCCAGGCACTGCTGCTTCCCTGTTCTGCATGCTCATTTTTAGATGAATGCAGGCCAAGATTTCATCTACTTTTCTGTGGTCCTACATTATTATTATTATCATTGATCTTGTGGCCAGGCTATCTTCTCTACAAGTCTTGTTTTCTTTCTTTTTTTAAAAAACATAAACAGCTATCAAAGTAAATGACATTTATATGATGTACTTGTATAGCTAACTTTTAAAGATAAGATTGAAATTTGACTTGACCCTCTTAGATTTTATCTTGTTGAGTTTGGCTCAGTATTCCAGATAATTAAGACTTTTCTATATATTAATAATGTTAGAAAAATTTTCTAAATATTAATATATTTTACGTATCATAATTTCTCCTGTCCTTTACCCCAAACCAATTAGTTCAGGTCAGATAAATTTCAAGAGCTATAGTTTTGCTAGTGTTGAAAGATGTATTACATTTATTTTTCCTATGTCTCATCAGGTATCAAGTCCTATTAATTTTGCCCACTAAATATTTTAATTCCATCTATTACCATATTATTCTATCATCTCTCACTTAGATAATCACAATACCTGCCTAAGTGACCTCTCAGCTTCCCCGTTTTCTCTGCTTCATTCTACCATCATATTGATCTGTGTAAAACACAATAGCACATCAGACTCACTCAGGCAGATAAAAACTAAAAACCTCATTCAAAAACTAACAACCTCTAGGCCTGTTTAATCATTATCTCTGGGGCTGGGGCTCAGGCATCCATAACTTTTAAAAAGTTCTCTGATTGTGTCAGAACCTCCTCATCTTTTAAAATGAACAGACTATGTATCTAGACATATCCGCTACAGATAGCCAGAAAATAATTTTGTCAAGGATTTAAATACCTTGTAATTACCTGTGAAAAACTTATGTTGTCTTCAGGTTGGAGAGAACCTAAGGAAGTGAGGAGAAAGAAGAAGGAAACTGATATCTGTACCATTAGATATCTACCTATTCAATATTAAACACTGGGCTAGGCTCTTTCATTAATATCATCCCATTTAATTTTTAAAACAACCCCAAGATGACATGTTGTTACTATTTTAGAGAGGAGGAAACAAAATGAAAGCATAGAGTTTTTATTCATATGGACCCAAAGTCACAAGTTGGTAGGCAGAAATTAAACTTAGGTGTGCCTGACTCCTATCTATACATCAAGGGATTAATAAAAACAAAAATTGATCTTAAGCAAAGGGGAATCATTGCATCCAGTAGGGACATATAAAATAATGAATTTGTACATATTCAAAGTGTTCTTATAGGCTTCTTAATTAAAAATCACATCTTTATGAGAATTAAAAATCTGCGGTATAGAAAAAACATTCTACTAGGAGTTAGGAAATAGGATACTAGTCCTAGAAATGGCATCAATTTGCTGTGGTAGGCCTTGAAAATTGTTTCCATTCTCTTCCTTTCTTTCTTTAGAACCTCCAAATTGTAGCTAAGTACATGGCTGCCCAGAATAAATATATTTCCCAGCCGTCCTTGCAGCTATGCAACTTTGTTCTGGCCAAAGGGATTAAGGTGAAATGATGTGTCCTCAGAGGAAAAGGGTCCCTCTGTCCTCAGTGCGCTGGAATGGCACAGCCGTCTGGCATCACTCCACAGCGGCCACATGCTGAGCATGGCAGAGTAACACAGCAGAAAGCTGGGCCTTGCTCACCATGGTGCTGTGCCTTCTACCTCCTTCAGTGGCAGAGAAGTAAGCATTGTTTAATCATTTAATTAAACAATGTTTAATCATTTAAACAATGTTTAATCATTATTACTTGTTGCCACAACCTGAACCTATTTTTTTTATTTTTTATTTTTTTGAGATGGAATCTCTTTCTGTCACCAGACTGGAGTACAGTGGTGAGATCTCTGCTCACTGCAACCTCTGCCTCCTGGGCTCCAGCAATTCTCCCGCCTCAGCCTCCCGAGTAGCTGGGACTACAAGTGTGCACCACCATGCCCGGCTAATTTTTGTACTTTTAGTAGAGACGGGGTTTCACCATGTTGGCCAGGATGGTCTCAATCTCTTGACCTCGTGAGCCGCCCACCTCGGCCTCCCAAAGTGCTGGGATTATAGGCGTGAGCCACTGCATCCAGCCTTAATACACTTTTTGATTTGAGCAAAGTTATTCCCCTCCTCTGTGCCTCAGTTTTTACATCTGTGTATCTAAGAGGTTGGACTAGACGATGCCAAAAGTCTACTTCAGGTCTCACATTTTCTAAGACTGAATGGCATGCCATAAGGAAAAGACTCCAGTGAGAAAAATAGTACAAACGACTTCCCTGCTCCAGCATCTTGACACGCTGCCCTGCTATTGACTGGCCCACCAAAATCAGCAAGAGTGCGACATCAATATCAGTGGGATCCGCATCAGAGAGGGACGCATTCCATGCAGTATGCTGGTGGAAACAGTGATCAAGCAATTGCCTCTCATTGGAGCCGCAGCCAGTTCAGCCCCACCCGGAGACTCATAAGACAAGACTTGAGGCTCTTATAGTTTCCACAAGTCTCAAATTCAGTTTATTCTGCCTGTATCACCCCACAATGGGTACATACATAACAATTAGATAAGATGATAAATCTCAAATGACTATTGTAATCATATCTAGGGAATTTCATAAAATTGAGAATAACAGTTTGTGATATATAATCATAAACATTTATAACATATATTTTTGCAAAAACTCAAGGCTAGGATGAGGATGGGAGCAGTACTTAAGGAGATGCTTACTGTCAGGGTCCCACAAGTGCCTGAGAGGGGGAGTCTCATTAATTTGGTTCCCCAGGCGCCTGACTTCCTTTTTCCTAGTTCCAGCTCTGCTTCATGTGTTACATTCACTTTATTATTTTTTTTCCTAGCAAAATCCTCCATAATGGCTATCACTCATTTCAAATTTGCATTCTACTAAATAACATTACCCAGTTATTTCACGTTGGCTGCTAAAGACTGTTTCTACTTTTCCATTGTGAAATATCATTTACAGTTATAAGCCCACTCTAGGCATTTCAAATATCCCGATTTCTTGACTTATTTTTCTGGTTTCAAGAACAGATATTTGCCTGACAACCTGTTAAAAGTTCAAGATAAACTATGAGAGTTAGACAATAAAAGTTATTTTTACAACTGCTTGGGTCATAACAACCATCTTATTTTAGAAGAATACTTTCTGACCAGGTTCCTGACCTATAAGTACTTTTCAACAGTCTAATCAATATTTTCCAAAGTCTTGAACCACAAAAAGCCACACTGAATACACTGTCATCTTCCCAAAGCCGTCTCTTCTTTCTGGGTTTCTGACTACATGGGAATCCTACCCAGTTACCTAAAGTTACAACCTGAGAGTCTTCTTTGATTTCTCCATCTCTTTCATCCATGACACATCTAAACAATCAGCAAATCCATCCTTGCCCTCCTCTTCATTCCTCAAGGCTTCCACCTTAGTTTAGGTTTTCATCAGTCCTGACAGTACAACTGCAACATCATCACCAGTGATCTTTCTGACCCTGGGTTTGCTTGACTCCAGGAGTCTCACACTCAAACACAAGAACCAGAAAAGCAAATGTCAGACTGCATGCTCTAGCTGAAGGTGGAAGACACTTCTCAGCAACAGCTGTTTCTTGCCAGGCAGATATTGTGAACTCTACTTCTTAATAGAAGCTGGAAAAATCTAGATTTTTATGTAAAATTTCCAAAATTTTAAATGTTTGCAACTAGTTTACATTAAAATCATTTGACTATCAAACAAAATACATGTATAGGTATCTGACCTGAGGGCAGACGTGTGTGGCCTCTGTCCTACTCTGGTTGATCACCTTTTCTATTCTGTCAGAGCATATTTCTAAAACACAGGCAAGTTCATAAACTCTTTCTTACCTAGAAACTATAAACAGATCTCTCTATGCCTTCTGGAGAAATCCAACTCATTGGCATGGTAAGGATGTTTACAACTCTGACCCATGCTCAGCCATTCCCCTATGGTACCCTATATTCTAGCCAGATAAGATTACTTACAGTTCTCCACATGTAATTTTTCTTTTTTTCTTTTCCTTTTTTTTTTTTTTTGAGATGGAGTCTTGCTCTGTCAACCAGTCTGGAGTGTAGTGGTGCAATCTTGGTTCACTGCAACCTCTGCCTCCTGGTTTCAAAAAATTCTCCTGCCTCAGCCTCCCAAGTAGCTGGGACTAAAGGTGCCCGCCACCATGCCCGGCTAATTTTTGTATTTTTACTAGAGATGGGGTTTCATTATGTTGGCCAGGCTGGTCTTGAACCCCTGACCTCAAGTGATCTGCCCGCCTCGGCCTCCCAAAGTGCTGGGATTACAGGCTTGAACCACTGCACCCGGCCTCTACACGTATCTTATACTTTCTTCCCCTTGGCACCTCCTTCATGTTATCCTTCTCACTTACATAGCTGACTGAACCAGTAAAGTCTCCAATCATATGTGCCCTGTTCTCCAAAGCCTTCCCTGATTTAGTCCTTCTCAGGCAGAACTAATTAATCCTTCTTGCTTCACCCATATAACTTTTGCAGGTATACTCCTGTGGTATTCATTGTACTGTATTCTGGTTTTGTATACATGCTTGTCTCCACCATATTTTGAGTTCTTTGAGATGGGACCAAGACGGACTAATCTTTTGCATCCCCTGACTAGCACAGTGTCTGCACAAAGAGTAGGTGTGCAATAACCGTTCATTGACTAATGACTGACCTAGTAAAAGCACAAATGCAAATAATTGATTTTGTTGAGATTAATAGTGTGAATCCTTATCTGGTTTAGGAGAGACTGGACATCATAGGGGAAAGCAAGCTTAGAAGACAAAGACAAAGTCTAGAAGTTTGGAGTAATTATTAGTGTTTTCCTTACCTGAACTAAGAAACGATAATAACCTCTTTGTAGTCATGTAGCATCTTTCTCAGATAGGCTTTCGGTCTAGGACAAATATGATCTCCTTCAGCTTGTTTGTGAATAAACTTGTCCCAAGGTCACAGAGTCATTCTCTGGCAGAAACAACAGACCTGAGAGCTCCCAATTCCCACGTCAGTGCTCTGAGTTCCAGTGCATACTGTCTCCATTAACAGTGTTCTCCTTGTCAAGGGTACACAGCATAGATACCAGAGGAGATTTATGAAAGAAACTTGCTGTGAGACCTGTTTAGATATGCTTCACACTCACTCACATTCAATCAAGGAGAACAAATCACAGGCAATCTACACAGTGACCTGAAAAGAGACCCATTCTAAAATTCTAGATAAATAATCTGTCTCTTGCAAGTAAAAATTCACTTTACAGTGTGGATATTATTGTAATTCAGTAATTCTCCCTCAAGCCCACTGAACTTTTCATCTCTCTCAAGCTTTCTGTCCAGCCCCCATAACCCCATCTTTTAGTGACAGAGGCATAACTGCTCTGAGGTTTCCAGCTCTGGGGCTGTCTGAGCCTTGACCGCAGAATCTCAAGACACATCTCCCCACACAGAGATAATTTATCTGCAATGCAGTACAAAGTGTGGTCACTTAATAAGCATTCTGGTTATGGCCTTCTAGGTCCTTCTTTAGAAAATGGCATGCATCAAGGCTTTAAAATATGATTTCCTGAATCCAATCTCAATTTGGTAACAAATTTTGGAGCTTCTAAAATGAAGTGTGAACTGCATTTTCAAACTCACAAGGCCTCAGGCCTTTCACACTTCATTTTGGAAGTTTCAAAGTTAGAGTTTAAAGCTCTGTGCCTCAGTAAAGATTGAAGGAACTAATTTTGATGTTCTAATGAGAAGTAGCAGAAATGACAACTCCTAATGAAGGTGTAATTGTATTGGCACCTTCATTGGTTCGTATTTCATGTGTCATGAATGTTATATGTATTATCTAAGATCCTCAATGCAACCTTGAAAAACTGGCATTATTATTCCCAGTTTACAGATAAAAAGACTAAGGCTAAGAGAGCTTAAGTGATTTTTCCAAAGTCCAGGCAATGTAGCCAGGCCAGTATTAAAAATTTAGCATTCCTAATTCTGTAAGTCCATGTTCCTTCCACTCCACTATGCTGCAAAGAGTATGTCCAAAGAGATGGACAATAAAAATGGTAGATACTTCTCAAATTCATTTTTACTTAGAGATAGAATTTTGTATCTTTCACTAATATATGAATAAATACACGAACCTCTCAATTCCCTTGGAATCACTACATTATTGACTTAACACAAGCTAGAAAAATATTCTCCTTTACTGTTCATATCCCTCCAGTATTTTTTCATGCTAGGGACAGATACTGTTTTGTAAAGTGAAGCAAAGTTTGTATTGAAAATGAAAAATTTATAGAAAGCATTTCCCATAGGGAGAGAAATTATGTTTCAAAGGCCTTTTCTCTATGTATTGTAAAGAGGAGGAGAGGAAGTATTAAATACACTGAGTCTTAAAGTAAAACAGACATTGCCACATGAATAATATTAACCCAGGACTGGCTGAAATACAGGCAGGCCAGCACTTTCACTATCTCTGCCTAAACTCAGATTATACAACGTCTACTACAAATCAGAAAGGAAGAAAGTCAACAGTTTAGAAGGTACCACCAAAAATAATAATTAAGCATGGGAGGAAGATAGAACAAATCCATAGTGCAATTTTGAAGTATGATAAAAAGCATAATAAAGTATGCCGTCCATAATCAGCTTTGCAAATTAACAGTATTCTAAGAACTTGAAAATGAGATGAAATTTTAAGACCCAACACTTTTTAGGGAAATTTTCTTGTAGCAAGCTCTTTAGACAATATTTCTTCCCCAGGCTTCAATTCTAGAAAAGCAAAGTGTAGAGTGTGAGAGAGGAAGAGGACCAGAAATATTATCTCAAGTAATCCAATGCTTTGGATACTTCCTCACAGAAATGCAAACGAGAGGGACTGCAGGGGCAACTGAAAAAGATGAGGTACCCAGAGGAAGGATTTTTTTTTTTTTTTTTTTTTTTTGAGACGGAGTCTCGCTCTGTCGCCCAGGCTGGAGTGCAGTGGTGCAATCTCGGCTCACTGCAAGCTCCGCCTCCCGGGTTCACGCCATTCTCCTGCCTCAGCCTCCCGAGTAACTGGGACTACAGACGTCCGCCACCACGCGCGACTAATTTGTTGTACTTTTAGTAGAGACGGGGTTTCACCTTGTTAGCCAGGATGGTCTTAACCTCCTGACCTCGTGATCCGCCCGCCTCGGCCTCCCAAAGTGCTGGGATTACAGGCGTGAGTCGCCGCGCCCGGCCCAGAGGAGGGATTTTTAAGGGACCATAGGATGTCAGAGATGAAAAAGGGACTGTTCAGTCCAAACCAAACATTTTACTGATGAAGAAATTAAGTCCTGGTGATGAAGTGGCCAGTTACACTGTCAGGCCAGCGCAGAGCTGCCATTTGAACTCGAGTCTCCTAACTCTCAGGCCAGCACCCTTCCCACTTCACATGACATGAGTAGAAAAAGTGGAGGAATAAATGACTGCTGTGAGAAGCAAAGGTTCATTCCTGATAGTCCAGGCTGGTGTCAGGGCCCCTCATGGCAGATACCCTGAGGCCCTTAGAACTGATAGAAGATGGATTTGAGCCAAAGATTCAGTTCATGTATTCCCATGTTTTTCCCTTATATAAGATGGTGATAAAAAAGAAAAATGGGTAAATTAATTATGGTATATTCGTGGCATACTAAACAACAAAAAGATGAAGACTGCTAATACAACAACATGGATGAATCTCAGAAAACTGCACATTAAATGAAAGAATCCAGATACAAAAAATAAATATGGTGTGATTTTTATCTGATTTAAAAGAACATATGGAAATAATTTCTGGTGATAGAGGTCAGAAAGTCATTGCCTCTGAGGGTGGCAGACAGATTTGAATAGAAAGAGAAATAAGGGAACTTAAGGGAACTTTCTTGGGTAATACGTGCAATTGCCAAATCTCCTAAAACTGACGACTCATGACCTGAGTATCTCATTGCATGTAAATTAGGCCTTAGTGAAAAATGAGAAAAATGCAAGATGAAAACAAATGATATTCAAAGTGATAGTATGAAAAAAATATTGTTATATGAATATATAAAATAGAAATAAATATAAAATGAATAAATAAAAACAGGAAAAACATTAATTCTATAGCTCATTTGACAAAGATGAATGTTCTTTGGATTGGGCAAAGATTTTTTGAGTAACACCCCACAAACACAGACAACCAAAGCAAACACGGATAACTGAGATTACATCAAGTTAATCTGCACAGCAAAGGAAACAAACAAAGTGAAGGCAAAAACCAGTGAAAGGGAAACATATTTACAAACTATCCATTTGACAAAAGATTAATAACCAGAATATATAAGGAGTTCAAACAACTCTATAGGAAAAAAATCAATGAATCTGATGTAAAATTGGGCAAAAAATATGAATAGACATTTCTCAAAAGACATACAAATGGCAAATAGGCATATGAAAAGCTGCTTAACATCATTGCTCATCAGAGATATGCAAATGAAAACTACAATCAGATATCATTTCGCCTCAGTTAAAATGGCTTTTATCCAAAAGACAGGTAATAGCAAATGCTGTCTTCTGGAAAAAACAAATGAGGATGTGGAGAAAAGGGAACCCTTGTACACGGGTGGTGGGAACGTAAATTAGCATAACTACTATGGAGAACAGTTTGGAGGTGCCTCAGAAAACTAAAAATAGAGCTTCTATATAATCCAGCAATCTCACTGCTAGGAATACACACAAAAGAAAGGAAATTAGTATATCCAAAAGGTATCTACAATCTCATGCTGCAGCACTGTTCACAATAGCCAGGATTTAGAAGCCACCTAAATGTCCATCAACAGATGAATGGATAAAGAAAATGGGGTACATACACACAATGGAATACTATTCAGCCATAAAAAATAATGAGATCCTGTCACTTGCAGGAACATGAACAGAAATGGAGGTCAGTGTGTTAAGTGAAATAAGCCTGGCACAGAAATACAAACTTCACATGTTCTCTCTTATTTGTGGGAGCTAAAAGTTAAAACAATTGAATTCATGGAGATAGAGAGTAGAATAATACTTACCAGAGGCTGGCAAGGGTAGTGGGAGGGCTGGGGGAGGGAAGTGGGGATAGTTAGTGGGCATAAAAAATTAGAAAGAATAAAAAAGATCTAGTATTTGATAGCACAACAGGGTGACGATAGTCATTAAGAATTTAATTGTACATTTTAAAACAACTAAAAGTATAATTGGATTTTTTATGACACAAAGGATAAATGCTAGAGAAGGTGGATATCCCATTTACCCTGATGTGATTATTATGCATTGCATGCCTGTATCAAAATATCTCATGTACTCCACAAATATATACACTTATTATGTACTCAAATTTGAGTACATAAAAAAAATGGATAAATGTCCTAGCTAGGAAAAGGTTTAACTCTCCAAGTGCAAAAAAAAAGAAACTTTTGGATATATATATAAATATAAAATATATATATAAATATATAAAAATCATATATATATATGATTTTAGAGATGGAAGCCAGGTGTAGTGGCCCATGCCTCCCAACACTTTGGGAAGCTGAGGAAGGAGAATGACTTGAGACTAGGAGTTTGAGACCAGCCTAGGCAAGACCCTATCCCTTCTAAAAATTTAAAAAGTTAGCCAGGCATGGTGGCATGTGCTTATTGTCTCAGCTACTCAGGAGGCTGAGGAGGGAGGGTCACTTGAGCCCAGGAGCTTGAGGGTGCAGTGAGTTCTGCTAATGCCATTGCAATTTACCCTGGGCAACAGAGCAAGACTCTGTCTCAAACCAAACCAAACCAAACCAAAACAACAACAAAAAACAAACACAAAGAAACAAACCAAACAAAAAGACATTATTAGAAAAGGTATGTCTATTTTTATTCCACTTTAAATAACTCCTATTCACAACTTAATCTTTTCAAATAATTAAATTTGCAGCTCTTTCAATCAATTTCTTTTTATTATTATTATTATACTTTAAGTTCTGGGATATATGTGCAGAACCTGCAGGTTTGTTACATAGGTATACATGTGCCATGGTGGTTTGCTGCACCCATCAACCCATCATCTACATTAGGTATTTCTCCTAATGTTATCCATCCCCTAGCATCCCAGCCCCTGACAGGCCCTGGTATGTGATGTTCCCCTCCTTGTGTCCATGTGTTCTCATTGTTCAACTCTCACTTATGAGTGAGAACATGTGGTGTTTGGTTTTCTGTTCCTGTGTTAGTTTGCTGAGGATGATGGCTTCTAGCTTTATCCACGTCCCTGAAAAGAACATTAACTCATCCCTTTTTATGGCTGTATAGTATTCCATGGCATATATGTGCCACATTTTCTTTATCCAGCTCTGACTTCAACTTCTAAAGTCTTATAAGAAATTACGCTTCAACTTTTCAAATGAGGAATGAAAATCAGAGTATGAAATGGAGCTGCACCTATCCTAAAGCTGTATATTCCCAGGGAGTAAAGTTTCTTCTAGAATATTTTGAGACAGAGGAGACAGTGAGGAACCAGGAGCTGGATAAGCCATGCCTTTTTATAAGACTCTGATTATGTTGAATGTCAGGACCACCAAAGCCTTTGGGGAAACAACATGGGTTTAGGAGTTTCGAAAGGTGCGTATGAATCCCCCCATCATTTAGAAGCTAACTTTCATGACAAAATCCCTTATCCTCCTAGAATCTTTTTTTCATCCATAAAATGTAGATCACAGTACATCTGAAAAACAGTAATAAAGTAATGGAATAATAAAGTAAAAAAAGGAACATTTATTGTAATAACAGAAAGTTTGATATTATTAGCAATACTACAATGTTAAAATAATGAAGTACTTTGTAAGCCATGAAGTGCTAAACAAATATTAGCCAGCATTTGAGGCTGTTATTAATTGGAAGCTACCCAACCAAACAAGACTAACGATAGGAACCACTAGAGATAGACTTTTTAATAAGACGAGTTTGCATATGTTGAGTTTGCATAGAGCAATCTATGGCCCAAAGTTGTTTCACGTTTTCCCACACTAGATAGAGAGATGAGGTTTCTAGGGCTCTTGAATTGCCTAAAGTTAGAAAGAACACACTGCCAGGATTCAGACCCAGATCTTATAAAACCAAAGCAAGGGCTCTCTCATTTCATTACCATTCTGCCTCGCTTTCTTGCCTCCTGGGCAATGACACCTTTATATTTCTTAATGCATCCTTGTTAAGTTTGCCTTTCTCAAAGTAATGATGATATTTAAAATAATCTGAAAGGTGGAAGATTCTGGAAAGCAAGGTTCAGGCTTTTAAAAAAGCAAATAATGGCTTTAATAGTCACTGACCATCAAACTTGAAATAGGCAATTTCAAGATTTATATGAAAAGATATAAGCAAGGTTGGCAGAATAGACTGAATTTCTCAGTTGCTGATGAGGTTGACTATTGTTCTCCCATCCTCTGACCAAACACAAACCAAATTTAGCTGTGAACACAAAGGACAGAGGTTGGGCCTGATAGCAGGAATACCAAAACTAGAAATTAAGCAGGAAGCACAGATTATTATTATTATTATTATTATTATTTGAGATGGAGTCTCATTCTGTCACCCAGGATGGAGTCCAGTGGTGTATTCTCGGCTCACTGCAACTTCCGCCACCCAGGTTCAAGCGATTCTCCTGCCTCAGCCTCCCAAGTTGCTAGGACTACAGGTGCCGACCACCACACCTGACTAATTTTTGTATTTTTAGTAGAGACAGGTTTCACCATATTGGCCAGGCTGGTCTCGAACTCCTGACCTTGTGATCTGCCTGCTTCGGCCTCCCAAGGTGCTGGGAAGCCCAGATTTCTTCTCCGGCTCTTCTTTATCCCTAGAACCAGCCAGTCTAGGAGCAGTCACAAAACAGAGTAATGCTACATATTTATGAAAAACAACATTGTGAATATACACACCATATCTTGATGAAGGCACACTATTTTAATTCATTCACTGACAATAAATGAGGCAAATATGTCAGCTTGCTCATCTGTAAGTAATAAGGATTTAGATGGGACCTCTAAAAGCCCACGTAGTTCTGACAGTTTAGAATTTTATGCCACATAAACACAAAGTTAGTCAACCACGCATGCCCATGAAACCCAGGAACCAAGTCTTATAAACCCAGTGTTATTTGTGGGAAGATATTGAAAATATTTACTCTGTAATTGGAAATACTTTAATTTCTATTTATTTGGACTCTACTGAAAAGAACACAAAACATTTGCGGAGTATTAAAAAGTGAAAAGAAACATGTACCAATTAAATGTCTTATAAAAACCTAGGTGGTGCATCTAATAGAATTAAGCAGCTCATGGAATCAAACTGAAAAATTCATCCGTGCATTCATATTCATGCATTGAGCCTCTATTGTGTGCAGAGCATAATGAAAAGTCCTGCAGGGATAGAGTGAAGAATCTGACCACGGATGCCACTCTTGTCAAGTTGTTCACACAGAAACACTAAGTGGGAACTCCATACAGGATCGGAAAGTTGACAAAGCTGAAAAGTCATGGAATGCCAAATGTTTATTATATAAGGCTACGGCAAATACAACAGCCCCAAAACCTGCATCAATTATTGTTACAGAAATACGAATACACAGGAATATTTCATGTTTGCCCACCTCCAAGCCTACAGACTAAAGAGAATAATCTTTTATTTTATGCTTAAAAAGGCAGCATCAAAGAGTTTAAGGCTCAAGATGTGAAGAAGCCGTAGCTCACACAAAGAGAAAAAAAACAGTGGGCTGGCAGTAGATACATTTTTCATTACTGTCTTCTTCTTTAAAGAAAAGTAAAATAAACATTTCCTGCAGTTTTGAAAAATCAAACATGACCCTACAATTCTGGACAGAAACAACACATAAAATTTATCTGAAATAAAAGGCAAAATTGCCCGAATGCATTTGTTCTAAATCCTGGCTGACAGGTTATCACAAGATATATAATAAAGCCCTTGGTTCCTGATCAAAAATACTAAGAAGTACCCAGGAACAAGATGCACATCTGAGACAATTATAATGGTTTCCTTTCAAATGAAACTACTGTTTCTTTACATATAAAGACTGGGCAGAAGGCTTGTCCTTGATTCAGGAGTTGCTACCTTATTTATGGACAGCTTCCCTGTTAGGTAAGAACGGGCACAGCCCCTCTGCCCATTCATAATTCCATTGATATCAAGGTAGAGACTTGTCGCTTCGTAGGGGCATTCCTTTCTTGTTGCCACTACTGACTGCTCTATGGCAGTCCTAACATAAGTCTTGCCCTGTATCTCACTCGCCTCATAGTGTATTCTCTTTATTTTTTTTGGAGATGGAGCCTCGCTCTGTCACCTAGGCTGGAGTGCAATGGTGCAATTTTGGCTCACTGCAACCTCCACCTCCTGGGTTCAAGTGATTCTCCTGCCTCCGCCTCCCGAGTAGCTGGGATTACAGGCATCTGCCACCACGCCCGGCTGATTTGTTTTTTGTTTGTTTGTTTGTTTTTTTGTATTTTTAGTAGAGATGGGGTTTTACCATGTTGGCCAGGGTAGTCTAGAACTCCTGACCTCAAGTGATCCGCCTGCCTCAGCCTCCCAAAATGCTAGGACTACAGCTCCTGAGTAGCTGGGATTACAGGCATCTGCCACCATGCCCAGCTGATTTTTTTTTTGTATTTTTAGTAGAGACAGTTTTTACCATATTGGCTAGGGTAGTCTAGAACTCCTGACCTCAAGTGATCTGCCCCGCCTCGGCCTCCAAAATGCTAGGATTATACGAGTCAGCCACCGCACCTGGCCATAGCTTATTCTTTAATAGTGTTAGGACCCTGTGAATAATTATTTTATCTAACACTGGATTAAATTTGCCTTCTTGTGGGTTAATTGAAGGATGCAAATAATTGGTATACGGGTCTGTTATTCAAGGAGAACAGGCAGTAAGGAAAATACACTACTAGGTAGAAGCTACTTCTGCCACAAGCTCTTCCCAGGACATTCAGAGGTAGTTCCTCTCTCAGAGATCAGTTAGCTCATCTATAAAATGGAAGGCTAAGATGAATTTTGTCATGCTCTATGAACTGTAAAACTCATTCATCTCCAAGCCATCGGACATAATTCATCTGTAAATTGGCAGCTGCTGACATGGATTTTCACTGATTACCTAAATCCTCACACGTGGTGTCCCAGATGCTATGGCAAGATCTAGGATTGCATTATTTGGTCCACGAGACACGGAACCTAAGAACATTAATTCATTTCGGAAATAAAGAGTTAAGGAATGTCAGCTTTCTGCAAGGCCTTGTGCTAGGCACTGAGGTTGTACTGAACAAGACGAAAAGGTTCTCTGCATTGCAGGAACTCACCACCTGGTGGCGGAAACTGAGGAACTGAATGGAGAAATTAAAATTTTCACTGGTGTGTTGTGGTTAGTTGGTGAAAAGGATCAAAGATGAGAAAGCAGGCAACTTCCTTGGTGGGGAAGGCTGGTAGCACCACATCTGAACCACTGCAATAGTCACCCAGTGGAATGTCAAGGAACCAGGCTCAGAGAGTTCACACTAGCATTCAAATTAGCACTGGACCTCAGGCCTAGACTGGAAAACCAAAACCAAGATCAAACAAAACACACCAAAAAAAAAAAAAAAAAAAAAAAAAACCCAAAAAGAAACAAATAAAAAAAATCCTAAAATGGTAAATACTAAGTTTGATGAAAACAAAGATACAAACTGCAGCACACTTCTATATGTTCCCGCCACTTGATATCAAAGCAGCATGTATTATCATGCTGGCAGGAGAATAGAGTGTGCACAGAGAAAGGTAAACATTCAGACCAAAGGTGAAGAAAACTTTGTAGGACCAAGTATCAGAGGCTATAGAGTTGGCTGGCTGACTGAAAATTTCCTAATCTAAGTTTTTAAAAGGAAAGGTTTGTGGAGGATTTTTTTTGGTTTTAATAATGGGATCTTGGTCTTGTTCTTCCCAAAGCAGGCAAAATAAACTTATAATAAAACAGGGATACTTTAATAGTAATGTGAACAGTGTAATATAAACAGATATATAAAACACACCCTGAAAAATACATGTATGAAAACATATTTCTTTCTTCCAAATGAGGAGAATCAAGACATATAAATAGTTTATGTTAAAAGAATGAACAGTCCTTGCTGGGACATCCTTGAATGGATAGATTCAACATCCCATAATTGCTCAGGCTCTTGGGGATTAATTTAATTCTTGGTGGTTCGTGGTTGTAGGAAAACTCTAAAGAAAATAAATGAATTTGAGGCTGACTGAGAGTGCAAAGTGGCTGGATTTGTAAGTGAAGACATTTTGCTTAGTGAAATCTTTCATCGGATACACTGCCAAGGCTCTAACAGCCCTTCAAGAAGAGAGAAGCATGTCCAAACCAGTTTTGCCTGCAGACAGAGGGATGCTAATTGCTTTACTCAGATTCTCTTAAACCTTCCTGCATGCAGAAGCATAAAAATAGCCAAGCTGTAAACACCGCCTCTAGGATCCAACGCTCCACCTGCAGAAAGGAATTCAAGTTTCAACTCTGTCTCACTGGCATAGGTTTGCTTTGGTGTCTAATTAGCAACTAAGTTTGATGACAACATAACTGGCTCTAGGGGCTTCCTGTTCCTACCAAACAAAACAAAAAACAAATTCCTGAAGCAAGACCTGAAATGTACCATGGGGAATTCAGAATCAGTGATGCAATTCCAAACTGGGGCTGGTCTCTCTTTATCTCTGCATCAGCAGTTTCCTTGGAGAGCCTGTCTCCCTCAGTGTGGACCAGCTTTGACAAATATTTACTGACAAATGACTATTATTTCAATAATAATAATCATTTGCAATCATTTGCTGACTTACAGCCAACAAACACTGTCATAGATGCTGTCTTACTTGATCGTCACAACTCTGTGAAGCAAGCATGCAGAGCAGGGCTCATTAAGTTATTTAACTGGGTGAAAGTTTGCACTGATGCCAAGTGGTAAAGCTGGGAGCAAACGATCCAGTGTTATCGACTTGCCACATGCATTTCCCTCCAGTCCTTTTGTCATGAAGGAGGCAGACTTGCAACTGTTAGAATGGCACTGGGATGGTTCAGGACCAGGAAAACCAGGAACCCCTCACCAGCCTACCTTGAAATCCCTGGCATGTCCTAGGCTCCCGCTGAAGACTGCAGCTGAACTTGACAACATGCAAGCCTCTGTAATACACACATGGCTGCCCTGTGAAATGGAAGTTCCTTGCCACTGAAGATGGTGAAGCAGAACCCTAATAACCACCTACTTGGAAAACTATAAAGGGGACTCTTTTATTGGGTGGGAGGCTTTTCTAAATAGCGGCTGTCTAGAAAACAGTAAAGGGTATTATTGTATTAGGTTTTGATTGCTGGCTAACAATCTCAGTGGCATAAAACAACAAACATTTACTATCTCACAGTTTCTGAGGGCCCAGGCATGACTTCGGCTGGGTCCTCTACTCAGAGTCTTACAGGCTGCAATCAAAGTGTAGGCTGAGAAACATTCTCATCTGGAGGGTTGGCTGTGGAAGAATCTTTTCCAGGCACATTCAGATTATTGGCGGAATTCATTTCCTTGTGGGTATATGAGTCAGGATCCTAGCTTTTTGTCGGCTGTCAGCTGGAAGCTGTCCTTAGCTCCTAAAAGTTGCTCACAGCTCCTTACCTCATGAGCTTCTCCCATATGGTCACTTATTTCCTCAAGCTATCAAGGAGAGTCTCTCTATCTGTTGAGATGGACTCATATATCACAACATGTAAACATGGTAAGTTACACCCCAACACCTTTGCTTTCTTCTATTGATTAGAAGCAAGTTACAGGTTCACCTGCACTCAAGGAGAGGTATTACACAGAGGTGTAAACACCAGGAGGCAGGGGTCATTGGAAGTCACCCTACAGCCTGTCCTCCACAAATATCTATGTAGAAAATTTAAGGTCCGATCCAACTTGCCCTTCCAATATCCCAGAATAAATACTACACCTTCCTACCTACTGAATCCTCATTAAAATCTATGAGACACATATATAGCACATCTTTACGAGATCCTCTGTTTGTTGTTCTGAGGGAAAGAGGTGGTTATGCATAGTCAGAAAATGGAGGGCTTAGCCCATATGGCCTGCAACAGTCATCTTTATGATACATATTAAGGTACATGTAGGGAGAGACAGCTGATTGAAAGAAAACTTGGGTTCTCATCCAGTTCTCCCATAGACTCACTGTGTGATCCTGCACAAGTTATGGCTAAAATATTATAATTTCAAAATTAAGGTAAAGAAAAACCCAAGAGTACTGAGAGATCTCTTTAACCTGGGTGTCCACTCAATATATGCAGTGTATATGGAACACCGGAAAGAAAGAGCCTGGGTGGCCAGGCGCACAGGGTTATCTCCATGTCCTCCAGGCTCCCTGCTTTGAAAGCGTATCCTTGTTATATGCTACAGACGGGGAAGCACCCAGCTAGAGACCAAAAATGTCACTTTAAATCGAGACAAGTGGGACTGGGCTGAGACCTGGTTGGCTCAGACCAAAAAGGATCAGGACTCTCTAGCAGCTGTTGGGGCAACTACTCACAGGAG
Source organism: Hylobates moloch (assembly GCF_009828535.3). Taxonomy (NCBI): domain Eukaryota; kingdom Metazoa; phylum Chordata; class Mammalia; order Primates; family Hylobatidae; genus Hylobates; species Hylobates moloch. Next base: position 98,307,164 of record NW_026652288.1, on the reverse strand, counting down.
ACTCCTCTCTCTCCTAACTGCTGGGACTGAACCCTCTGAGCCCCAGTGCTTGATTTTGCTCTCCAGATAAATGTCTAGATATGACCATGCTGCTCTTAGTCTTTGCACTCTTGCTGGCTTCACACTTATAGTGGTGTCATCATGTCTTTGGGGATGAACTGCTCAGTTCCTCCTTCTCCATCTTTGCCAACTCCAGTGATTTGGACCAGAATACATTAAAATATGGAACTCTTACCAGGCACCATCTCCTGGTAGACCCTGGCAAACACAGCAGAACAATAGAGAAATCTTGGCATCCCCCCACAGATTACCTTTATAATTCAGCCTACAGATCTTTGCTACAAATATTACTCAATTTAATAATCCAGAAGTCTATTGAGCACCTGTTGTAATATACACAATACTACAGGATTGAGATTTCACAAAAACTCTATGCAATTTCAATATTTCCAAGTCTCAAAGGACAATTAATTTGTAAAGCAACAGTCAGCTGGATTCAACAACAATCCAGGGTAAGCACACAACGTAAATGAATTTCTGCAGTGTCCAATAAACTCGGCCCAGAATGCTGAGCTTCTTACTAGTAACAGGAAAAATCGACCGGTCAGCTCTGAGCATCACTGAATTTTAAAGGTAGATGTGGAAACCTCTTGGATTTTCTCAGTGTATACAAAGTTGTCCCAAAACATAACCTTCTTCCCTATTTCCCAAGTGTGTTTGTTCGTTGGTGGGGGGTGGGGGTGGGGAAGCATTTTTTTTTTTTTTTTGAGACGGAATTTCACTCTGTCGCCCAGGCTGGAGTGCAGTGGCGCGATCTCGGCTCACTGCAACCTCTGCCTCCCGGGTTCAAGCGATTCTCCTGCCTCAGCCTCCGAGTAGCTGGGACCACAGGCACGTGCCACCACACCTGGCTAATTTTTTGTATTTTTTTAGTAGAGACGGGGTTTCACCGTGTTAGCCAGGATGGTCTTGATCTCCTGACCTCGTGATCTGCCTGCCTCAGCCTCCCAAAGGGCTGGGATTACAGGCGTGAGCCACCACGCCTGGTTGAGCCTTTTTTTTTTTTTTTTTTTTTTAATAGTGCTTACTCTTTTTTTCAGCCTATAAGTTCCAATAATTAAAAATGAGTTTCTGCATTCTATATTCTTTACAATCAATGTAAAACCTCACTCATGCATGGAAATTCTAAAGATCTTTTGTTTTGTTTGGTGTGTATGAAAATTACATAAAATGTCCATTTCTATCTTTCACACAGGGACGCCATCAGCCATTATATTTTCACAGAGCTTATTTTATATCTCTTACGTTTATACATGATGATTTAGATGATTTATACTTTCAAAAGTTTCTTAATATATCTTTTTTTTTTTAATGAGATGGGGCTCTGCCATGTTGTCCAGGCTGGTCTCAAGCGATCCACTTGCCTCAGTCTCTCAAAGTGCTAGGATTATAGATGTGAGGCACCATGCCCAGCCAATATATCTTTTAATCTTCAAACTATCCCATGTGTCCGGGAGGGCAAGAGTTACTATTTTACAGAAGTAAAAAAAAACCTGAGGCTTCAAGGCACTATTCAGGGTCACATGGTGAGTAAGTAGCCAAGCTGGGGTGAGGACTCAGGTCATCCAACTGCTAAGTGTGAATTTTTCAAACCCAGTATGTATATTGCCCCAGATAATAGGATTTCAGGTGTCAACAGGGCCATTTTTAGCCATATATACTTGGATTCTTTCATTTGCCCTCTCTGAGGTTCTGATTCCTTATTAGTAACATGCAGCTGGTAATATCTGAAGTTTGTACCTCACACAGTGACTCTAAGTATCAAATGAAAAGATGTATGCCATTGGGTCTTCAACTGCAAAGTGTTAAACATTTGTATAAGAGTATTATGACTAGGGGTATGGGGCACGCATAGAGGTTTTGGGAGGTGAGTGGGTGACTACCACTGGACAGAAATGGTTAACATCGTGTGTAAGTGGAACGAGGCTATGGGAACTGGCCTTGTAGATCATAGTAACTTGATCTGTGAGAAGATTCCCATGAAGGGACAAAGGAGTAGGGCAGGTCATTGAGATAAGGACCATTAGTTTGGTATTCCCGTAACAGGTTGGAAGGTATGGTGATTAATAGGCGAGGAGAGGTGGTGGAGGGAATATAGCTCTTCTTCAGATGTGATACAAAAATGACAGGAATTAGAGAAGGGTTCCAAAAACAAATGCTAATAGAAGATTATTGTGCTTAGAAAAACAGTATCCCATTTGTTTCTCATTCAGCAGCCAAACATAAAATCTCCTATAGAGATAAACGTGAGGTGGTCCTTGCCGACAAAAGATCGCAATCTAGTAGGAGAAAGAAATATCGACAAAAATATAGATATTTTGAGAAGCATGTAATACTAGAGGCACTAAGTCAGATAATTCTAAATACACAACATATACATACATTCACACTATATATTACATACATAATACCTAAAGTACAATATATAATATTGTTTAAATAACAAACGTGACAATCACTATATTTATAGGAGACAGGCCCGAGGTAATGATTGTGTTACACATGTCATCTCATTGAATCCCTGCAACAACCCAAGGAGATACTAGTTTCCCTAATGACTCTTGATAAACAGACAAGAAAACTGAGGCTCAGGGAGTTCTCTTAACTCGCCCAGGTCACATGACTGGGAAGGATGCAGCTGGGTTTTTTTTTTTTTTGAGACAGATTTTCACTCTTGTTGCCAGGCTAGAGTGCAATGGTGTGATCTCTGCTCACTGAAACCTCCGCCTCCCGAGTTCAAGCAATTCTCCTGCCTCAGCCTCCCAAAGTAGCTAGGATTACAGGTGCCCGCCACCATGCCCAGCTAATTTTTTTTTTTTTTGTATTTTTAGTAGAGACTGGGTTTCACCATGTTGGCCAGGGTGGTCTTGAACTCCCGACCTCAGGTGATCCACCCACCTCGGCCTCCCAATGTGCTGGGATCACAGGCGTGAGCCACTGCATGCAGCTGGGGTTCTAATTCCAGCTCAGGCTGCCTGACTCTGGAACTGAGACTCTTAGCTCCTTCTCCCCGAGCACTCCCTTTTCCCTCCCAGCACGTACTTCCTTCCAATATTCTATATAACTTGCCAATTATTTTGTTTATTGTGCCCCCACTAGAATGCAAACTCCACCAGGGTAGTATTTTTTTGTCTGTTTTCTTTTCTTTTCTTTTCTTTTTTTTTTTTTTTTTGAGACGGAGTCTCGCTCTGTTGCCCAGGCTGGAGTGCAGTGGCACGATCTCGGCTCACTGCAAGCTCCGCCTCCCGGGTTCACGCCATTCTCCTGCCTCAGCCTCTCCGAGTAGCTGGGACTACAGGCGCCCGCCACCACGCCCGGCTTTTTTTTTTGTATTTTTAGTAGAGATGGGGTTTCACCGTGGTCTCGATCTTCTGACCTCGTGATCTGTCCGCCTCAGCCTCCCAAAGTGCTGGGATTACAAGCGTGAGCCACCGCGCCCGGCCTTGTCTGTTTTCTTTATTGCTGACCACTCAAGAACTAAAGTGGTGCCTAGGACACAGTTTGTGCTCAATAATATTTGCTGAGCAGATAAATGAATAAATGTTACGCTTTATCCTATTGTGAACCTGTCTCATTAGGGAAAAATGTGGTCAGATGGAAATATTTAGAAAAGGGATGAGATGTACCATACAAAGGTAGACAGAGAGGAAGGTAAGAGAATGGAAAACATTTTGTATATAAAGAAAGACTGAAAGGCAGGTGGTCAGGAAGCAGATGGGAGGAGCAGGGGTTGCTTGTGGGTCAGTGAAGAGGACGATGAGAGATTTATAGTCCACATTCCAGCAGGCACTTGGCTCAGAACACACAGAAAGCTCTGAATTCACTCCCATAACACTGTTACATGCTAGGGAAAGGAATCTTCCCCCTACCCCTGCCCCCACCATTTGGCTCTAGCCTTCATCTCTTTCTACTGATGGGGCACAAGACTCCCAATATTTTCTGTCTCTCTGTTCCGCTCACTGTTGTGGAAATGTTGCCCAGCTTCAACCCCACTTCCTTTCACGCTGCCAATGACTTCGCCAGTTTGAACTCCAGTCATTAAGTCTTTTAACAAGAATGAAACTGAGTAAGACTTTTCTCTTTACTCAGGTTTCTGATTCTGCTGTGTAGAATCACCATATGATGGAAATAGTCATGTTTCCCTCTAAAGTTGCTGTTATTTTGTCCGTACTATTTATATAGGCAGGGACTTATGTGTATGGGGTCATGTGCTGCGGGACGGAAAACTGTCTTCTCACAATCATGTGTCTAATATGTGTGTCTCACTATTATTCTAGCCTTATTTCAAAAGAACATGCTGTGTTGGATGTCAGATGAGGTATGAGTCCTAGGTCTATTAATCACTCACTATGTGATCTGGAACGGTCCTATCTAAATCTTAGATTCCCCGTTTGAAAATGAAGATGACCTGAGAGGTGGTTGTGGCTAGATTCTTTTGATGTTCATGCCAGCTCTAATAATCCATTCCATTAATATGAAAATTGCTCAGATCTCCTATACAATCAGTCTCTTTTTAAAAGCCCCCAGTCAAAGGAACTGCTTGCACCAGCATTCCACATAAGGTTTCTGCCATTTATTCATTTACTTTTTCGTTATGTATTCTCTTAACAGTACAGTGTGGGAGGAACTACCCTAAGCCTGATCAGGGAACAGACAGGAGAAGATAAGATAGGACCTTATCATCATCATGAAGTTTAATATCAAGTAGTAGAGATAAGGCATATTCAACTATGTAAGAACACAAGTCAGAAAGTGATTAAGGATGACACAGACAGGTACAGAGATGAGAGTGAGGGGTCCAGAGAAGACTGTCACTTTCATCCAGGACAATTAGGGCAATATGTTTTTGAGGCAGAGGTATTTGAGCTGAGTCTTAAAGAACAGGGTACATGCTGGTGGTGCTGGTGTGGGGAGCTTGAGGGAGAGAATTCAAGGCAGAGAAAACAAGGTGAGCGAAGACAATGACGAGAAAACCTACAGCTAATGTTAAGGGAGGATGAAGGGAGTTAGAGGAATCCGTGGAGTAAGACCATGGATGGCCTAGAGGAGCAATCTAAGATATCTAGATATCGTTTGATAGTTATTCTGCATCGCACATTTCTCCTTGTATACAGTTTTCTGGCTATTAAAATGTCTATCTTAAAATGTACTGACCATGTAGTACTAATAATAGAACTTTCCAGATGAGACCCTCAACTATTTACTGCTGAAAACTAATGGGGCAAGAATTGACACGAGGATAACAGGATGTCTTCTATAAGGAAAACTGCAGAAACCGCAGAGCATTTTGTTAGCCCCTCACCCAAAACAAACATATATTGGATCCACTTCCAAATGGTAAAAAACTTCAGTGAGTAGGAAAGCATAGGCTTCTCTTCCTTTAGAAGTAACCTGTCCACTGGAGAGTCTACAAGTGTTTGCAAGTAGACTGTCCTCTCCAGTTCATCCTCTGCAGCTGCTCCCGAACCAAAATAAGTAACAGGCTATCCGGTACGAGTTGTACTTTACATAGAGTAGCACATAAGGCCCCTGGGAGGGCAGGGTGAGAGGCTGAGGGGGCGGAGGGAGGAAAGAAAGGCTAGGTATGATTATGTCACCAAGTATCCTTGGTAGACAGAAAATATCTTATACATTCTGCTTGAGTGTGGTGGCACACGGAGAAAAAAACGTGTCCTACTTCTGTCAATATCAACAGCATGGAAACAGGACATCTCTGTGCCTCAGTCAAGGTGGGAGAAGAGATTTCTCTTAAATCTTAAGCATCTGGCAAAACAAACAAAAAACAAAAACAAACAAAAACCATAAGCTGAAATGTGTGTGTATATGTCTTTTTCTAAGTACCCATGGCAAAGGCTTGCAAAGGAGGTAGTCGGTTAAGGCTGTGTTGACCCTAGGCTGGGAAGGGGCGTTTTCGAGGTGCCCCTGGTATCTTCAAGAGCAGAGACATATACATTCCATTACTCTCTCACTCTCAGAACTCTGTCGCCTGCCCAACTGAGGATAATAGCAATAGAATCACAAGTCAGATACATGTTTCCTGTGTTGGGAGAGCATGAGCCCCCTGGGTTGAACCCTTCCTTAGCAGTATATACACCCAACTCTTGAGTTGACTAGTTAACCTCAGCGCCTTCAGAACTAATTAACCTCAATGCTTTGGGACCTTCACAATACCTCCTTCTGAACTTCTGTGCTGTGACAGCTTTCTTCACCACCATACTCCAGTGATCCTACACACACACACACACACACACACGAACACACACACACGCACACAGAACACACACACAGAGAGAGAGAGAGAGAAAGAAAGGCTGGGACTACTGCACCTATACAAAGACAAAGGCAGCACAGATGGTCACTATTCTATGACTTTATAATGATGACATTTAAAAACAATCATTGATGATATTCATAATCAGTCCTAACTTTGGCAAATGATTTTATAGTTCAAAAAGAACTTTCAAACTCAGACATTGTACATAGAATGTGTTGGGATAACCAAAACATAAGCAGAAAGGGCAAATGTTTTCTAGCCATTATGCAGCTGCTCTTGGTCACGTAAGATGAATTTCTGCTAATCCATAAAAGCAGCATGATTCTCAGATGTCCCTTCATTCGTCATTCCCAGCACCAATATCCCACCCTACTTGAGGATTCTAAAGCTTGGTATGTCATCATCACCTTGGCCTTTGATGGCTAAATTTATGAAGGCGGCTGTGAGATTTCACTTCGGAACTCAGATGAAGCCAGATAAATGTGCCAAAGACGACACTGGACATATGGTACTTAACGATTCTGACGGCACTCAGAATAAGCAAGTCTGCTGATCTCACATCTGTGGTGATGTAGCTGACATACCATTCAGCACAAAATAACCACTCCCTCATGCATCCCAGGTTCACAATTTTGCACGCGGTTCAAGGAGAGTTAGAGTTCTTTGAGAACTGCATTACTCCCAGCAGGTCACAGACCAACTCAAGGAAATACCATCCCCAAACAGCAATTCCCAGTGCCCTACACAGAGCTGTCATTCTAGGTCAGTGCTATTCAACAGGATTATCTGCAATAATGGAATAGTTCTTCTGCACTGTCCAATATGGTAGCCACTAGCCGTAAGTGATTCTTGAGCATTTGAAATGTGGCTCCTATGACTAAGGAGCTAAATTTTTAACTTAAGTCTAATTAGCTCAAATTTAAAGAAGCCACATGTGGCTGGTAACTATCATATAGGACAGTCCAGTGCTAGATCATCGATAATCACGTCTTCCTTCTATTGCTACTGCATTCTACATTCTACTTCATTCTACTCTATCAGGAGTCATTTCCTTTAAATCTCACACCACCCAAATGAGCGAATGTACTTTTCAGAAGACAATGCTGGGGCTACAGAGGATAAATTACCAGCTTAAAATCACACTGCTAGTATACAGTAGAGCCAGAATTACAATATAACTCTCTTGGTTATTTTTCTGGCTCTCCTTCTGCTTAAATACATATTTTTGAGATGAAAGTATGAGACAAATGGATTATTATAAGTAAAATCATGGCTTCTAACTTCCCATTTTGTCCTTAAAATTAATGACTTTGGTAGTGGAATATACTTAAGATCTAATGGTTTTGAGAATCAGCAACAGTAACAACAAAAGCGAGCCAGAGAGATGGGAAAGATAAACATAAGGAGGAATATAAAAGTTTATGACTAACAACAGAATTGGCAAGTTGAAGACATTAAGAAACGTATATGCATTAAAATTTATTATTAATTTCACAATATTTTTGGACTAATACAAATTATGCAAAAACCTCCAAAACCTCCAATAGAATCTTTACCAGCTGACCACTGTAATTCTACATATTTCTTCTGTTATTCTCTGGATTTATGTAACTTTATGTCTTCTTTGTCTGTCTATACTAAAGCAGTTATAGATGACCATAAAATGCAAAAGTATTTTGAAGTCACGGGAATGCAAAAAAGCCTTTGGTAAAACAAAACATTTTCGTTTGTTTTACTTGTTCTTTTTTTATTATCATTTACAACACAGACGTTGTGTTTGTTTTTTTCTGCTCCCCCCAAGTCTGTACTCAATAAAAATTGTTTCCGAACTGGGATGCCAACTTTCCATCCAAATTCCATTTTATTTAATATCCCGGGGTGAACTCTCTTAATTAAAAGAAAGGTCTACAACGGAGCTTGAATGGACACAATGTTAAAAGAGCAAGATAAACCACGCTGCAGCCACATGAACCTCTCAAGCTTAGATGGCATTAGGAGGAGATCCTTCAAATGACAAAGGTCCAGCTTCAGCAAAGTAAGATGCTTTCTCTCTGGCTACTAGGGGAAAGTTATTTACTGACCCTGAAAACATTTATTTTCACCCATCTCTTCTAGAAAGGCTAAGAAATTTCATACCTTCTTGCCACATTACCTTGATTATTATACTGGCTCACTCCTTTCTGGCTCACAGATTGGCTGGAATTCTAAATATGGCTTTTGGAAGGAAGTAATTGAATCGTAAAATGTCCAAGTTATCTCTACAGAAAAAGAAATGTCATCCAGCCCATGACCAGGCTTTTGCACAAAAAAACCTGCCCTAATATAAAGTTTACAGTTTTCTGTATTAAAAAAGAACAAATAAACACCAATAAAAAGCCATAAAGGGGGATTTACTTTGGAGGGATTTCACACTGACATAAGAAAGAATTTCCTGTACATATGGTCCCCAATTTTAGACACAATGCATTCCTGGAAATTGTATCATAAAGCAGATCACCAGAAGGGAAAGCTGTGATTGTGCCTGCTTCTTTCGTTCAACAAACACCTACTGAATGCCCACTATGTCCCAGGCATAATGACAAGCTCTGCCCTGTTCACATGGCCTAAAAAATGATCAGTGCATCAGAATAGGTAAGGCATTAAGAACAGAAATACGTGTTTATGAGGTTATCACGGCATCACAGTGAGAAAGACTGGGGGCCTCCAGGACACTCCACCACAGAGTGTGGAACTTAATCGTATACTTCCCCAAAGTGTGACAGAGATGTCTTGTTTCTCCCTTATTTTCCAGGTATCCCATAAATATATGCCATGTCACACAGGTGACCCAAATCACACTGGAATTTCAGCGCTCTCATCAATCGTCTGTCCCTTCCAACCCTCTTGATGCATTTCTTCCTAAGTTTGTCTCAGACCTTCCTGAAACCTTAAGCCTCCAAATCCAGGCTCACTTCTCCTCGTCCAAGTAGCTCAATTTTTTTATATCCAAGAAGAGAGTTTTTATATGCTACACCCTCCAATATTACTTCACTTCACTTCAAAGAGCCCCTGCCATCATTTAATGACCTGCCTGTTCTTCCTGTATCAGAAGACGAAGTGGACCCAATCATTTCCAAGACAACTTAGCTAGTAGAGACCCTTTCGGTGCCAAGGTCCCACGCTTCTGAAACCTGTGACGGTATATTATTACATCCTGAGCCTTTAGGAAGAGCAGAAAACAGCCATTCCTTCGTATTCCAGAGAAAAATGAGACATCAGGGAGCAAACAGCATCTTAGGGGGCTACCATGTTCATTCTTATGGACAAAATTCAGCCCACGTAGAAATAAATCAATAGATCATAATTTATTCCCAAGGAAAAAATTGGATTAGTCACACAAAAGTTGTTTAAGGATGTTGTCTGCAACACTAATATGTAAGAATAGAAGAATGAGTTAAAAAAATGGTCTAACTACAAGTATTAATGTTATACAAGCATTAAAAACCAGGTTCTGAGAAAATATATCTGGGAAGATATAGGAAAATGTCTCAGAATAAAATAGATGTGGAATAAAAAAAATACACATATTGTAATATGTACATGTATGCCATATATATAAGCATAAATATGTAAATTGTGTCTAATATATAAATTAAATTCACTATATATGCACATATGTTATTGTAATCTTAGTTTAAAAGAAGAGGGAAAAAGCAAAAGAAAAAGGTTAGCAGGGTAGCTATTTTTAAGTGTTAAGAGTGACTTATAATAAATTATGGGTTTACAGGTGATTTTGAAATTTATCCTTTTGGAAATGTGTTTCTGTAAAAATGATGAACATCATAATAAAGAATGTCTAAAACAATGAATCTTAACATTGGAATGACCTTGGGCAGCTTTAAAAAAAATACTGATGTCCGTGACCAAAGCCAGATATTCTGATTTGAGTGATCTAGGATGCTGCCTGGGTATCAAGAGTTTTAAAACCAGCTGGGTGCGGTGGCTCACGCTTGTAATCCCAGCACTTTGGGAGGCCAAGGCGGGCAGATCACAAGGTCAGAAGATCGAGACCATCCTGGCTAACACGGTGAAGCCCTGTCTCTACTAAAAATACAAAAAATTAGCTGGGCGTGGTGGCGGGTGCCTGTAGTCCCAGCTACTGGGGAGGCTGAGGCAGGAGAATGGCGTGAACCTGGGAGGCGGAGCTTGCAGTGAGCTGAGATCGCGCCACTGCACTCCAGCCTGGGAGACGGCAAGACTCCATCTCAAAAACAAACAAACAAACAAACAAACAAGAGTTTTAAAACCATCCAGATAATTCTAAATATTTAGCTACAATTGAGAACCACTGTTTTAAAAACATGTTTCTTTTTAACTATGTGCATTACTTACTTTAAATATACACATTCAAAAGAATTCAACCTGTAACTAAAAGTTACATTCATTAGGATTTTTCCAACTGAAGTCTGAAAAAAAAAATCAGAGGCTACGGAGAGGAATGGAAGAGAGAACTGTATCAGAAACCTAAACATGATGGTCACTTGTGCTGTCTGGTAACCAGGACAAAAAGGAGAATATGAATCAAAAAAAGATAATTTCTGTTAAAGAAGTTTAGAATGAATTCTAAGAGGAAATCATCTCGTATATGTAAAAGATGACACGGACATGATGGAAAACATATTTATTAACAGTTTCATAGATAATACAGAGACATTTTCCTATATAAGTTTCTTATACTAACTTCTTATAAAAGCCAAGGTATAATGATGCTGATTTTGTGAAAACATTTCGGTGGTGAACTCAGTGAAGTAGTCTGGACTTACCGGAGTTAACGCTATATTTATTTACAATAAAAAGGATTATTTAAGAACACTAAAAATGAAAATGTATTATCCTTTTAATCTAACTTCCATTTATTTGTAACACAGAAGTTAATTTCTCCGTTAAGCACTTTGTGGTATGTAGATAGGGCAGATTTAGGAAAGTAAGTTGGGATATGTTAGAAATGGGCTGTAGTGAGGAGAAGCAAACACACAGAATGTAGGAATTCACATCCACATCTATGCAAGTAGGCTTTTGGACAAGAATATCGGTGTGTACTTTTGAGAAGAGTGTTCCTCCTTTTATACCAATGAGTGCACACAGATTCACACAGATACAGACACAAAGAGACACACACTTTTTGTTTTTTAGTGATAACTTCCAAAGTAAATGTATAAATATTTGACTCAAAATAACTTGACATTTTCAGCCTGAGTCTCCTCTTCTCTGTTCTTGACTCAATTGAACACACACACACACACACAAACACACACACACGAACACCAGTTTGTGGGACAGCAAAACATATCAGGGAGTACAGTAAAGAAGTTCCGAAGGGGAAAAGCTTTTTTTGACTTTTAGCACATAAGCAATAATTTATTGCTAACAGCAGTTAATGTAATGGTTTGAGAAATGTGATTACCACACTTCCTTGAGAGAATCTGCTAAAAACAAAACTAACCCTATTACACAACAGTGAAAATAAGTCCAGAGTCTTGTGGACTATCCATGTGTAGCTGAAGTCACAGACACTATGTAACCTTCTGAAATTTCTAGTTTGCTTCAAGTTAGAGCGCAAAGCTTCCCTTTCAGATAAGATGGACAGAGATCTTAATCGCTTCAGTTTTCAAACTGATGGCTGGCAGAGTTAGTGGCTTGACATATAGGTTTGGGCACACTCCTCCGGTTCTAACAAACCTTCCCGTGGACCACCAAAGGTGAGTTTGCCATTCAAAGACCCCCTCACAAACCAGTCCTAAACTATCTTTCTACTTTTATGTCTTAGTTCCTTCACATTCCTGCCCCTCTGCCTGAATCATCGCCACCCATGTGTTCATTTTTCCATCTCCAATCCCTGGCTGAAGCTCATCTTTCTTTTTCCTCATTCCCACCGAACACCATCTGTCAAAGATCATACTCAGTCTTCCAAATCCAGGACCCACCTCTTCCACAAAGTATTCCCTAAATGTGTAGTTGGAATACATTCCTTCCTCACTCAGTTTTATGTTTCTATTACAATACCCTTCAGCAAAGTCAATTTTCATTTTTTTGGAAGCTACATCTTTTCCTTCCTTTTATCAATGCCCAGGGTATGGGGCCTTGTCGTGTGAATCCTGTAGCCTCTACAGTGAGGCATGCAATAGGTATTCAGGGTTTTTTTTTCCTTTATGGCGAAAACTTGGGTACACATGGACTTAAAGATGGGAATAACAGACACTTGGGAATCCAAAAGGAAGGAAGGAAGGAGGGGAAGAAAGGGCTGAGACACTTCCTGTCAGGTATTATGTTCACAATGTGGATGAGGGGATCCATAGAAGCCCAAACTTCAGCATCACACAATATACCCTTGTAACGAACCTGCATATGTACCCCCAAAATCTAAAATTGAAATTAAAACAAAAAGATAAAGTGTTTAGCATTCTAAGACCTGACTAATCAAATACCGCCATACAGGAAGAGATGGCAAAAACATTGCAAGTAACACACACACACCCACACACACACACCCACACCCACGCACACCCACCCACACACACACCCACACCCACACACCCACACACACACACACACACACACGGCCCCCATGAATTGCAACTCTTTAGAGAGAAAGGTAAACAAATCATTAAATTATCATCAACTGAATTCTCATGACAATTACCAGACAATTATCTTCATAATAAATTATCTTCTCTTCCAACAGCCAAAGTTAAGTAGAAAACAGATCTGACCAGAAAAAGCCTGGGAAGGAAGCTGGTATATATTAGGTATTTGCAAGGAGTTGGGCACTTCACATATATAATGTTAATATAATATTAATAACTCTGCAAGGGAAGGCTTATTTCATTTTTTTATTTGAAGAAACTGAGCCTCGGAGAGGTTAAGCAATTTGCCCAAGGCTACACTGTTAGGAAATAAAGCTGGGATACAAACCTGGGGCAGTAGAACTACAAAGTCTAAACTCTTTCCATCCTACCAAGCTGCCTCTCGCATATAAATAGCTCAGAATTTAACTGAAGATTAACAGGACAGTCATTCTCAAACTACTTTATGTTTTTGCAGGGCCTTGGAGTAACACCTGTCCAACTGACAAGGAACCGTGAAAGTCCAGAGTCTTGTGGACTATCCATGTGTAGTTGAAGTCACAGACACTATGTAATCTTCTGAAATCTCTAGTCTGAGAGATTCAAGGTAGGGAATAGCTCAAGACAGAAAATACCAATAGAGACTATTATAATACTCAGAAGAGCTTGAACATCAATAAACTGAGGATACATACTATCAACTATTAAATAGTTCTGACAGATTACACGTGTTATATGTTATTATTCACAAAAAGCATATTAGCTGTACGGGGGGAAAAAGGAGGACTAATTAGAAGTTATGAAACTTGGAATTCAGTTCAGAAAACCATGAACTTGCTGTGGTGTCTTGAGCAAGTCATTTTTCTTGCTGGGTGTCATTTGTGCCTGTTTGCTCAATACCGGGATTGATTACAGGATATGCACCCGTTACTTCTAACATTCTGTAAGCCTGAAGTTAGTAACTTGTAGACCTACAGGATCTCACTAGCAGAGAGGAGAGATTCTGCTCATGCCTGCACTCTGAACGTATTTGATACGCCTTAGAATATGATCCCTGCAACTTTCCTAAAAGCATTTATAGCCAGTTGAGATATTAAGATAATAATCGTGCGGAAGAACAAAAATGTAAACTCTTAAACAGGTGTCTGGAGGTGGTTCCCTTGCTGCATTCCTTTGCAGTGAGCCCAGGCATTTCCCTGCCTTGTAGTATCTGTTTCTCCACCTCAGGTTAGGTTTTGAAATTTTAATTTTGAGACAAACACAGGATCTGGTTTTTCATTTTTGTTCTGTATACAAAGTGAAGTTAAAACCATTTCAAATTCGAACAGGACTCCTCTCCATCCCACAGCCCTCAAGAATTCAAACAGGGCTGGGTTTTGTTTGGCAGCAGGGAGTGGCAGTAGCAGTGAAAATGCTTGTCAAATGGAAGAAGGTGTGATATGCTTCAGGAAAGAAAATTGCCAGGAGCAAGAAGGATAGAAAACATGGCATACGAATTGAAACAGCTGCAGAAGAGACATCCAGTTTGTTATCCATTTGTGTATCTCTATAATACAGAACTAAGTGTTTTAACAGCCCTTTTGAAATTTGAAAATGGGTCTTCCATCGATTCAGAGCTATACACTGGCTCAAACTAGCTCTTGTTCAAAGAGGTCATCTGGTAGGTCACTGCCCACTACTACACACTGGAGTCTACATCAAACTTTGATAAGGCTCTGTGAAAACAGGGCAAGTGCTATTAGGAGATCTGTAGAGGAAGAAACGCACCAGATTCTACTCCAACCCCACTGCTATGATCGCCAGTGCTCTCAACACAGGGCATTTTTATAAGCTGTCATGAAGAGATGATAGGAAATAGACCCAATTGCCCTGATAACCATGTTGGCTTCTGTATAAGTTCATTTCAAATTTATTTGAAAGCAGTCCTGTCTTTTCAAGGAGCCAAATTTTCCTATCTTAATTATTTACAAATACTTGTTTCCATGCAACAATCAAAAAGGCAAAGAAACTCTATATGCTTCTAACTACTTACTCTTGAGGAAGAAACAAAGGTCAAAAGTAGCTTTTCTTTACCAATGAAGAAGTTGTTGTCATTATTTTGTAAGCAATTCAGATCATTGCAATATTTCTTGTATTCCTATTCAGTGCTTAGCACTATGCTAAGTATTAGGGATTATGTAAAATTTTTATAGTATTTAGGAAGACAAGATTAGTTACTTCATAAAACTTGGTCTTGGGTTCCCAAATCCTTTCAAGTTCTGTTTATTCCTCAGCAAGTAAATAAAAATGTCAATTTCTTTGGCACTGAATCTAAATAGCAGAGAATTTCAGAAAAGGAAGAAAGTAAATAAGAGAGATCTCAGGAAAGGTTTCATTAGGAGGATGCACTGACTCAATACATGTACATGTAACATACATGAAAGGAGGTATATTATCTGTCTAAGAGAATGGAATTGGGAAAGCAAGTCAGAAAAACCTCCCAGAAGATGAGAAGGCATCATTCAGGCCAGGCGTGGTGGCTCATGCCTGTAATCCCAGCACTTTGGGAGGCCGAGGCAGGTGGATCCGAAGTCAGGAGATCAAGACCATCCTGGCTAACATGGTGAAACCCCATCTCTACTAAAAATATAAAAAATTAGCTGGGCATGGTGGTGGGTGCCTGTAGTCCCAGCTACTCGGGAGGCTGAGGCAGAAGAATGGTGTGAACCCGGGAGCCAAGATCATGCCACTGCACTCCAGCCTGGGCGACAGAGCGAGACTCCAACTCAAAAAAAAAAAAAAAAAAAAAAAAAAGAAAAAGAAAAAGAAAAGAAAAGAGAAGGAAGCCTTAACCTTCAGGCTTAGATAGAGAATAAAAGCAATGACCATTGTGTAGAAAAGTGTCTATAAAGCAGTTTGTAGTTTATCAATTATAGTTTCTGATTTCATATCAATAATGTCATTTGAAAAAAAGGTCAAAAGTGGCCAGAAACTTTACTCAATGTAAAGGAAAAATTTTAAAGTCACCTGAGCTTGATGTATAATCATTTTTTTTCTTGTGAAATTTACATTCGGATCCTGTCTGAACAGAATCACAGTGAAATAAGTGATTTGTTGATACAAAGACCCTCAGTAATGAAATCTGCTTCCCTGTGGCTTGCAGGAGAACCTGCCTGCAGTCCACCATTGGCTTGAGGTAGAGAAAACAGCTAGTCTTCCCTGAACAGTTGCCAAGGAAACAGCCAGTGTTTTATGACATTATGGTCAGATTAAAGGAAAATAGACTGACCCTGTAACAATGCCATTGGAAGACCAGCTGCTTGGAAAATCGCAATAATTATCCAAAGTCTTCTTTCACAACACACATACAACAGAAAATCTAAACCAACACATACAAGCAGGAAAACATTTTTTTTCCCCAACAAATCCATTGTGGAGTTCTTGCCTAAGAATAAGAGCCAACTACTGCTGCTGCTTCTTTTTTTTTCTTTTTTTTTTCTAAAGGGAGATAGAATCATCTATTATTTTGTCTCCCTCAGAGATACAATCTTAAGCCCAGACTTAAATTATTTTAACTAACATCAGCCAGAAAGGAAATGAGTCTAAGATGAAGTGCTTTAAAACCAAACCTATAACTGGCTCTACAGTCCTTGAACATCTTGGTTCTCTATACAATGTATACTTGAGAATAGATATAAAATCCAGAAAGTGTAATTATGCTTGTATTGTATTGGTGTGTTCATTGAAATGCCAGAAAAGTTAACCAGGTGACCTAGGAGCTGGCTTCAATATAAGGAGGTGAGGTTAGCTTTGGAACTAAATCCAAATAGCATAATAAAGATTGCTTATCCATATGGCAAATACTACAGTGAAGTGTTAGGGGCACTAAATTCTGGTCATTTCCATTGGACAAGTATTTATTTAGTGTCAGATGCCAATCCATGTTGGCTAAACATAATAATAATTAGTATTTATTAAGCTTTTATTGTACGTGAAGCACTGAATTGACTGATGTGTTTTCTCATTTAATCATCAAATACCCAAAGAGAGGAAGACATATTATCATTGTCCCCATTTTAGAGATAAGAGCATTCACTGAGTCTTGGAGTTGGGTAAAGTAACTTGTCCAGATCTCCACAGCTCATAGGCAGGGATATCTTCTGGGCTCTGCCTCTAATGACTTTGCCATATTGACTTTTAAGACTGAGAGGCAAACGCAATGCAACATCCAACTTCCCACAGTGGGTGACACATGAATCACACATTGCTTTTGTTTTCTGAGAGCTAGCAGAAAAGTCTGAATTTCAGTGCATGTGTGTGTATGCAAGAGCAAGATGGAATGGAAAATACATCCATTTACAAATAAGTCTCATTCAAGTCACAATAAACCTGATACTACAAGAAAGCAGAGTTTGAGGAGCAACAAGAATTTTAATAGCATTTGACTTAGAGAAAGTCATTTAATTTATTTGGATAAAAAGTACATGGAATTCAAGTGAGGAGGCAGTTGGGTGGAATTTCAGTTATTAGAAGTGAATAGAAAAGCTTAATGTTGTAACTTAGGGCTATTTCCATATGAGAATTGACTATAATATTGTGAGGTAAGGGGAAGGGAGATTTAACATTTATTCCTAGGATATTAACTATCTTCACCTCTACTTCTGAATTGAACCAGTGTCATATAAGGAGACTGGTGAAGAGAGGTCGTAAAATTTCTCCTAAGCCATGTCCTTATTGTGGCTTTTTTGTAATGCATACCATCTTAGTGTATATTTTAGGGCAACCTTCTTGTCTACTAAGTGACAGAGGTAGACCAGTTGACCTCCTAACTAAAGGTCCTTTAGCATCTATTAACATGCTATTGAGATGCACTGCTTGGGACAGATGCTAAATAGACGTGTGTGTGTGTGTGTGTTTTGAGACAGAGTCTCACTTTGTTGCCTAGGCTGGAGTGCAGTGGCACAATCTTGGCTCACTGCAACCTCTGTCTCCCCGGTTCAAGTGATTCTCCTGCCTCAGCCTCCTGAGTAGCTGGGATTACAAGTGTCCACCACCATACCCACCTAATTTTTTTGTATTTTTATTAGAGACAGGGTTTCAACATGTTGGCCAGGCTGGTCTCAAACTTCTGACCTCAGGTGATCTGCCCACTTTGGCATCCCAAAGTGCTGATATTACAGTTATGAGCCACTCTGCCCAGCCAATAGATGCTTTGTTAACAGAACTTCTCCAGAAGAAAAACTTCCTTTTAAGTATGCTAGATTTGCTCAAGTGGGTCCCCAAACTCAGCAACGGTAAGAATCTTCTGGAGCCAGGCAATCCCAAGGCGGCAGAGTGCAGCTTTCTGTAGTGTTTAGGGTTATCTAGCCAATAACTGAGTAATGCAACTACAAGAGAATCTAGAACTTCACTAGACATAGCAGGCGTTCAGTGACATGTGGAATGAATAAACACGAGTAGTGATTAAGAATTCATATTCTGGAGATACTACCTGGAATAAAATTTTATCACTACCCGTAGCCTTTTAATTTATGATAACCTACTTTTATATTTCAATATTAATGAAACAAAAATAATAACGATACTGATTTAACAGATTACTGATGATTACATAAGATCATTCATGCAAAATACTCAGTACAATAAATGGCATAGAATAAAACATACATCAAATGATATCACTGAAGAACCCAGAGGGACATGAGTGACTGAAAAATGGTTGTTATTGCAATGAAATAGCTAAGGTATTTGCTAATCTCACTGGAGTCCAATAGATTCATTCACATATAAAAATATACATGGAGTATAATTTATATTATTCAAGGACCATTCTTCTAATTCGATTAATAAATTCTGTATGTGTCTGTCTAGCATGAGTCTATAAGCTCCAAATGCTAAATTTGCTGCAATAGCTGGCTCCAGGAATTGGGGAAAATAATAGCAAACTTCATACTGAGTGAGTGGAAATACAGAAGCTATATTTTGTTCATAATCACTGATCAATCCTTTTATTAGTTTGGGTTCATTCTCCTTCCCTTTCCCTGCCCTCATTGATACTTTTTAAAGAGAAAAGCTAAAGGATAAAAAAAAAAAAAGTGTAATTTTTTTCCTGAAATCAAACCCGTACCCAGAATGTTAGATGTTTGGAGTAAAATTTCTTAGATATAATACACACACACATACAGAAAGCTACAGCAAGGGAGCGAGAGAGAGAGAGACAGAGAGAGAGAGAGTATAATTAGCTCCTGGGCATGAGGGGAAATCTCAAAAATTACCCACGAATAGGGGAAAAATGTCATTCTAGGGTTAGTCCTTTGAATTATTTAATAATTACATCTACAAAGAGAACACTAATTTACCCCATCAGTGAACATTTTGGAAACTATTTATTTGGTTTTAAAAATATAATCTTTAAAACATCCTCAATATGCACAAGAGAAGGGGAAAGATAAACACAGATGCTAAAGAAACAAACTGAATTGTGCTTTTTTCAGTTCTTCTAGTCATTTTTGCAAATTCCTTCAAAGTATGCATTTAGATCTTTTTATGTTCTGATTACATTCATCATTAAAACATTGGGCAAAATCCACCACTGCTACCATTGTGGAATTGGAGGTTTATGCTAGCTGCAAGAAATACGTTTTCAGAATTCTTTGGTTGCATGAAGAATTCAGTTTGCCCACTGGCAATGCAGGCACCAATAAAAGGAATTGGGGAGCATTGTAGTGAAGAATTTTGTAGTTGAAATACACAGAGGAAAAGCAGAGTAACCAAAATTCTCCAGATTTTACTTTATTTCTTATTGCCTAGATCATCAACTATATGAACTACACTTAATGTTGAAAATCAAACATATTTACAGAATATCTATAAACGTACTCAACCTTGACCTAGGAACAGACCAGGAGGAACATAAGGGAATAAGAATTCTTTCCACAAAGATCCTCTTACTACCTTACAAAAACTTTGGTGGGGAATAAAAGAATGATGAAGACAATATTCTAATTATCTGTAACACAAAGGACAAATGCTTGAAGGGAGATGGATACCCCATTCTCCATGATGTGATTATTATGCATTGCATGTCTGTATCAAAACATCTTATGTACCCCATAAATATATACACCTACTATGTATCCACAACTTTTTTAAGGATTTAAAGAAAAAGAAAACAACAAAAACACAATGTTCCAATACTCAAACGTTCCAGTGTAACTGAGAGATCTCATTAAGTACATTTACTAGCAACATTTTACCCCAGGCAAGTCCCTTCCTTTCCCTAAGCCTCAGTTTTCTCATCTATAAGATGAGAAAGCTTTTGACCCCAAGACAGTTTTGGACCCCATGATCTGAGGATCTGTCCTTAATAAATGGTTCTAAGATTATTTCTTCCAGGGCAAAAGACCTGGATATCCCCAGTAATTGCTATAAAACAAGGCCATAGGTTTCTTTCCTAACATAATGACTAAGTTCTATAATCCAATTCTTAGGCACTATCTACACTGCTATACTTAAAGGTTAATATCAAATGATGTCTTCTCCAATATGTTTTTATTGATTTCCCCAGTCATAATTTTTCTCTCCCTACTCTTTGAGCGTGTGTGCGCACGTGTGTGTGTATATACAGCACTTAATTGTATTCTAGCTTTCAAGAATACAATTTTTGTAGGTCAGTAACTTTTCCTTCACCTTTCATTTCCTAAATGCCCACTGTATAACAGGTTCTCAGTTAATGTTTGGGGATGTGAATATCTATAGTTCTCTTATGTTACAGTCTAAATGATATCCTATGGTCACGAAAGATAGGTACACTTTTCTATGAGTTCACTGAAAATTTTTATATGAATAATTTACCAAAATCATTATATGCACATATATATACCCTATAACTCATATGTGTGTGTGTGTTGTGTGTATTCTCCCACAATTAATCAATTCCATTCCTACATCTATACCCTTGAGAAATATTTTATATATGTACACCAAAAGACATGTGCTCATAGGAGCATTCCTTGTTGTCATGAACCCAACCACAAATAATTCAAATGTCTACTAATAGAACAAAAAAATTATGGTATTTTTCATTCAATCAAAAATTATATAGAATTGAAAATAATTATGGCTTCTGTGCGAGATGGAGAAAATGAAAGGAGCACCACTCCCACCCATACAATAATTTAAAACAAGCCAGACAGTGTGCAAATCTACTACTGGTTTTGAATCCATAGAGAACTGAGGCTGCAGAACAACCAACTACGGTAGTGTCCTTTTATCTATGGAAGATACCTGCCAAGACCACCAGTAGATACCGAAACTGTGGATACAACCTAACCCCTATACATACTGTTTTTCCTATACATACATACTTATGATAAAGTTTAATTTATAAATTAGACACAAAAAGGTTAATAGCAATAACTAATAATAACATAGAACAATTATAGCAATATCCTGTAATAAAAGTTACATGTATGTGGTCTCTCTCTCTCTCTCTTTTATTGTAATGTAATCACCTATTTTTGGACTGTGGTTGACCATGGGTAACTGAGACTGCAGAAAGCAAAACTACTGATAAGTGGGGGTTGGGGAAACTACTGTAACCTGAAATCTAAGGAAAAGATAGATGCCTCTGAGGAGAGATAGGATGTGAACACTTGCAGACCACTAAGGCAGATGCCTCTGAATGCCATACTATTGGTAACGGAAAAAAAACACTACAGTTATTAACAATTACAAGAGACTAGTTGCAGGGTAGTATTAAAACACAGAATCTTTGGGCAGTGCAGATAGAAGCGGCATTTAATTTATATTCTTCTCCTCAGATCTCAGCAGATGCTCACACGAAAGACTTGAGGCAGAATGAGAGTACTGATAAACCAATGGAACACAGCAGACACGTCAGAATTTACACCACACATCTACAACCATCTGATCTTTGACAAACCTGACAAAAGCAAGCAATGGGGAAAGGATTCCGTATTTAATAAATGGTGCTGGGAAAACTGGCTAGCCATATGCAGAAAACTGAAACTGGACCCCTTCCTTACATCTTACACAAAAATTAACTCAAGATGGATTAAATTCTTTTTTTTTTTTTTATTATACTTTAGGTTTTAGGGTACATGTGCACAATGTGCAGGTTTGTTACATATGTATACATGTGCCATGTTGATTTCCTGCACCCATTAGCTCGTCATTTAGCATTAGGTATATCTCCTAATGCTGTCCCCGCCCCCCCCACCCCCCCACCCCACAACAGTACCCGGAATGTGATGTTCCCCTTCCTGTGTCCATGAGTTCTCATTGTTCAATTCCCACCTATGAGTGAGAACATGCGGTGTTTGGTTTTTTGTCCTTGCGATAGTTTACTGAGAATGATGTTTTCCAGTTTCATCCATGTCCCTACAAAGGACACGAACTCATCATTTTTTATGGCTGCATAGTATTCCATGGTGTATATGTGCCACATTTTCTTAATCCAGTCTATTGTTGTTGGACATTTGGGTTGGTTCCAAGTCTTTGCTATTGTGAATAGTGCCGCAATAAACATACGTGTGCATGTGTCTTTATAGCAGCATGATTTATACTCCTTTGGGTATATACCCAGTAATGGGATGGCTGGGTCAAATGGTATTTCTAGTTCTAGATCCCTGAGGAATCGCCACACTGACTTCCACAATGGTTGAACTAGTTTACAGTCCCACCAACAGTGTAAAAGTGTTCCTATTTCTCCACATCCTCTCCAGCACCTGTTGTTTCCTGATTTTTTAATGATGGCCATTCTAACTGGTGTGAGATGGTATCTCACTGTGGTTTTGATTTGCATTTCTCTGATGGCCAGTGATGATGAGCATTTCTTCATGTGTTTTCTGGCTGCATAAATGTCTTCTTTTGAGAAGTGTCTGTTCATGTCCTCTGCCCACTTTTTGATGGGGTTGTTTGTTTTTTTCTTGTAAATTTGTTTGAGTTCATTGTAGATTCTGGATATTAGCCCTTTGTCAGATGAGTAGGTTGCAAAAATTTTCTCCCATTCTGTAGGTTGCCTGTTCATTTTGATGATAGTTTCTTTTGCTGTGCAGAAGCTCTTTAGTTTAATGAGATCCCATTTGTCAATTTTGGCTTTTGTTGCCATTGCTTTTGGTGTTTTAGACATGAAGTCCTTGCCCACGCCTATGGCCTGAATGGTATTGCCTAGGTTTTCTTGTAGGATTTTAATGGTTTTAGGTCTAACATTTAAGTCTTTAATCCATCTTGAATTAATTTTTGTATAAGGTGTAAGGAAGGGATCCAGTTGCAGCTTTCTACATATGGCTAGCCAGTTTTCCCAGCACCATTTATTAAATAGGGAATCCTTTCCCCATTTCTTGTTTTTGTCAGGTTTGTCAAAGATCAAATAGTTGTAGATATGCGGCATCATTTCTGAGGGCTCTGTTCTGTTCCATTGATCTATATCTCTGTTGTGGTACCAGTACCATGCTGTTTTGGTTACTGTAGCCTCGTAGTATAGTTTGAAGTCAGGTAGCGTGATGCCTCCAGCTTTGTTCTTTTGGCTTAGGATTGACTTGGCGATGCGGGCTCTTTTTTGGTTCCATATGAACTTTAAAGTAGTTTTTTCCAATTCTGTGAAGAAAGTCATTGGTAGCTTGATGGGGATGGCATTGAATCTATAAATTACTTTGGGCAGTATGGCCATTTTCATGATATTGATTCTTCCAACCCATGAGCATGGAATGTTCTTCCATTTGTTTGTATCCTCTTTTATTTCATTGAGCAGTGGTTTGTAGTTCTCCTTGAAGAGGTCCTTCACATCCCTTGTAAGTTGGATTCCTAGGTATTTTATTCTCTTTGAAGCAATTGTGAATGGGAGTTCACTCATGATTTGGCTCTCTGTTTGTCTGTGATTGGTGTACAAGAATGCTTGTGATTTTTGTACATTGATTTTGTATCTTGAGACTTTGCTGAAGTTGCTAATCAGCTTAAGGAGATTTTGGGCTGAGACAATGGGATTTTCTAGATATACAATCATGTCATCTGCAAACAGGGACAGTTTGACTTCCTCTTTTCCTAATTGAATACCCTTTATTTCCTTCTCCTGCCTGATTGCTCTGGCCAGAACTTCCAGCACTATGTTGAATAGGAGCGGTGAGAGAGGGCATCCCTGTCTTGTGCCAGTTTTCAGAGGGAATGCTTCCAGTTTTTGCCCATTCAGTATGATATTGGCTGTGGGTTTGTCGTATATAGCTCTTATTATTTTGAGATACGTCCCATCAATACCTAATTTATTGAGAGTTTTTAGCATGAAGGGTTGTTGAATTTTGTCAAAAGCCTTTTCTGCATCTATTGAGATAATCATGTGGTTTTTGTCTTTGGTTCTGTTTATATGCTGGATTACATTTATTGATTTGCGTATGTTGAACCAGCCTTGCATCCCAGGGATGAAGCCCACTTGATCATGGTGTATAAGCTTTTTGATGTGCTGCTGGATTCGGTTTGCCAGTATTTTATTGAGGATTTTTGCATCAATGTTCATCAAGGATATTGGTCTAAAATTCTCTTTTTTGGTTGTGTCTCTGCCTGGCTTTGGTATCAGGATGATGCTGGCTTCATAAAATGTGTTAGGGAGGATTCCCTCTTTTTCTATCGATTGGAATAGTTTCAGAAGGAATGGTACCAGTTCCTCCTTGTACCTCTGGTAGAATTCAGCTGTGAATCCATCAGGTCCTGGACTCTTTTTGGTTGGTAAGCTATTGATTATTGCCACAATTTCAGAATCTGTTATTGGTCTATTCAGAGATTCGACTTATTAAATGTAAAACTCAAAACCATAAAAGCCCTAGAAGAAAACTTACACAATACCATTCAGGACATAGGCATGGGCAAAGATTTCATGAGGAAAACACCAAAAGCAACTGCAACAAAAGCTAACATTGACAAATGAGATCTAATTAAACTAAAGAGCTTCTCCACAGCAAAAGAAACTATCATCAGAGTGAACAGGCAACCTACAGAAAGGGAGAAAATTTTTGCAATCTATCCATCTGACAAACGTTTAATATCCAGAATCTAGAGGAACTCAACAAATTTACAAGAAGAAACCAAGCAACTTTATCAAAAAGTGGGCAAAGGATATGTACAGACACTTCTCAAAAGAAGACATTTATGTAGTCAACAAACATGAAAAAAAGCTCAATGACACTGATCATTAGATAAATGCAAATCAAAATCACAATGAGATACCATCTCATGACAGTCAGAATGGCGATTATTAAAAAGTCAAGAAACAATATATGCTGGCCAGGCTGTGGAGAAACAGGAACACTTTTACACTGTTGTTGGGAATGTAAATTAGTTCAGCCATTGTGGAAGACAGTGTGGCAATTCCTCAAGGATCTAGAACCAGAAATACCATCTGACCCAATAATCTCATTACTGGGTATATACTCAAAGGAATATAAATCATTCGACTATAAAGACACATGTACCCATGTTTACTGCAGCACTATTTTTCAATAGCAAAGATATGGAACCAACCCAAATGTCCATCAATAATAGACTGGATAAAGCAAATGTGGTACATATACACCATGGAATACTATGCAGCCATAAAAAGGAATGAGATCATGTCCTTTGCAGGGACATGGATGAAGCTGGAAGCCATCATCCTCAGCAAACTAACACAGGAACAGAAAACCAAACACTTTATGTTCTCACTCATAAGTGGGAGTTGAACAATGAGATCACATGGACACAGGGAGAAGAACAACATACATCATCTGAGCCTGTTGGGGGATGGGGGGGCAAGGGGAGGGGGACCATCAGGACAAATAGCTAATGCATGTGGGGCTTAAAACTAGACAACGGGTTGATAGGTGCAGCAAACCACCAGGGCACATATACCTGTGTAACAAACCTGCATGTTCTGCACATGTATCTCAGAACTTAAAGTAAAACAGAATAAAATAAAAAGCAAAAAAGAGTACTGATAAGGTATCTGTTGTGGTGCAGGCTTCAGGAGGGGAACAGCAGCAGCTCTGGGAAAGGCTTAATGCCCTGCCCATATACTTCTCCCAGATCGTCCCTTTGTAATAAAGGTCTTCAGCCCCAGGAAAATAACAGTGAGTCTTGTGGCTCTTAGTGCACCAGTGATAACTCATCATTGTTAGGTGAAAAGAATAAGAAGTGATTTTAGTCCCGGGGAAAGGCAGGATCACTGAAACAGCCTGCTTCTGAGACCCACAGGCACACTGCCTCTCTAAAACTGAAGTTAACAGCAGAAAATGTCCCTCTGCCTCAAAAGCATCAAGTAAAAAGTAACAGCAATCAAGTTCAACCACAATGGCTGAACTAATTTACATTCCCATCAACAGTGCAAAATTTGGGAGACAGACAAAAAAGAAGTTGTCTCTGAGGTACAGGCACAAAAAGAAGATCTAAATCTGAGGGTGGAGCAAATACTGAGAAAGTCCTTTTGGAAAACCACTCCCTACCACAAAGAAAAAGTAACATTAGAGATATTTGAAATCTGTGATGCACTAAGGGGAATCACAGCAACAACAACAACAAAAAATTCAAATCAAGGCCAACTTCTGAAGAGACTGACACAAACACCCCACACTAAAGGCCTAACAAAAGAAAAGGCATGTTCATTTACAGGTGTGAAATATATTAACATATCTTTATTATCCTATATAATATGTCTGGCTTTTAACAAAAACTTACCTGGCATACCAAGAAGTAAAAATAACAACACACTGTCAAGAGACAAAGCAACAAACAGAAACAGACTCAGAAATAAGGCAGATGTTGGATTGATCAGATAGGAAATTTAAAATAACTATGATTAATGTTTAAGGCTCTAGTAAAAAAGGAAGAAAATTTGCATGATCTCAAAGATCTAGAGACTGTCATATGAGAATATTTCTCATTCTGTCTTATGAAAATAAAATGAAAATGCTAGAAATGAAAATCATAGTAACAGAGAAGAAAAATACTTTGAATAGGCTCATAAGTAGACTCAACTGGGGAAAGAATTACTAAACTTAATAGGTCAATAGAAATTATAGAAAGAGTGAAAAGTAAGAGAACAGAGCATCAAAGAATTATAGAAAAATATTAAGCCTGCATGTAGTTAGAACCCCAAAGAGAAAAGATAAAAGAATGAAGGCAACAAATCACCAAAACAAAATAAAAATTGAAGAGATACTGGCTATCTTCTAAAGAATAAACAACCAACTGAAGATAGAAGAGCCAAGAAATTAAGGGACGGACAAACAGGATATATACAAACACTAAAACTAAAACCAGAAAACTAAAACTAAAATCCCTAATAAACATAGTTTCAAGCTGTTAGAAAAGAGACAAAGGATAAAAGCTGAGACCAGTCAGAAAACAAAAATTCACACTGCATTGGAAGCAAAAAAGAAATTGACGGCAGACTTCTTGTCAGAAACTATGCAAGTGAGAAAACAAGGAAGTGACATCTTAAAAATGATAAAAGGAAAAAGGCCAACACAATTCTCTACTTGGTAAAAATATTTTTCAAATGAAGGAGAATTAAAAACTCTTTCAGGACAGAATTGAAGAAATATTGACGGGAGCTCTTCAAGCAGAAGGAATACGGTATCAGACACAAAGGTGGATTTATACAAAAAAATAAAGTGCTGAAAAAGCAGAAATGAATTAGCTTTTTCATTATTTTTAATTGCTCTAAAAGATAACATTCTAAAGCAAAATTAGTATCAATGTGCTGTGTATTTATAGACTATATATAAGTAAAATGAATGACAACAAGAACACGAAAAGACGGTAAGTAAATTGAGAGTAACAATTGTAAGGTCCTGAAACTACTCAGACAGTGATATAATACTATTTGAAGGTAAACTAGTTAATTAAAGGTGTGTATTGCAAATCAAAGGGTAATACTAACATTAAAATCAAGAGTATAAATAATAAACAAATAGTGTAAATGAGATGGAATTGTGAAAAACATTCAATTCAAAGAAAGGCAGGAAGAGAAAAATACAACAGATGGAAAAGTAACAAAAGCTGATGGTGAATTTCAATCCAACTATATCAGTAATCACATTAAATGTAAATAGTGTAAACACACAAATTAAAATACAGATGGTCAAACTGGATAAAATGAAAGATGTATCTGTCTAAAAGCAAGCTACTACAATTATATAGACATTGATAGACTAAAAACAAAAGGCTGGAAAAATACTTTGTAAACTAATAAAATAAAGTTAAATTAATATCATCTAAAATTCAGAACAAGAATATTTTCAGAGTTAAAGAAGCATATTATGTAATAAGGAAGGAATTGAATATGGGGTTAAGATGATACAACAATCCTAACGTACATGCACTTAACAGTATGGCTTCAAAATACATTAAAACAAAAACCATACAAGTGAAAGGAGAAATAGACAAATCTACAATTATGCTCAGAGGTTTCAGTATCCCTCTAAGTAATTTATAGAAAAAGAAGATAGAAAATCAGTAAGAATAGAGAGAACTTGTACAATACTGTTAGCCAAATTAATCCAACTGACAGCTATAGAACACTTCACCTAATAATAGCAGAATACACATATTTTTGAAATGTGCAGAGCATTAACCAAGATATACCATATTTCTAGCACATAAAACAAACCTCAACAAATTTAGATGAATTTAAGTTACACAAAACATGTTCACAGACCATAAGGAAATAAACTACAAGTCAATAACAGAAAGGCCTAGAAAAAATATCCAAATATTTAAAAATTAAATGACATATTTCTAAATAAACCACGAGTCAAAAAAATTACCAGATAAATTAGAAAATATCTTGAACAAAAATGAAAACACAATATATCAAAATTTGTAGAATGCAACTTAAGCAGTGCTTTGAAATTGAATGTTTATATTAGAAAAAACAAAAGATCTTAGCTCAACAACTGAATCTCTAACTTTACAGAAATAGAAGAGCAAACTTAACCCAAGCCAAGCAAAAGTAGTAAAATAATAAAGGGCAGAAGTCAACACAATCGAGAGCAGAAAACCAATAGAGAAAATCTCAGTGAAACTAAAAGCTAATTCTTTTGAGAAAAAAAAAATCACAACATTGATAAACTCTATTCAGACTTACCAAGAAGAAAAAAAAGAAATAAGACATTAATTATAAATATCATGAATGAGAGAGGGAAACAATATCACAGTACTTACAGACATTAAAATGAGATTAAATGGAACAATTTTCTAAGAGATGCAAACTGTCAATTAACAAGAATAAAATTTGTAGACTAAAGCCTTCTAACAAAGAAAATTCCAGGTCCAGATGGCTCCACTGGCAAATTGTCCCAAACATTTAAATAATAATACCAATTCCATACAAATTCTTCCAGAATATAAGAGAGGAAGGAACTCATCAATTCCTTTTATGAGGCCAGCACTGCACTGATACCAAATCTAGTCAAATATATTTCCAAAAAAGAAAACCACAATTTAGTATACCTCATAACACAAATGCAAAAATCCTCAACTACTGGCAAATTAAATCCAATAACACACAAAAGGAGTAGTACAAGACAACCAAGTGGGGTTTAGCTTGGGAATACAAGGCTGATACAACATTTAAAAATTAACCAGTGTTATCTACCATAGGAACCACCTGTAGAACAAAAGTCTTATTATCATACCAACTTATGTCTAAAGGCAATTGACAAAATTCAACACACTTTCATGATTAAACCTCCCAGAAAATTATGAAAAGAAGGAAACTTGCTCAGCTTAATAAAGAGCATCCACAATAACCTTACTTCTAACATTACACTTAATGGCAAAAGACTCAATGTTTTCTCTTAATATTGGGAACAGCACAAAAATGTTCATGCTCACCACTTCCATTCAACGACTAACTGAAAGTCCCTAGCCAGGGCAATTGGGCAAGAAACAGAAAAGGCATGACTTCAAATAATGAAATGAAACTGTCTCTACTCACAGAAAATGTAATTTAAATCTATTAAAATTTTTACATATTTGGGGGTACAAGTGCAGATTTCTTACATACATATATTGTGTCGTGGTGAAATTTGGGCTTTTAGTGCACCCATAAACTGAAGATTGAATACTGGACTGTATCCAATAGGTAATTTTTCAACCCTCATCATTCTCCCACCTTTATTTCACTCTGTATGTCCATATGTACCCATTGTTTAGCTTCCATTTATAAGTGACCACAAGCAGTATTTGGCTTTCTATTTCTAATTTATTTAATTTAGGATAACAACCCCTAGTTCTATCCATGTTGCTCCAAAAGACATGATTCCATTCTTTTTATGGCTGACTTGTATTCCATTATACATATATAAAGATGTGCTACACTGAAAACATAATTTTTTTCATTAAACCTCCCCCCAAATTAAAAAAAAAACTACTAGAATAAATGATTTTAGCAAAGTCACAGCATACACGGGCAATATACAAAGATCAATCTTATCTCTATACAGTAGCAATGAATACTTGAAATTACATATTTTTAAATCACCATTTGTAAAAGCACCTCAAAACATGGAATACTTCATTATAAACCTTACAAAATATGTAAAAGATTCCTATGCTGAAAAATATAAAACAATAATTAAAGAAATTAACAATCTAAATACAGACATGTTATACTCATGAACTGGAAGACATAATTATTGTTAAGATGTAATTTCTCCCTAGATGTACACCTACATTCAACACAATTCTAATCAAAACCCCAGAAGGATTTTTGCAAAAACTGACAAATGAATTTTAACATTTATATGCAACGGTGAACTAACTAGAACTGCCAAACAATTTTGAAAAAGCAGAACAAACCATACTACCTGATTTCTAGATTTGCTGCAAAGTGATAATTGCCCACACAGTGTGTGAACTGGAGAACGGACAAAGATATATTAATAGACTGATGGAACAGAATAGAGAATCCAGAAATAGACCCACTTATGGTTTATATGGTCCATAACATGCATCTGATTTACAATCTGCATAAGATTAATTAAATTACAACAAATGGTGCTGGAACAATTGGACATCCCTATGGGGGGAAAATACCTTTATTCAAAATTTGAATCACCTTATATAAAAATTAACTCAAAACAATCAAACACCTAAAAGTAAAACTAAAATGATTAAAGCTTCTAGAAGAAGATAAACTATGGCCATATTTAAAATGTTAGAAGAGCCTCATGAACATAACAGAACAAAAGAAAACTGCGTAAAAGCATATACAACAAACTGAGCATGGTGGCTCATGCCTGTAATCCTAGCTAAGGCGGGTGGATCACATGAGGCCAGGAGTTCAAGACCAGCCTGGCCAACAGGGCAAAGCTCCGTCTCTAGTAAAAATTTTAAAAATAGTTGTCTGTGGTGGTGCATACCTGTAATCCCAGCTACTTGGGTGGCTGAGGCACAAGATTTGCTTGAACCCTGGAGGCAGAGGTTGGAATGAGCTGAGATTGTGCCACTGCACTCTAGCCTGAATGATAGAGTGAGACGCTGTCTCAAAAAAAAACAAACAAAAAAGCATATACAACAAAAGAATTTAAAGCTAATATATGGTATTATTATAAGTCAGGATAGTGATCACTTTTAGGAAAAAAGAAAGGCATACAACCAGGTTGTCATGAAGAAAACTTCTGAAGTAATTAACTGCTAATGTTCCTTCTTTTTTTAGGGTGGTGATTACAAGAGTGGGTTTACTTTTGAGAATTTACCCAAGTATACATTTATGACATATAAATTTATGCATATGCAATATATATTTTAAAGCTTTTTTTTTTTGGAGACGAAGTCTCACTCTTGTTCCCCAGGCTGGAGTGCGATGGCACAATCTCGGCTCACTGCAACCTCCACCTCCAGGGTTCAAGTGATTCTCCTGCCTCAGTTCCCCGAGTAGACGGGATTACAGGCACCTGCCACTATCCCAGGCTAATTTTTGTATTTGGTAGAGACGGGGTTTCACCATGTTGGCCAGGCTAGCCTAGAACACCTGACCTCAGGTGATCCACCTGCCTCGGCCTCCCAAAATGCTGGGATTACAGGTGTGAACCACCACGCCCAGCCATTAAAGCTATTATTTTTAAAAAAGACATTCACTGGGTGTCATTTGAAAGTCTTTTTCCTTTTTCAGAGCCTCAGTTCTTTATATATAAAGAAAGTTCAACCTGACCGTCGTAATTCCTTGCTTTGAGCCAAGTGGTAGCTTATTGCAAGTTTCTTAAACTGAATTTTGTTGGTTTAATATTATATACTTGGGACTGACAGAATAAATAACCTGCATTTCTATCATTGATTCCATGAGTTATAATGAAGCGTTAAACCTCACATAATATAAATAATATGCTCTATAAATGGATCCTAAGTAACACAGAACTAAGCATTCAAGAGAATGCCCTCAGACTACTACATTGACCATTAAGAGTTATTACTTTGTTATATTTCAGAGAGATTGAAAACGTAAGAGTCATAGTTACATCCTTTTTTTCTTTCAAATCGAAAAAATAAAACTGGGAAAAAGCAAGACTTTCAGAAAAAAAAGAACTAAGATAAAATACTAACAAATATTAACACTGGTCTACATGATATGGGAATATGCTAAAATCAAAACGCATTGAATTCCTGCAGTTACCGTTCAAACTAGCAATCCTACTTTTAACACCATGATGAGGGGCAATAGCTACTTGGGTAATTCCTCACAATTCCGTAAGATATTATGCTATTCACAAAAGGTAAGAACAGTCATTATCTATCCAACTCCATCCTAGTCAGGATATCAATGCCTGCATTATTACTCTCATTAAAAGTGAGAAGAAAGAATTGAAGCTCTGAGCAGTTAAGAAGATCTACCCAAGGTCACCAGCAAAGAATGGCAAAGTGGGGAAAAGTGCACTGTACTAAGAGTCAAGACATCACGGATCTGGGTACCACTCTGGTACTAACTAGCTGAGTGTCTACAAAGATTCACTATTTATAGAATTAAAAGCTTGGCCCAGTTCAGCTACTCGTAACTGGGGGCAGCAGATTCTTGCTGGGCCTTGAGTCAGAGGAGTTCTCAGATAAATGCATCATCTATGGAGTAAATAAAGTAACAAATACCTAATAAATAAATAAGCACCAAAATAATACACCTTGAGCAGTGTTTACAGACGTATGTACCCCTAGTTTTCAATATATGTTGAAGCTATTATAAATAATAAAATACATATAACTGTTACAGAATATAGAATGCATTAGAGATTTCTGTCAGCATGGCATGTATATCAACATATATTAACTGTATAATTTATATTACATGGGTGTGGGTAATAAAATAATCTCTGAAGGCTCTTCCAATTTGAAAATGCTACATTGTAGAGCCTAGGACAGATGACTTTATGACAAAATCTAAGGCTCTTCATTCCATGGCAATGTTTTTTAGACGTTTAGCCCCGGGAACCTTTGTTTAATCTCAAGCACAAAGCCCAACATGAAATGCAGGTAATAATTGGTCCACTCTGTTCGATCAGTGTGTGTGTGAGTTCGGAGAAGAGGAAGGGGAGGTAAGGCCATGGAGAGCTCTGCCAGCCAGTCAGCTGCTCTAAGAAATCCCCAAGAATCTGTGGAAGAGTTCCAAATTAGCCACTGACAAAGGGTTAAAGCTCATATAACTTCCAATACACTAACAAGGAAAACATGAATAACCAAACCAAAAAGAAACAAAACAAAACAAAAAAACTGGATAAAGGACGTGAATAGGCAAGCAGTTACTAAGCATAGGAAATGATGCTAAATCCACCAAAAATTATAAAAATGCAAATACAGACAATGAGATTCCATTTTTAGACAATCTTCTTGGCAAAAATTTAAAAGATGGAACATGTTCAAGGTTAGTGAGAGTATGGGGAATCAGGCATTCTTACATACCATTGAAAAGAATAAATTTGGGTTCACTTTTGGAGAGCTATCTCAGTAGGTATCAAAATGGAAACATACATACACTTTTGACTTAGCAAACCCATTTTAAAAATATATCCTGCAGAAAGTTGTGGCCAGGCACGGTGGCTCACGCCTGTAATCCCAGCACTTTGGGAGGCCGAGGTGGGCAGATCACGAGGTCAGAAGATCGAGACCATCCTGGCTAACACGGTGAAACCCCGTATCTACTAAAAATACAAAAATTAGCTTGGAGTGGTGATGGACGCCTGTAGTCCCAGCTACTAGGGAGGCTGAGGAAGGAGAGTGGCGTGAACCTGAGAGGCGGAGCTTGCAGAGCGAGACTCCGTCTAAAAAAAAAAGAAAAAAAAAAAGAAAGCTTCAACATTTCATGAAGATAATTGCACAAAGATATTTTCTTTTAATGGCAAAAAAAAAAAAAGGAAACAATATTAAATACTAAACAGTAGAGAAATGACTAAGGGAGTTATGGTTCATGTATCCTATAGAATTCTATGACATCATTAAAAATACTTAGACCCATATACATTATTATTTTTAGAAATATATCAAGCATACATTCTTAGGGAAAACAAAGCAGCAAGATGCAGAACAACGTGTATACTACTGTGTGTGTATACAAATGCACATATATAGGTCTATAATACACAACAAATTCTGGAAGGAAATATACCAACTGTTAGTGACTTTCTCTAGAGAGAGGAATTGAAAACAGTTTCACTCTTTAGATATTTCTGCATAACTTGATTTTTTACTGGAAGAGGAATCACTTTCATAATTAAAAACCAAGAAGAACATTGCACTGTATAGCATGCTGCCTCTCTACATATAAGTTGCTTGAATGAAGAAATTAAAACCTAAGTTAAACCTTAAGTGCAAGACACTATTCTGAACCCCACTTACGTACCTTTTTGTTGATAAAGACTATAAAATTAAGGTAACAGGCACACTTTATGAGAAGGTAAGCACTTGCACATTCTGAAGACAGAAAACATGACATACTTCTATGCTGGAAAGTAAAAGGAGTTTAACAATAAAAAAAAAGATTTAGTAATGATAAAGAGCTTCCTTAAAATAGCAAGTCTCTGTTAAAATAATTAATAGGGCAAGGAGGACACAGGAATGGAAAGCAGTGCATGGCAAAGCTGAGACATTTGCAGTGATCCCCATGTCAAGCTTCAACAATTCTTGTAAAAAATATCTCTGAGGAAAAGTGGGTCAGCATACAAGTCCATAACAAGAGAGCTTTAATTTTGAAGTGGTTTTGTATCCATCGCAAATGTAAAGGTTAAACAGGTATTAAAAGAGCAATAATTCTTTCTGACTAAATTTTTATCCGAAGATAGAGTAAAAGGTTCAAGATGAAGTCAAGACTTTATTAGTTACAGGAGAGACTGTGAGAATAAAACTATCAACTGGCTGAGTGAGAGCTTCTATTTATTTATTTTTTAAACCAAAGGTGATGTAGAATTGGAATGTTCTTGCTGCAGCAGGCTGAATGAGAACATGATAAAAGGCAGTTGACTAATTCTGGATTATTTTTTTTATTGAGAAGATTTGGCTCACACTGAAGAGGAAAGAAGCAAAACAACTACACACATGTAGCTGAACTGGCAATTAAATAATTATTCATCACAAATAGTTAATCACCCTTTTAAGTGAAGAGGGCGGAACCCACACTGCAGCTGTATTTTAAGATACTGAGCAAGAAAATTCACCAGCAAGTGACAGAGTT
Source organism: Hylobates moloch (assembly GCF_009828535.3). Classification (NCBI taxonomy): domain Eukaryota; kingdom Metazoa; phylum Chordata; class Mammalia; order Primates; family Hylobatidae; genus Hylobates; species Hylobates moloch. The sequence continues at coordinate 98,271,550 of NW_026652288.1, read as the reverse complement.
CATAAAGTTTAAACATAAAATCTAAACAGAGGCTTCATAGACGGTGAAATTTCCCTTCTCTTAGCATCGTTCTCTTACTCCTATTCAGCATCTTCCCAGTGTGGGCTTCCCACGTTGTTACGAGTGCTCCACGAAGTCAACATAGGGCTACATTAATTAAGTTCTCTCTAAAGTGTTCCTTGACACCATCAACTACATTATCTATTTCTCTCCCCTCACTGAGCAGTACCGAAAGCCATCGTACCCCATAGGATAAGATGTATATAAAAGAACTGGAGTATGTCCAGGGCAGGGCCACCAGGATGAACACAGTTAGAGCTGAAAACCTGACCTGTGAGGAAAGATAAAATGAACTTAGGATGTTGAGACTGAAAAGACAGCGGCTTAGAGAAGAACAAAAATTTATCTTTGAAGATCAGGGAGACATCTTTGAATGTCTCAACAGGCCTTATTATGTTCCTAGAGTGGGCTAGATTTATGAGTGGCATTGTCTATTAAGTGGTAATTTGATACGGAGAAAGTATTAAGAAAGGAATATCAATAGTACAGGCCCTGCCTGACTGCCTGAGTTGAAGTCTGAGATCCCCTTATATCTGTGCCAACTTGAACTAATTAGTAAATCTAAGTTTCCATTTTCTCCCCTCTTATGGGGAGAATGGGCCAGAGTGCCCGTTTCATAGGATGAAATGCACTACTGTAGTATTCACTATTAAATTTGTCATTACTACATTACTACTTATATTTTATATGTCATGCAAACATTCAATGTGAACCACAGACATATACATGTATGAAGGATATAAAATGTTCTTCCTGAGAATCTGACATGAGTCAGGCCCTACACCAGGAGCTGTCTTGTAAGTTTTCTTACTTATTCTTTCCCATTCTCCTGGTGAAAAATTCAGAAGGTTCAGAGTTGTAAAGAAACTTGTCCAAGTTCATAAGCAAATGCTTTCATCATAGAGTTCAATGTGAGCTTAATTCAACCTCAAAGCATTTTTCCCACCAGAAGGAGCTTTGGGAAACACAAATAGAAAGAAAAGTTATAGACTCTACTCTCAAAAGCTTCTCTTATAAGGAATATAATACATACACATATAAATGCATAGCTATATAAATTAATGTATGTCAAACAGTGAGCAGAGCAGGGAGTGGCTACTTCCAACTGGGGAGCAAACAGAATCTTCAGAGATTAGACGACGCTGGAATTCACCATGTAAGATTTAGACATAGAGAAGTGGGAAAGGCATTTCAACGCAGGGGACAGAATGAGGAAAAGCAAAGTCAGAAAAGGATGGGAGCTTTAGGGGAACACACGGCAGGTCAGGATGGCTAGAGTGTAGGATATGCCAGATGAGATTGAATAATCTGGGTCAGATGCAAGGCTTTGATCTCTCCAACTCTTCTGTATCTAGAAGTCTAGACGATTCTGAGATTTTGATCTGTAGGAACAATCATTAGGCAGCATGAGCGGGATGGACTAGAATAATGGCAAATGCCTTCTTACTACTTCAAACATATCCCAGTCCTCTTGTGTGGGAAGCATTACTTCCCTCAACCTATGAAGTAACGGACTTAGGAAGAACACTTTAATAGCTTCTAGCAAATCCATGACAAAAACAGACTTCTCACCCTATTGACTTCTGTCCTCCCCTGCTGTGTTAAGTTACCAGAGCCTACAGTAACCAGCTGCATAGAGCCCTGCTGTGTTTATATTTGCAAGAAGGAGAAAGAGGAGGAGGAGGAGGAGGAGGAGGAGGAGAGGAGGAGGAGGAGGAGGGGAGGAGGAGGAGGAGGAGGAGGAGGGGGAGGGGGGGGGGGGGGGGGGGGGGGGGGGGGGAGGGGGAGGGGGAGGAGGAGGAGGAGGAGGAGGAGGAGGAGGAGGAGGAGGAGGGGAAAAGAGCTGAAGACAATTCCCTCTAACGGCTATTCTATTCATTGGGAAGAAAATAAAACCAACCAATTTGTTGTCAGGGCAGAGTCTGTGGAGATGGAAGCCTTGAGCTCCAATTTTAAAGTTAGTGGAAGTTTTAGAAGGGAAAGATAGGTCATTTTAGGGGGAAGGAAACGGGATGAAGAATAAGATATCTGGTTCAATCAGAAGGATATTTTGAAGATTATGAAGGAGGGAGGACTGCAATGGGGTCTGTGTAGAAAAATGGAAAGTAGTAGGAATTGGAAGGCTGTGATCTAGGTCTATCTCTCAAAATAATTATCAAAAATTTGTAGATAAGATGGAATTGGCTAGCAGAGGAAATACGGTTCAAATCCAATGTGTCTTTCTACTAAATCATGTAGTAGAAAATGCAGACTGGGCTCCTATTTGGGACAGGAAATACCTTTCACTCCTCGGGTCATGTTCTTAACTAAACAGGGTTTCTTCATGCTCATCTTACTTTCAGCTCTGGGAAACGATGAGGAGAGTTGGAGAGATGTTGAATACATGGTGTGTGGCTAGAAACCACAACACTTAGGGAAAAGGTTCCCCCAGTCACTTACTCATGATGTTGCTTCCATAGCTCCCCTATTGCCAAAGACCTTTCAGGAAAAGCCTGTAATGGATGGGTGGTGTAAAATAATAAAATGGCTAGGCTTTCTTGTACTTTTGGGAAAAAGGCCAAAATGCTTAGGAAGGCCTAAGTCCTTCATGGTTTATCTCTCAAAACTCATCCTGCATCATGCTTCTCCCTCAGTCTCTGAGCTCTGACCACACTGGCCTTCTTTCAGTTCCTCAAATCAGCGTGCTGCACTGTCTGGAGATGTCTCAACTCCTACTCACTCCTCATAACTCAGTGAAGTATCACTTCCTTAGGAATGCCTGTCTTAATCTCTGTCTAGGTCAGGTTCCTGTGTTTTAATTATCTTAGGACAATATCCTTTCTTTTAAAACACTCTGTCCATCTCCCTTAACAGAATAGAAACTTCCTGAAAGCAGGCCACTTGTCTGTTTTTGCTCACCACGGAATCTCCAGTGCCTGACATGTGATAGGCTGTCAACTGAGATTGGCTGAATAACTGAATAAGCATTTTCTTCTTCAAAAATAAGGTGCACCCCACCAACTGTCAACAAGGAGGAGTAAGAGATTAAACTATCTAGTTGGTGCAAATTGAATCTATATGTTAGTCATTGATATAAATCAGACCACTGCAGAAAACACATATAGGAAGAATACATATTATGTAGGGAAAATGAATTTTATATACTCTGTTAATATATAACCACAAAATTTGATTTGGAAAATTGCAGGAAAGTATGCTGATCCACATTAGCTGATGACGATGAAGATGATGATGATGATGATGATGATGAAAGCATGACAGAGACTAGCTACATTTGAACCAAACTAATTCCTCTTCTTTTGGGGGCATACAGTGTGGCCACATTTCCAAGCATTCTTTGTTATTGTATGAAAGTGAATGAGCCCCAGCCAACAGAATATTTGTAGAAGGAACACTGTTTTACATTTATGAGTCTGGAAACTGTAACCATCCCACCACTGTCCCAGAAGATCCTTAATACTCTCTTCTAATTTTAATTCACAGAATCTGGCATAGGACCTCTAGGCTTTAGAGACTGGTGGAACCACTGGATGGAATGAGACAGAGTCTCTGAATCCCACGTGGAATGCACTGGCTAAACACGGGGGATTTTATCAGACAAAAATAAACTTGCAGTGTGTTAAATCACTGAGATTTAAAAATTTGTTTGCTAGAGTAGTTAGAATTACTTGCTCAAACTAAGACATTAAAAAAACAGGTGTATTTTTTAACGTTATCTTTCCTGATAACACTTTGGGTAAAAACATCAAGATAGATTTCATTAATCAAATTTACTTCTTTTTTTTGTTTTTGTTTTGTTTTTGAGACGGAGTTTTGCTCTGTCGCCAGGCTGCAGTGCAGTGGTGTGATCTCAGCTCACTGCAACCTCCGCCTCCCGGGTTCAAGCAATTCTCCTGCCTCAGCTTCCTGAGTAGCTGGGACTGCAGGCACACACCACAACATCCAGCTAATTTTTGTATTTTAATAGAGACGGGGTTTCACTGTGTTGGCCAGGATGGTCTCGATCTCCTGACCTCGTGATCCCCCTGCCTTGGCATCCCAAAGTGCTGGGATTACAGGCATGAGCCATCGCACCCAGCTCAAATTTACTTCTAACACGGCTAGCTACACAGTCCTACTGCTCCATGGTTTCTGTAGGTTCCCGGGGCTGAGCATCATCTTGGGGCCATTTTTTTCTGGCTCTTGTCCAATAAAGAAAAAAACCTTTGTCCTGGTGAGGTCATTGACAGCCTCCGCCAAAGACCTTCCTTAGTGAGGTGCACAAGGACACCCTGAGGTAGCCCTTTTCAGCCTGTATTAGGTGATATCGAATTCTTTTTTGTGCTGAATCTCAAATCTCCTCGATGGCTTTTTCCAACAAATCATTTTTCTAACACAAGGAAATGGGTTTGAAAAAGATCGCTTTTTTTCTATTTGCCCCTTCTTGCCCTCTAATATGAATCCCACTAAATATAAATTGGGAGTAAGACAGAGGTAGGAGAGTCACTTAAATTGCAGTTTCAGAATAGACCAGAAAATTAGAGAACAAAATACAAATTCACCTTTTATGCTGGCGATACTTTGGGAAATGGCAAGTTCTCCTCCCTACAAATGAGCCATTAAAAGTCTGACTTTTATATAATATTTACTATTAAACAATTAGAAATAATAATAAAACTGCCCATGTCTGGGCCTCACTTTTAGAGATTCTGATTTTATTGTTCTGAGGCAGAGATTTAGGCATCAGAATTGAAAAAGAAAATTCTCCTGGTGATTCTAATATGCAGCTAGAGTTGAGAACCAGTGAGATATACCTCTATGTAACTATCAACTGTCAATACAAATTATCCATGTATAAATATTGTACTGCAGGGAATAAAATGTAATATGCTTACAGAGACCTCTCCAAAATAGCTTCTAAAATCAGGCTGAATTCATTGCCTGAAGAAAAGCATCCTTTCTTGTCATGATTTCTGCCCTTTATTAAAGCACCTTAAGTTGGAGATATGAACAGTCTCGGTGAGGCAGTCCTGGCTGGAGGGAAACTAAGGCAAGGATTCGTGTCCTGCAAAGGCAACTACATATATAGTCACTTCATTTACCACATATAAGAGGCCCAGACTCCCTTACAAACATGGGAATACGAGTTCCACAAGGGCAGAGACTAATGCACCTGGTTCCCACCTACAATACTGGCCCTAGCACCTAAGGGCACACCTTCTTAAAGATTCTTTCACTGATATTAAACCCAATTAGATGGAAGGCTAGAAAGGCTGCCCATTTACCCATACAGAGAGAAGACAGCTTCCAAGAAGGCCTGGATACCCTTCTGCTAATTAATAAAGCACATATACTCCCATATGAGTAGGCTTTACTTAAAGGGCAGGCTGGCGGCTGACTCTTATGTCAGAACACCATTGAAATGATAGGTTAGATCACTGATGTGGGTCTCAATTTTGCTATCAGTATAATGAGAAAGTGGCCGGGCATGGTGGCTCATGCTTGTAATCCCAGAACTTTGGGAGGCTGAGGTGGGAGGATCACCTGAGGTCAGGAGTTCAAGACCAGTCTGTCCAACATGACAAAACCCCATCTCTGCTAAAGATACAAAAATTAGCTGGGCGTGGTGGCGGGCGCTTATAATCCCAGCTACTAATGAGGCTGAGGCAGGAGAATCACTTGAGCTCAGGAGGCATAGGTTGCAGGAACAGAGATCGTGCCACTATACTCCAGGCTGGGAGACAAAGCAAGACTTCATCTCAAAAAAAAAAAAAAAAGGTAAATGAGAAAGGGAGGCTTGACTAATCTTTATAATCTCTTCCTTCTAGATTGATACATGCAAAGTAACTTCTCTGGGCCTCTACTACTGTCTGCTAGCCCCTCTGACACTGACAGCCATCACAGCTGGGCTTCCTGTGATGTGGACCGGTGCCCACCAGAGGGACTAGAGGCATACTGACTCGCAGTGCACGGCCCTGCCTTCTTCCCCTCTGTGGAAGCTTCAAAATTTCTCTTTTACTCTTCTTTATAAAAATGTTCCTTCACGCTAAAAAGTGAGGAGACTTTAAACTAAATCCAGCATCATCTTAACCTCATACTCTCCATACAGCTGATACTTACTTAAATGCAGTGCCTCCCAGTATTCCAAAAGTCTTGTGATCAGGGTGGGTGAGTGAACAGAGGGAACTCACTCTGATTTTACTTTCTTTACTTCTGATTTCAATCACATTATGAATGAGTGGGAAAAAATAAAGAGTAAATTAATCTAATGTATTCTCACTTGTTTTTGTTATTTTTCTTTGCCTCACAATCAACCAGGTTTGTTTACACCTAGAAAAAACAAACAAACAAACAAAAAACTGTGGGCTTTTAGTTGTTTTGCACTGAACTACACTGCATCAGAGAAGCTGGTCCTGCCACCTGAACAGCAGCCCTTTGACAGAAGAGGGAAGGGGCAATTCTAAAATGCTGCCAGTGAAGATTTTACTGGGACCTGAACAGAAAGGTAGGATTTGGATTGTTGCTTCTCACCGGCAGCAAACCTGGTATGTCCAGCACAATCTGAGGAGGAGGCAGTGAGCTTGCAGTAGGCAGGCAAAGGAGGTGAGTATGGAGCTGCTCCCAAGGGCTGTATATGTTGACTGTCACAGGCTGAATCCATCTGATTGGGGCTGAGACTAGGAAGGATGAAAAACATTTCTCCAAGCGGGAACCATTCCAGGTGTTCTCTCCTTTCCCTGTTACACAAAATCTTGAAGGGCATTAAGTTGTTAACTCATATCCTGTCCTACAAACTCTGAGAACAGGATATACATGATTAGGCTACACACGGCGCTTGGGCTGAGAGAACAGAACCAGGAGGATGGCAGTGGGAAGGAGGACAGCCTGGTATAGCAGCAAAAACAGGGCACTTGGTTGGGTTCAGAAGACCTCAGGGTCTGTGTTGTCTTAGGCGCTGACTCACTAGAGCTCATCCATTCCAACACTAATAGAGCACCTACTGTGTGTTCAGCACCAAGTAATGGCAGGGAATTTAATAGTGTCCTCCACACAACAGGGGGACAGAAACATTCCCTGCCTTCAAGGAATGGGATGCAGGCAAACAAAACCAAAATCCACACTAAAAAAATAACAGGTGCTATGAAGTGAGACATGCAGCATGCTCTGAGCAGGACATATGAGCAGGACAACGCAATCTTGTGAAGTCAGAGGGGGCTCCATGGAAGAAGTGAAAAATCAGCTGAGACCCGAAGGATGGCAATGTACTGGCCAGGCAAAAGCCCAAGACAAGTGTTCTAGGTACAGAAAGATCACACACAAAAGACTAAGGATAGACTAATTGTGGTGCAATGGAGAACAAACAGTAGTTCCATGTGTTTGCATCACAGTGGTAAAAAAAACAAATGAGGCTAGAGAGATACAAAAGCATTTCATCTCAGTCACTTAATTGCTGGAGCCTATTCATTCAGAACATACATCACCAACACAAGGCCAGTGACAAACGATCGCATCAACAAGAGAAACAGAAACATGTGAAGAAGTTTAGCTTTCATATACAGAACAACTAGAGACAGCGCATTGGGAAGAGGGACTCATCGAAGAGTTTTAAATAGGGAAGCAACAGAATGAGGTTTGAATTCACAAAGACCATTCACTTTTCCTTTAGGAAGCTATTTAGCAGTAAGAGAAAAGCGTAGAAATGTAGGTGGCAGAAGGGCTGGACAACGCAGAGTGAGTGTGCACTCTTTTCTTCCAGAGCAGGACCTTGATCTGCAGAATGACCATGCTCCTGAGAGGCAATGGGTGGTCTCTAGGGGCCCTTCCACTCTGAGGCCTACATTTTGTGATTGCTGACAGATTGCAAGGTACAAGAAAAGCCACAGGTAAGTCACCTGCTTGTCCATTATGTTTTGGGGCTGAGGGCAAGGCTTCTGCCTAAGCAGGATTATTAACGTTTTTGACTTTTGAAGTCACATAAATCTAAAGTGTCTAAAGTTTTTTTCTAAAGCGTTTTTTTTTTTTGAAGACTTTTCTACTTGGGTCAATTAAGTTGGGCAAAGCAGTGAAAAACACCATCACTACCTGGAATAAGAAAAGCTGAATTCTACGCTGTATGCTAACATGTTTTTTTTGAAGACAGAGTCTCACTCCGTCACCCAGGCTGGAGTGTAGTGGCATGATCTTGGCTCACTGTAACCTCCACCTCCTGGTTCAAGTGATTCTCCTGCCTCAGCCTCCCGAGTAGCTGGGATTACAGGTGCCCACCACCACACCTGACTAATTTTTGTATTTTTAGTAGAGACAAGGGTTTCACCATGTTGCCCAGGCTGGTCTCGAACTCCTGAACTCAGGTGATCCACCTCCCAAAGTTCTAGGATTACAGGCATGAGTCACTGCGTTCGGTCTGTATGTTAACTTTAAAAATACACAACACACACACACACACATTTATTTATTTAAAAACCCCAAAATTCAACTGGCATAGAAGGGTACAGAATGAAAAGTAAAACTCTTTTCCACAGACAATCACTAAAAGATTGGGTAATACTTATACAGGCATGTATCAGATTGCTTATACATGCCTGTATAAGCATGTATACACACACACACACACACACACACACACACACACATTCACATATAAACACTCATGTTTGAAATTTTTCTTCAAACACAAATCAGATCCTTTATGTCCTACTTTGTACCTTGTATTTTCTTAAAATAGTTTTTAAGGTGTCTTTTATTAGCATATATAGATTTGTCTTATTTTTCTGATAGCCTCTATGTTATTATTGCATGCAGTTGCTATACTTTATTTTACTAGTCCTTCTATTCTATCATAAAAATGTTGCAATGTGTATTCTGGAACAGAATACCACTGTGCCTTTATGCAAATATGCCTGTCTGAAATCGAGTTGCCGGGTCAAAAATAGTGCACACCTAAAACTTTGAAAGATAGTGCTAAATTTTGTTTCGAAAAGGTTGTATTAATTTGTACTCCTATCACAAACTCATGCGAGTACATGCTTCCCATACTTTTGCCAATACCAAGCATTGAACTTGTAAATGCCGGCTGGTCTGAGAATGAAAAAAATAATATTTTAAACTGTATTTCTTTAAATAAGTTGAACATCATTTCATTGGTTCATTCGTTATTTTTATTTTCTCTTCTGTGAATTGCCTGTTGATAGGTTCACTCTTTTTGTCTAATAAATGATTCTTTTAAAACCAATTTATGAGATTTTAAAAATATATAATCAAAATTATTGGCATCAATGTTGATTATTCCTGTAAACATGAATAAGTCACCGAGCCGGTTTCCAACTTTGTGAGGATTAAATGAGAAAATGGGTTTGAAAGCACATCAAAAGCTGGAAAGCACCACAGACACATAATTCTTGTATGTTAGGAAGATTTATTTACGTGAATGTTTTGAATCATTGTACATGCATAATCTGGCCACACCATGTGACAGAACGAGGTAAGTGCTTACTGTCATAAAGTATAAGACCCTTTAAGGGAATAATCTGAGTAGCTCTTTTTGAATTAAATGTACAGGCTTAGTCAACTGCTCAAGGCCAGCCCCCTAGGCCCAGCTTTCCTGATTTTCAGTTCAGTGTACTTTCCACTAAATCAGACATGTTATAATAACTGTTCAACAACACCAACAAAAAGGGTTCCAGAACATTGCAATAAAGTGACCATCACAAGAAAGTGAGTCACACTTATTTTTTTGGTTTCCCAGTGCATGTAAAGGTTATGTTTACACTATATGGGAGTCTATTAAGTGTGCAATAGCATTATGTCTAAAATAACAATGTACATACCTTAATTAAAAAATACATTGCTGCTAAAAAAAAAACCCAACAACAACAAAACACTCACTATGGATGAGGTAACACATTCAGTAAAAATAACTGAGGTTAGTGGCCACAGACTCGGCGGAACAGCAAGGTCTACAGGGATGGAGTCAGCAGGCATAAGAGCAGCCATAAGAACCGAGAAGGGGCCCCAAAAACTGATGATGCAACACGGGCAGTCAGCGTAAGTTAGACCTTGATTCATTCTGGTCTATACTATGTGGGAAAGATGAAGAAAATGGAAAAAACAAAAAATGAAATGAGTGCTGGCAAGATTCACAGGAAATGACTAAAAGGTTTAGAGCCGGGGGGGATGTGCTGCAGGGTTGTAGGAATCGGAACCATTTGGCCAGGATGTGATCATTTACCCCACTGCTACCCCTTTGATGCTTATGCAAAGGGTTCTGTAGTCAGTGATGTCATCCTTGTTCAACTCAGTGCAGCCTCAGAGTCAAGAAACACTTACTCCGTGCTTATTGCAGGATGCGATGAGAAACAAGACATCAACCCTCCCCTTAGGGAAAATGTATAGCCACTGAGATATGTGTCAAATAGGTAATTTAAATGCAGTCTTCTAAATGCTATGATGAGGAAAAGCAGAGGATGCTGTTACTGGATGATGGGGAGGATAAGGTACAAGAGTCACACATGCTTGAGGGAAAAGTGATGTCTAAATGGAGGCCTGAAGGAGGAGAGTTTTTGGCTAGGTGATTGGAATGGAGATGGGAAAGTTACATGTTCCACCTTACCCAGCCACAGGCATGAGACAATCTCTCTGTTTTGGGTGTGTGTTTAGGTATGTGTGCACAAGTGGACGTGCATGTGTGTGCATGTGGCTATGAGCTCTTTACACGGTAGTGTGAGGAGTATGAATTGTCTCTTCAAAGTAATGAAAAGTCACTAGAAAACACTGAAGGAACTTGTCTCATAAATGAAAGAAGATATAAAGGAAGCCAAAGTATTATGTCAGAAATTGGTTAATAAGTGGATAAGAGGGGAGACTGAAGGAAGAGGAACGATACAGGCCAGCTCCTGTGCCTTTGGTTGGAGCAACAAGGTAATGAATGCCATTCATGGAAAAGGAACACAGAGAGGAGCAGGTTTAAAAGGGAACACCCTGGGTTCTGTCTGAAACTGTTGCATTTGTGGGCCTATGGGCCTATCTATGAAGATTGCAGGCTAAAATGATAGATACATATCTGGAGCTTAAAGAGAGATCCCAGCTGCAGATTTTGGCCAGAGAGTTCTCAGCACCCAGATGATATTTGTACTCACAGAAGCAGATGAAATAACTCAGGAGTACAGATTGAGACAAGAAGAGAGATTAGGGCAGAACTCAAGAAAAATGGTGAATTTAAGGAATGAAGAGAGGAAATCTATTAAAAAGGATAGAAAGTTGTGTACAGCGATAGGAAGAAAACCCAGAGTGTATGGTGCTATAGAAGTCAAAGAAACAAAGATAGTGTCAACATCTTTAAATGGTGCAAAAGCTCAAGAATGATAAGGACTGAAAAGTCTTAACTGTATTAAACATCAAAGAGGTCACTGGTGATGTTCAGAAGTGTGGTGTAAGTGGAGAGGTGGGGACAGAAACTGAATTACAGGGAACTGAACTGTTAGTAGAGCAAAGACGATAAAGCTTAGATGTGTGTGTGTGTGTGTGTGCATATGTGTGTAAGAGAGAGAGATCTAAAGTTGTCAAAGGGTTTTTAATTTTGATTTTAAATTTATATTTAATTAATTTTTCAGTTAATGTAGGAGTTTTATTTCAAATCTAAAAATGCCTTTTCTATAAATTAAACTTTAAATTTTCTTATAATTGCAGATTCACATGAAGTTGAAAGAAATAATGTAGAGATCTAAGTACTCTTTATCCAGTTTCCCCCAACAATACCTTGTAAAACTATGGTACAATATTACAGCCAGGATATGACATTGATACAGTCTATCAATCTTATTCAGATTTCTCCACTTGTCTGTATATATGTGTAAGTTCATGAAGGTATGTGTGTATTTGATTTATGTAATTTCACTTCCTGTATAGATTAATGTATCTGCCACCATGGCAAAGATACAGAGCAGTTCCATCACCACAATGATCCCTTCTATTGTCCTTTTATAACCACAGCTACTCCACACCCCCAATTCCTAATCCCTGACTTCTTGCCTCCCATCCCTAACTCCTGACAAACACTAATCTGTTCTCCATTTATATAGTGTTATTTCAAAAATGTTATAGATAGAATCATACAGTATGCAGCCTTTGGGGGTTGGCCCTTCCCACTCAGTATAATTCTTTTGAGATTCACCCAAGGTGTTGCATGTATCAACAACTCCTTCCTTTTATTGCTAAATCATATTCCAGGGTAAGAATGTGCCACAGTTTAACCATTCACCTGTTGAAAGACATCTGGGTTGTTTCCAGGTTGGGAATCTTACAAATATAGCTGCTATAAACAAATATTTGAGTAAACACAAGTCTTCGTTTCCCTGGGATAAATGCCCAGGAGTGCAACTGCTGGGTCACATGGTAGTTGCAGGATTAGTTTTAAAAGAAGAAATTCCCAAAACTTTCTCTAGAATGGTTGTTCCATCTTACATTCTCATCAACAAAATATAATTGATGCAGTCTCTCCACTCCGCATCCTCTTCTGCACTGATGGTGGTTTTTTTTTTTTTTTTTTTGAGACAGAGTCTCACGCTGTTGCCCAGGCTGGAGTGCAGTGGTGTGCTCTTGGCTGACTGCAACCTCTGCCTCCCGGGTTCAAACAATTCTCCTGCCTCAGCCTCCCAAGTAGTTGGGATTATAGGCACCCACCACCATGCCCGGGTAATTTTTTTTTTGTATTTTTAGTAGAGACAGGGTTTCAGCATGTTGGCCATGCTGGTTTCGAACTCCTGATCTCAAGTGATCCACCCGCCTCAGCCTCCCAAAGTGCTAGGATTACAAGCATGAGCCACCGGGCCCAGCCTGCACTGATGTTTAATATCATTAGCCCTTTGAGAAAAGCAAGTCAAAACTATAATGAGATAATTACTACACACCTATCAGAATGGCTAAGATAAAAAATAGTAACAAAACCATCATGGTACCTATTTGAGACATGTCAGCATACTGATGATATCTAAAAGCTTGGGAGGATATGAGGGTGACTAAAAAGAAAATTGAGAAAGAAAATGATCCCAGAGAGACTAGACAACTTAGGAGTCAGGGAGAATACAAAACAGCAAAGGTAACTGAGACATAGGTAAATAGAAAATCAGGAGGCTGGTCCTATGGAAACAATGTGGAGATTCCTTAAAGAACTAAAAGTAGAACCACCATTTAATCCAGCAATCCCACTACTGAGTATCTACCCAGAGGAAAAGAAGTCATTACACGAAAAAGATACTTGCACAAGCATGTTTATAGCAGCACAATTCGCAATTGCAAAATCATGGAACCAACCCAAATGCCCATCAATCAACAAGTGGATAAAGAAACTGGGGTGTGTGGGTATATATATATATATATATATATATATATATATATAATGGAATACTATTCAGCCATAAAATGAATGAATTAACGTCATTCAGAGTGACCTGGATGAAATTGGAAATTATTATTCTAAGTGAAGTAACTCAGGAATGGAAAACCAAACATCATATTTTCTCACTGATATGTGGGAGCTAAGCTATGAGGTCACAAAGGCATAAGAATGATATGACAGACTTTGGAGATTTGGGGGGAAGCGTGGAAGGGGGACGAGGGATAAAAGACTACAAATATGGTGCAGTGTATACTGCTTGGGTGATGGGTGCACGAAAATCTCACAAATCACCACTAAGAACTTACTCATGTAACCAAACACCACCTGTACCCCCAATAACCTATTGAAAATTTAAAAAAAATTGGGAGGCTGGGGTGCCAAGGAAGTTGGGAGGGACAGTGTTGTAAGAATGAATGATCACCCTTCACTGAGATATCAAGTTAGGTAAACACTGATTAGACTCACGGTTTTGGCAACATGGAAGTCCCTGATGTTCTCAGCTAGTCTGTGAAGGGATAGGGGCCCGGTAGCAGGCAGAATGCTTGGTAGAAAAATGGAGGCAGGATTTTTTTTCTTTTTTTTTTTTAAACTTTTATTTTAGGTTCAGGGGTACATGTGAAGGTTTGTCACATAGGCAAACTCATGTCATGGGGGTTTGTTGTACAGATTATTTCACCACCCAGGTATGAAGCCCAGTACCCAATAGTTATCTTCATTTTTCTCCCTCCCCTCCCCCTCCACCCTCAAGTAGACCCCAGTGCTTGTTGTTACCTTATTTGTGTCCAAGTGTTCTCATCATTTGGCTCTCACTTATAAATGAGAACAAGCAGCATTAGTTTTTCTATTCCTGCATTACTTTGCTAAGGATAATGGCCTCTAGCTCCATCCATGTTCCTGCAAAATACATGATCTCATTCTTTTTTATGGCTGCTTAGTATTCCATGGGGTATATGTACCACATTTTCTTTATCCAGTCTGTTGCTGATGGACATTTAGGTTGATTCCATGTCTTTGTTATTGTGAATAGTGTGGAGGCAGCATTTCTAATATCCAGCTTTCCAGAGTTTGGCTGTGAAGGAAGGGATAAAGCAATAGCTACAGAGAGCTGTGGAGTCAATGGAGGGAAAATATGGGCCAAGCTGGGGCACAAATGGATGTTGATGAGAAGAATCCAATTGGGTAAGATAAAGAACGGATGATTCATGGAGTCAGGGCACACAGAAGACAGGGGAAAAAGGGACCAGAGATACGCAGAGACCAATTGGCAACTGATAATCTGATAGGCACTAAGGGACAGAAAGGATGGGCACAAATTTGAGAGCAGAAGCTGAAAGAGTTTCTTCTGGCAGCTTTCATTTTCACTATGAAGAATGAGGCCAGGGCATCCCTTGAGCAGGAAGGAGTGGGGAAGGGAGATAGAAGTCACGGTAGAGAATGTCCGAAACAGTTGAGAACAGGGTGTAAGAATGTAGGCTGTGGGTGGGGTCAAGGCCCAGGTCAAGGCTGGTCACAACTTATAATGATACGATTATGCCTGGCTGTGTGTTTTTTCCCCAGCAACATTCAGCTGTTTTGGCAAGCAAAAGACAAGTGGCTGGGTTCATCTGGATCAGAATATTTCTAGGAGGGTATAACAGGAGAGAGAGGCTAGGAATTGCATTCATGATCTATTTGACAGAGAAGGCATGACATGGCAGGTATCTTCAGGGTAAATCTCTATAGTCACAGTTAGCATTTATTAAACATATATTAGGAGGCAGATACTATGCTAGGCACTTAAACCACATAAACTCATTTAATATTCCCATTAATTCAACATGGTAAGTGCTCCCTTTTACTGACCTCCTTTTATAGATGAAAAACCTTTGCTTTAGAGAACTAAAGAACCTTGATCCCTTTCACAACGTAGGAAGTGGCAGGATCTGGGTTCAAATTGATATCTCTTCAATTCAAAGGTTCTGTATGCTGCTTTTCAGCTTCCAGGTACGTGATGCCTGAGAAAAGTGGCAAGGATGGTCCTGAAAGTGACGAGATACTGAGTTTTGATTTTTTGGATTTGATATTTCCTGATGTGAATTTGCAACTGTAGATGAAGCCAAATTCCCTTTAGTTGAACTGGTATTACAACATGATTTTCATCCAAGGCAAATGAATAACTATGATACTCTTTCAAGAAGACAGGATATACTGTGGGCCTTGGTACAAGCACATCAGAAGATCCATGTACAAAGATGTCCTTTTTCTGTGTTTCATGTGTGATACGGTTTGGCTGTGCCCCCACCCAAATCTGATCTTGAATTGTAGTTCCCATAATCCCCACACGAAGTAGAAGGGACCTAATGGGAGGTAAGTGAATCACGGGGAGTGATAGTTTTTGTTTGTTTGTTTGTTTGTTGTTGTTGTTGTTTTTAAGACAGAGTCTTGCTCTGTCCAGGCTGGAATGCAGTGGCGTGATCTCAGCTCACTGCAACTTCCACCTCCTGGGTTCAAGCGATTCTCCTGCCTCAGCCTCTGAGTAGCGGGGACTACAGGTGCCCGCCACCATGCCCAGCTAATTTTTTTGTATTTTTTTTTTTTCAGTAGAGACGGGGTTTCACCATGTTAGCCAGGATGGTCTCCATCCCTGACCTCGTGATCCACCCGCCTCAGCCTCCCAAAGTGCTGGGATTACGGGTGTGAGTGACCGCGCCCAGCCAGGGGGTGACAGTTTTATAAGGGGCTTTTCCCTTTTTGCTTGTCTCTCATTCTCTCTCCTGCCACCCTGTGAAGAGGTGCCTTCCACCATGATTGTAAGTTTCCTGAGGCCTCCCCAGCCATGTGGAACTGTGAGCCAATTAAACCTCTTTTCTTTATAATTACCCAGTATCAGGTATTTCTTCCTCACAGTGTGAAAACAGACTAATACAAACTTCATGTTGGAAAGACCAGTATAAGTCATTTTCTCCACTCCCAGTCCTTGACAAAAGTACTGTCCATAGCATCTCTGAAGAGTGGTCATCCACTCTCTTTCCTTCCAGTCCCAAAGGCTAGAGATCGCTCATGTGTCCACCTTCCTTTTAATGTAGTACATATTGTTAAAGGTTAAGTCCCACATATGGCACTAGCCACTGTTCCAAACATAATTTTATTTGACATTCACAAAACCCCTATAAATACTATTATGGTCGCTTTACACAATGAATAAACTGGAAACCCTCTTTATTTCTCCCGGTGAGTTCCACCCAGTGAATACACATAACACCAGTCTAACTTCCCTTTCACCCAAAACTCTCAGTGCTGTCAGTCTGAATCCAGTAGTGCCTTTTGGCACCAGATTTGTGCTCTAAGTACAGCTTGATGAGGAGATTGCCCAATCTCCTTTGAAAGTGTGATCCATTGCCTAACAGCTGAAAGTGTCTCCTCCATTACTGGAATCAGCTGCCTAGCAGTGGGATTACTGGAAAGAGCTGTTGTGATGGGAACACTTGATCACATATGTAAATTTTCTGGCGTCTTCTGAGAGGGACAGTGGGCTGCATCTGATAAAGACACGGATCCAGAAACTGTAATGAGAATGAGAATGGTGGGGTGGGATCCTGAGGTGGGATGTGTGGAGCAATGGTCTTGAGGTCAGAAAGGTAGAAAGGAGGAACTTTTTCACTAGAAGGGAGAAACAAGGAGAGGAAGTGGATTTTTACTAACATTCCAGACTGAGTATAAACCTGGGGAGCCTGTCCAGCTGGCTGGAGAACCTGGTAAAGAACAGCAGCCCAGAGCTTGAGTTCCTTCCCCAACTCCACAGATGATTCCTTTGGGAATGTCACCCACATTACCAAAGCCTAATGTCTCCCACTTGTGCTTATGAATTTGGATACAAACTGTGCCTCCTCCATTACTGGAATCAGCTGCCCATTGATGGGAACGCCTTTAGGAATTCCATTTGCTGCTCCAATTCTGACCTCACAGACATCATTACAGAATCATTTTGGA
This sequence comes from Hylobates moloch, assembly GCF_009828535.3. Lineage (NCBI taxonomy): Eukaryota > Metazoa > Chordata > Mammalia > Primates > Hylobatidae > Hylobates > Hylobates moloch. Next base: position 98,254,149 of record NW_026652288.1, on the reverse strand, counting down.
TACTCAAGAGATTGCAATGCTCCAAAACATTGCTGTTCTCAGAGCTCCTGGAAACACAAAGGTTTGACTTCAATGTTACTAAGAGTCCTTTAATCTGATTAACTGATTATTTGTATATAGTTTGGAAGAAGGGGAAGTTCTGATTTCTGTACCTCATCACAACTCTCCCTTCTTCCAAACTCTTTATAAATAAGTCCTATCCAGGCAGAAAACAAGAAGTGGCAGGAAGCTAACTGATGTATAGGTGCTCTAGTCTAAATGACAAGGTTTAGAGCCACACAGCCTTACATTCCAGTCATCCGACCAGCTCTATGTTCTTGGGCAGCTCACTGAAGCCCTCTGTGCCATATATATATATATATATATATATATATATATATTTAAATAAGAAAGAAGAAATCTGTTCATTAGGCTCAAATTTAGGTTGGAAATGGATGAAGGAACTAGAAGTTAGCCCCAAAACAGAAGATTCAGATGGACTCGAGAATTTTCTTCAAATATTTAAAAGGCTGCCAAGGGGAAGATGTATTAGCTGTCTTCTCTATGGACCAATGAAAACATGTTGTAAGGAAATAGACTTCTTTCCAAAAAGTAACTTTTTAACCTTTAGAGATTTCAACACAAGGAAAAGCTGCCTTGAGAGCTAGTAAATTTCCCATCATTGGAATTACACTTATTTAAAAAAAAAAAAAAAAGGTTCATCCATTGCAAAATCACTTTGCAAACTCCATTGCAAAAAAAAAAAAGTCTTTTTGAAAAATGAGTAAGCAGCCTTCTGTTTGTATCTTTTGTAAACTGCTCACGTGGTTACTTGGCACAAAATGAAAGCAGACCTCCATATTCCAAGACCGCCCCATAGAAAGGGAACCAAACGGCACATGTGATGAGTTTGAAGGGTCCTTGCATGTACTATTCAGTGAGCCTCTGCCATCCTCAGATCTGTGTGTCAGCCTCGCACTGATGCACGTCCCTTCCTGATTTTCTACTGTCAATTGTACTAAATGAAATAATCCATGGTCCATAGCATCCACTTTACAATTCAGTTTTACTCACCGAAGGAGTATGTCTGCAATACCCCTATCTCTCGAGCACATTATCATCACGTACTTTTTCAGAAGGGGAGGTGGCAAATTACTCCAAACTGCAAGAATTTCTATAAGTGCACTAACACTCCTTAGTTTTTAAAGGACATCTTTTTTTTTTTTTCTTTTAAGTTGTCATTTGAATTCAAACTTTTTGGAAAACATGCATAATAATCTTAATGATCCCATTGACTAGTTTAAATTCAAATTGTGAAGCATTTGAAATACCATGCTGACAGCACTTTCCATAAATTACTCTCAAATTCAATACATCTCTACACACACAAACACACACACTTTTATAAGTATCACACTCAAAAATCTTTAAATTACAGTTTCTCTTTGCTTGTTCCATTTATATTGTTATTTGGTGGATAAACTAGAGCTGTTGTGTCTGCTTACAAATTTCTGTATTATTTTTCAAAAAAATAATCTAGTGGCAGTCGAATTTTTTATATCTCCTCAGGGTAAACAGAACTTTGTTGCAGGGTTCCTGGCTTTGGTGTGAGTGTGTGTTTGTTTGTATGTGCACATGGGTGGTTGGTAAATCAAGCCTGATTTTCTCATTTACCTACACTGGCATTTTTAGGAAATTTCCTCATTTACGTCCCTATTTATTATGTACACTAGCAATTTTAGGAAATGCTGCAAGACTGAACCAAAAAGATCATTTCTGCTAGAAAGACTGTTTACCTAGAGTCTTTATAATGAGATCCTATCTACAGCAGGGTTGGATTAATTACACCTCCAGAATGTAATGGTTAAAGGAAAGCAGTATCTTTTAGACCTGTAAGAGAAAAGACCCTCTTCTCACTTTATTCCTAGTATCTTTGAGAAGTAAAATTAGTTCACGAAGCTTGCCAGTAAAATTTCAGCAACCAGGAACTGTATATAAATGAGCTGGGAAATATTCCATTTGTAATATATGACCAAAATAAAGCAATACAGAATGCAGGCATCTTGCAGCAGAATTCCAAGCTTGTGCAATTCACAAATTTAATCATAACTTCATATGAGAAAAAAATTTCTCCATTATTTTGAAAACATGGGTGTTCTTTGCTACTGAATTGTACCTGAAACTCATCTTCTTCCAGTGGAAAATAGTTGGAATATTTGATTACACTTGAAACATCAATGAAATAGTAAAAATAAGATACTTGGAAATAAGGGGAATTTTTGAGGCTGATTAAAAACTATTTTGATGTGTTAACAGCCCTTATTTAAAGTTACAATTCACTCACTTCAGAAAAGGACAATCTATACAAGCACAACTCTCTAAATTGCAAATCGTAGTTTAGTATTAGCTGGCTGAAATAGAATATCATTACTGTTTTCAATAAGTTCGTATTTAGAAACTATCTCACTAAAAAGATATCTATTTTACTTAAGAATGATTTCTAAAAGGCTAATTCAAATGTATAAATAAAAATCTATTACACCCAAGGGCCAACAGAAAATCTCTCCAGTGTTCTGGATGTCAGAGAGAAAAAATCACCAGTATCATCATCAACAAATATTAACAGAACGCCAGTGGAGTGTGAGGACTGTGCGAGGAGCCTCGGGGGGTGCAGAGAGACAAAAGACATGCCAAGACACTCATAATCTATGTGAGAAGACAGGACTCTGACACGCTTAGATAAACAGCAGCAAAATTAGCCCCTCAATCTTTTGCTACCCTGTCCATCCAATCTCCAAAGACAGTGCATAGACCCATTATGGCACTTAAAATAATTCTCATTTATCTGTTTGGCTTTCTATCTCATTCAAACAGTGAGTTTCCCAAATACTGATGATTCTCTCTTTTGCAATTTCATACTCCCAATGCCCACTACAATATTTGAAATACAGATGATGCTCAGTTAATATTTATTGGATGGATTTCAATGGACTGAAGGCCATTTAGGCAGGCAACTTAGATGCAGAGGTAAAAAAAAAAAAACAAAAAAAAAAAACCTAGATGCATAGTTAGAAAATGGATGTCAGAACCCTGTTTTAGTTTCTTGGCTATATGGGCTACCTTCTCTGGGCCTCAGTTCTCTCATATCTCATCTAGAAATAACACTTGCCTTGTAGGATTGTTGTGAATATCAAATGAAAAACAACTATAAAAGTATTCTGGGTATGTGCATTTAAGTATAAGGTATTATTATGCTAAATGATTGGTACAGGTGGTAAATGCTAAAGGATGTATAATTAACATAGCTGGAAAACAGGTACATAATTAAGTGAAGTTGCTTAATACCATCCAGTGGTAACTCAGGGAATTGGGAGTCATTATTCTTTCCTGAAAATGTCTAATCATTCTCTTCCATGTGAATGTACCATAAATATCAAATAATAAACTGATTGTTATATGACTTAGGAAATTCACATGGCTCTTTTTTGTCTAGAAAACTACAGTCTTACAGGGCTTCAGTTGACTCATCTGCAAAAAGAGGAGCTTGGGTTGGAGAATCTTCAGTTTCTTCCAGTTTAAATGGCATGAGAATTGACTTCCACTCAATTCTACCAGCCAAATGAACTCAAACTGTCCAGCAGTACTTACTGCTTCTTCCACAGCTTTTAAGTATCCACCTTATCATAATAGGACAGGCAACACTAACATGGCTTTTCCATTGGCTGTGTTTTCTTGTGCCTTCAAAGCAAAGGAATTTTGGCCTTTGTATTGAATTCCATTAAGATGCCATCAGAGGAAGACAATGAGTCTAAGACTATTTGATACTTTTGCAAAAAAGCCTGTTATCCTGAAGGTATTTTTTACCTCTCCCAGCCCCAAATTTTCTGCAAAATAATGCACATATAATGAATGCTCAACAAATCCTTACTGAACAAGAGGCTGATTTCTTTTCCTTTGATCCTAGAAGCTATAATGGAATTCAACATAAAAAATGTTTAGAGATTGGAACTGTTCTCATTCATTCTTTCCCCCTTATCCATTCCTACTCTACTTTCAAGGCTTTGCTCAAATGCTGCATCCTCTGGGAGGTCTTTCTTAATGCCTGTGCCCTTCTCTCCCCACTGCAGGATGGGGCATGGCCTTTCCTCTGAGCTCTCACAACTGCCCGCATCTCTCACAGGTAAGTTGGATTACTTTGCCTTGTGTTATATTTGTTCACATGTCTGATACTTCTCATTCACCTCAGGGCTCCAGGAGAGCATGAACAAGTCTCACACTGCACTGTATCCCCCACAGCACTGAGCACAGACTTTTGCACACAGAAGGTGCTCACTCAATGTCTCATAAAACTGGCAAATAGTTCACTTTTCAGTTAAAAACATTCAATGGACATGTGTTTAAACACTCACTTTTCCCAAGGAAGTGGAGACAACCATCTCCTCCTTTTCCTAAATTCCCTTTTATAGGAACTCAGAAACACCCTTGAGAAAAATCTGACAGCACAATTTCACAAAAACAATCTTCTTCATTTTCTTTTACTTTGAACTTAATTAATGGTAATGCTTAACCTGTCACTTCTTAATTACATTGGCAAGTTGGTGGGGTTTATCGATCTGCGCATGAGAAGTTAATTCCAGAAGAGACTTTGACAAAAAGCACTTTATGGGAGAACACATCGTTATTCCAGCAGCTTTGCTGGAGTAACCTGCAGACACTGCCCAGCCAGACTCAGGCCAGTTTGGCTTCCTGCCACTTGTGCCAATTTCCTAATGATCTAATAGGAATGTATAATAACCCTCTAAAAAAACAAGTCTCCCTCTCTTTTTCTCTTGTCTTCAAAATGAGATGACATCTAGCAGGTTAAATGTATCCTTAAAGGAAAATGCACCTGAACTGTACGAGGTCTGAAACACTCATCAGGCCCTACTGAATGTCTAGCAAAATTGTTTAAAGCCAACACAGTGCTCAATAAACCTCTGTTAAATAACTAAGCATGGGCCAGGCATGATGGCTCACATCTGTAATCCCAGCACTTTGGGAGGCTGAAGCCGGCGGATCACGAGGTCAGGAGATCCAGACCATCTGGGCCAAAATGGTGAAACCCCGTCTGTATTAAAAATACAAAAATTAGCTGGGCGTGGTGGCACGTGCCTGTAGTCCCAGCTACTGAGGAGGCTGAGGCAGGAGAATCGTTTGAACCTGGGAGGTGGAGGCTGCAGTGAGCCGAGATTGCACCACTACACTTCAGCCTGGGTGACAGAGTGAGACTCCGTCTAAAAAAAAACAAAAAACACTAAGCATGTAGTTTCTATATAACTAGAAGCATAGGATATTCTGATCTGCAATCCATCAATCAGTGCCAATTATGCACTTACAGATCTATAGTCAAAAGGCCTAATTTATTGCTATGGACTAAATTGAGTCCCTTTATAAATTTATATGTTGAAGCCTTAACCCCAAAGTGATAGTATGTGTAGATGGGGCCTTTGAGAAGTAATTAAGCCTAGATGAGGTCATAAGGATGGGGCCCTCATGATGGTACTAGTGACCTTATAAGAAAAGACACTTAGTGGGCTTGCTCCCTCCCCACACACACCATGTAAGGACACAGTGAGAAGGTGGCTATCTACAAGTCAGGAAGACAGTCCTCAGCAGAACCCTAATGTGCTAACACCCTGATCTCGGACTTCTAGTCTCAATCTATGAGAAAATAAATCTCTGTTATTTAAGGCACTCACTCCTTGTATTTTTGTTATGGTGGTCCAGACTGTATAATACATTCATTTTTTAAAAAATGTACTAAATACTCCCCAAAGTGAGAAGAATTGCTTTGGGTGCTATTTTCAGAAATGTGGAGTAAGATTTGGAGGTGGATAGGGAAAAAAAGACACAAAGAACAACAGGAAGAAAAATGAATTTGCTCCTAAGGGGCTCATAGTCTATGTAGTTGGGGGTAAGATTACCTACCAATATAAAGCAGAAATGGTAAACGGTTAAAACACAGGCAAAAGATTAAACCAAGACATAGATGAAAGTTCTGGAAGTACAGTAGGAAGTGCGTGTCTTCAGTTGGAAGGGTATAGGAAAGGAATCTCAAAACAGGTGTAACCAAACTGGGCAGACCAGAGAGATGTAACAATGACACTTGCTGACTTTAAAAAGAAAAAAAAAAAAAGTCCTATCTGATGACAGGACATCTGTTAGCATAAATTTATTTCAGTGCAAGGTAGAAGCTAAGATTCAGAGTCCAGGAGTTCAAAGTTCTATTTTAATCCTATATAAATTCCTTATTTTCCAAACCTCCTGGTTTTCTAAGCTTTGATTTTGTTAAATTGTAAAAGGGAATAATATCAGTCTTCACTTGTCTGTTGGGGGTGAAAAATGAATGACTGTGGCATTAGGAGAAAGTGAGATCTACCGTATGACACATTGGGACAGGTCTCGTCCTCCAATGAAGACCTTCTTTTTGGATTCCTCTTTTTCCCCCCAAATCCTCCTATGCCCCCTTCCACTAGTTCTTTCCTGAGGCCCCAACACATTTAGCACGTTCCATTTTGTGGAGAAACTATGTGTACATGTGTTAGGCTAAACAAACAGTATTTATTCAGATTATTTCTAAAACTAGCATAAAATTATAGACTTCATTTTTAAAGGAATATATTTTAGAAGATTCAATTTTATTTTTACTAACACGTCCCATGAGCTTTATTAATATAAATTGCATCAAATATCTTTTAACATTATTAAAGAGTGTGTAAAGTAAAAATAACTTCTGAAGAAGATGTTTAATATCTTTTCCAAAATGACAGATATAATTAAAAAGTCATCACAGATCTGTGTTTATGATTTTAAGGTTGCTTAAATAGTACTCAGTGCAGCCATCCAATTGCAATATTCCAAGCAAGGCATTCCTTGCTCTTGTCTTCTTATTTCCCCATACTATAAATGTAGGAGACTGAATTAAAAAAAAAAAAAAAATATATATATATATATTCTTTGAAGACCTACATAATACCAGGCCCTTGTCACTGTGAAGTATGCAAAAACATCACCTGTCTTGCTATAATGATGATCTCAGCCTTGGCTGGCATCCCCTTACTCTGCAGGGACGAGAGCAAAAAACAAAAGATCCAGGGAGTAGAATTTATTTATTCATTTACTTATTTTAAGTAAGCCCTGGCTGTGGGAAGGAATTACCGTGTCCCATTCAAAGTCATTGGAATATCAGAGAACTTCCACTCAAACTCCTTGGCAATTTTCATGGGCAAGTCTGCGTGTTTGACCTTGAGTGCAGTAGCTCTTATGATCATTCTACGGCTGGAAGCTAGACAGCTGGCTTCACTCTCACATCTTTCCCTTCAATCTTTGATATTTACATTTCAGCAATGACTCTGTTCATAGTCTCTCAGAGCCAAGTTCTCCTCCTTCCTTCTTATACATACACAGTCTCAGGTGCACCAAGGGGCAAGCAAAGGGTATATGAGTCAATGACTGTGGGGAGACACAGTGCTAGAGTGACAGAGGTTCCCCCCAAATCCTCCTCACTATCAGAGCAGCAATAGTTTCACCTATTATGATAAGCACTACAGAAAAGACAAAGACGAATTAAAGGTGACCTCCCCATGGTCAGGAGATCGAGATCATCCTGGATAACACAGTGAAACCCCATCGCTACTAAAAATACAAAAATTAGCCAGGCGTGGTGGCGGGCGCCTGTAGTCCCAGCTACTCGGGAGGCTGAGGCAGGAGAATGGCGCGAACCCAGGAGGCGGTGCTTGCAATGAGCCAAGATGGCACCACTGCACTCCAGCCTGGGCTGCAGAGTGAGACTCTGTCTCAAAAAAAAAAAAAGAAAAAAGGGTGACCTCCCCACAACCCGCACAGTCTTCAAGGGGTTCCTATCAGTAGAGGAGGGTGTCAAGGACACAAGTGACTTGATAATACCAGTTGTGGTGAGGATCAATCCTATGAGAGATGTGGAAATGAAAACCTTGCATCTTCAGAAATGGTTACATCTAGTTGGTTAAGTTCCAGGAAAGCATTTTAAGGCTGGTTGATAACTATTTTTAAAGGATGGAGATGGGAAAAGGCAGAAGGCAGGCAACCAATGATGGCATGGGATAGACAGAGAAACCTCAGTATCAATGCCCAGGAGAAGAGTCCTCACTTTGGGCAAGTGTTGTAAAAAGAATGTGTAGGAGAGCTGATGGGAGATAAGAATGGAAACATGTTTTGGGACCAATTTTTGCATGAGCTTGACTAGAAGTACAGACTAGTGGATTTCAAACTTGACTGTGCATAAAAATTTACCCCCCAACTCCCTGCTGTCTCAGGAGCCTTGCAAAAGATGCAAAGTTCCTGTCTCCTTGTGCAGAAATTCTGGGGAGGAGTCCAGAACTTTACTTTTTAATGAGGAGTTCACAATGATTCCAAAGCAGGTGACCTCTGACACGTTTTGAGAAAACCAAGCTTCTAGAGTCTCATGACTTGCCATCTCTCAGACTCCATAAGTTCTCAAACCAAGTAGGTATGCAAGTATTCCAGAGCCTGAAATGCTGACTTACAGTTGTCCTTTGGTGATTCAAGTTAGGCAAAATTCTCCCTTGCAGATTTTTTATGTGTCTAACTGGGGCTAAGCCCTGGTACAGTTATTTACGACTCAAAGCTTCCACACTGATTTTTGTTCAGCCCTGTCCTCTCTGAATCCTGATTTCACCCTATAACCATGTGAGGTAAGAAACAGTACTTTCATTCAAGTGCCTCTTTCTTTCTTTCTCCCTTTCTTTCTTTCTTTTTTTTTTTTTTTGAGATGGAGTCTCACTCTGTTGCTCAGGCTGAAGTGCAGTGGCACAATCCCAGCTCACTGCAATCTCCGCTTCCTGGGTTCAAGTGATTCTCCTGCCTCAGCCTCCCGAATAGCTGGGATTACAGGCATGTGCCACCACATTCAGTTAATTCTTGTATTTTTAGTAGAGATGGAGTTTCACTATGTTAGCCAGGCTGGTCTCGAACTCCTGACCTCAAGTGATCTGTGTGCCTCAGCCTCCCAATGTGCTGGGATTACAGGCATGAGCTACTTACTGTGCCCGGCCTCTTTTTTCTTTTTAAAATTTTTTTTGATAAGATCACAAATGAATGTATTCCTTTTATGAATTATTAGTGACTTATACAATATTATTAGTGAATTCTACAATGTTATATAATATGAATTCTATAATATTATAGAAGTAGTGAATTCTACAATATAATAGAATTAATGAATTCTACAGTATAAGAGTATTAGTGAATTCTACAATATTATCATAGATAGTACAAATGAATGCAGATCCATCTGGGCAAAAATAAACTACAAAGAAGGGAAAGATGTAACAGTCATGGCCTGCATGGGACGATCCTGGAGCTGACCACGCTAACGTTTTCAAACTGTTTTACAAAGTCAGATGTGAGAACATATAACAAACTGGTTTGCTCTTATTGTTTGTTTTCATTCTAAGTGTGAGGAAACTGAAGCTAAAAGTAAAGGGAAGAATGCAGAATAGCAGCTGGCTGAGTGTGAACCAGGTCTCACTTTAAATTCTATATTCTTTCCTTAAAATCATTTACTGCCTCATACCAACCCCACTACGTGAAAGACTCTCATATCTAGAATCTTTGAATTTATTTTCAGGTTTACTTTTAAGATTAACTTTACGGCCTGATCACACGGACACACACTCTCTTCTCTGCCACTGTTCATTTTCTTCTAATAGAGAATACAAGGTTATAAACATTTCTTTCTCCGGAGAATGCAGAGTAGTTTAGAAGACCGTACTAATATGGAGTCCATGCTACAGCTGGGTAATTATCATTCCTTTATCCATTAAGAATTATGGCCGGTGCAGTGGCTCACCCCTGTAATGCCAGCACTTTGGGAGGCCAAGGCAGGTGGATCATGTGGTCAGGAGATCAAGACCATCCCGGCCAACACGGTGAAACCCCGTCTCTACTAAAAATACAAAAAAAAAAAAAAAGAAAAATAGCCGGGCATGGTGGTGGGAGCCTGTAGTCCCAGCTACTCGGGAGGCCGAGGCAGGAGGATGGCGTGAACCCGGCAGGTGGAGCTTGCGGTGAGCCGAGATCGGGCCACTGCACTCCAGCCTGGGTGACAGAGCAAGACCCGGCCTCAAAAAAAAAAAAAAAAAAAAAGAATTATAAGATAACTATGAAAGAAAATGAGGAATAGGCTCCTTTCCTATTTTCTTTCCATCCTTTTATCTCTAAAGGAGGAAGTTTACTGAACCACTGCCAACAATTCACTCAGCCTAATGAAGTGTATAACTAATGGGATTAAATAATCTTAAACCATTATTACAGTAGCCTGATGCTGACATTCATCCAAACTCTGGCAAACATTGAGTGGTGAGTTCATGCTTGACTTACACAAACTAGGGCAGTGGGAAGGTTCTAGAATAAAGTTTCAGAGGCATTTAACCTGGAAATCTGAGACCCTTCATTCTGGTTAGGGTGAAAGTAAACGCTGTCCTATTTCTACACTCTCCAACCAAAATCTTACTAATCCCAGCATTTTCTAGGGATGTCTCTCTGGACCCGTAGCCACAAATGTTTAAACCCTTCATGTCAGTCCCAAAGAAAGTAGTTCTTTGAAGGCCTCATGAAGACTCATGGTTTCTAGTCCCACCTCTGCCGTTAATAAATCGTATAACCTCAGGCAAAACACTCCGCTTTCTTGGGATTTAGCTTTCTCAGCTATAAAATGGCATTATTGAATTTCTAAGGTTCCTACTGGCCTTTAAAAAGCATTCTAATTCCATGACAACAGCAGTTAATATGGTTTGGAGCAGGAACTGGGAAGAAAGGGTTATGTTTAGCTAGGCCTCTTTGTTGTTCTGGGCTATCCACTTACAGGTCTGTGCCTCTCTTTCCTTACCAAGTAAGGGCTGCCTTGGCACCTGCAAGGATGTGGTGAGCAGTAACTAAGATGAGCAGAAGGCTGGGGTAGATATTTGGTTGAAAGGGCTAAATAAATACCACTAGCAAAGGAGAATGTAGTAACTATTCATTCCCCCACTGAAAACATTGTTGTATAATAAAGGGTGATAATATGAATGTCTATTAAAATGAGAGAGGCTTTCCAAAGCATATCCAATCCCCAAAATACCCATTTTGCTCATGAGTTAATTATTCATGCAAAACTTTTTTAGCATTCCTCACTTAGATCATTTATACTTTTTAAAGTTTTACCTAGATATTTTATATTTTTTATTGCTTCTGTATGAGGACACTTTTCTGTTATATTTTCTAAACCTAAAATTGTCATTTTTATTTTGTCAGCTTTACTAAACTTTCATTATTCCAATATTTAAAATTTTTCAGGTTCCCTAGAAGAATAATCAATCATTTGTAAATGACTGTATGTACATACAGTCTCAAGATGTTGAGTGGAAAAATCTCCCACTAATACAAATAATATAATGCCATTTATTTAAAATTAAGAAACACTATATGCTAACAACACTACATATTGTTTAAAGAAATGCATAAAATGATAAAAAACACAAATTTAGAATAGTGGCTGTCTCTGGGGGAACATGATCATGGAATAGAACCCAAGGGATTTCTACTGAATTTTTAATGTTTTATTTCTTAAACGAGATAACAGGTACACGGACTTTTATCATTATGCTTCATATCTTTATATACGTTAGAAATGCTGCATAATAAATCGAAATATGTAAATACTACCTAGAGCTTATTTTGCATTATTGCCATTGCTTTTGTTTTTAAATATGAATGCATGAAAAATTTTATTAAATGCCCTTTTAATGAAAAGCATCTATGGAGATTACTAGTTTTTTAAAATTTTGATATATCAATATAGCAAATTACGCTAAAAGATTCCTAATTGTTCTAGCACTGAATAGGGAATAACTGGAATGTTTTATTATGTGGTATTCAATTTGCTAATATTTCACTTAGGATTTCTGCATTTATGAAAGTTAGATTATCACAGAATTGTCTTCTGGGGGTAACCTAGGTTAGGTATTATTATTCGGAGCATGCTGGCTTTATAAAATGATTTGGTAAGCTTCTCGTTTTTTGCTAGGCTCTTAAAGTTGAAATAGCACAGAAATCATTTGTTCTTTGGAGATCTGAAAACTTTGATTAGTGAAATTTTCTGGCTCTTTTGCAAGTAGTAGCTTCACATTCCATCTGTCTTTATGAGTTTATTCAAGTTTCTTTCACCTGTATTTTGGATTTGCATAGAACACAGTCTCTTATATAAAATTTTAAATGCAATAATTTTAAAATGTCATCTGTATCTATGCTGACTGTCTTTTTCATTCCTAATTTTCTGTAGTTTTTGTTTCTTTCTTGGTTATCTTAACCAAATGTTTATTTCACTGCTCTTTTCAAAAAATTATCCCCAGATCTAAATATTCCAGTATTTTTCAACTTATCAACAATGTTTTATTTTAATGGATTTCTTTAAGGTTGATTTTCTTGTCCTGTTCTAGTTTTTTAAGTTAATACATATGCACTGTTTCCTGTTGCAATTAATGAGACTAGTATTACTTGGCATTCTATGTTGGCTCCATCCCGTTCTCATTGCTATGCAGTGTTAGCATCATCACTACTTTCTAAGATTCTTTAACCCAAGAGTGTGCTTATGTATTTATTCATTTCTTGTTTTACTATATGGCTACATGTAATTCTGCCAGCCACAGCAGGAACTGTCTACAATTTCCTATTAGACTTTGATATGATAAATGTTTTTCTAAATCTCCCATGCAGATTTAGACAGAAGATAGAAACTCTTTGTTTGCATAGATCAATGTACATAGGTTAAATTAACGTTATCAATCATATTATTTAACTCTTTTTTATGATTTGTCAAAGACTAAAAGCAATGTGTTAAGGTTTTATAAAGAATATGTTTTCACCATTCTTATCTCTTACTTCATCAGTATTTTTAAATTATACATTTCAATATAATGATATTTAATGAAGGAAAGCTCAGGGCTATTCTTCCTGGGGAACTGTGACATTTATCAAAAAGTAATGTTCTTCAGACTGCTTGATAGTTTTGTACTGAATGGTACTTTGTCTTCTATGAATGTTGTAGTTAGTAGGTAATTAATATTATCTTATTTTGGTCTGAATTTACTACTAAATCTTTGCCCCTTTATTTTTTAACCAGTAGTTTTATTACCTCATTGCTTTTCACCGTTTTATTTGCTATGCATCTCCTGTGCATATTATTTTGATTACTTTATTTGTCTGTTGGAAAATTTCCTTGAATCAACCTTCAGAAAGGATATGTAGGTGACATATATTCTTTTTCAGTGGTTCAAGAATATTTAAAAGGGGCTGTATAGAAAGCAAAGTTTGATATACTGTTATGTAACAAAAGCAAGGTACTAACCAATGGTTAAGGTATGATCTCATTGTGTGTGTGTGTGTGTGTGTGTGTGTATGTGTGTATGTAACCACATGTATACAGATGTGTGGTTACATTGGTATACACACTTCCATACCCACAGGTAAACATAATAGAAAAGAAGTGCATGATAAAATGTGAACTATTATATTGAGATGAGAGAATTACCTATCTTTCTTCTTCTATTTGCTAATTTTTCTCTAATGGGCATATGCTAATGAAAAACTTAGGATTTTAAAAAAGAATTACCACTATAGGAAAAAGGTAAACTAGCAACAGCAAATGGGATTTCCAGTGTTTTCTGTTAGATGTAAAGATAGCCGGACTTGGGAATCAGAGGGCCAGGGTCAAGTATTAGCTCTGACACTCATATTCTATGGAACTGAGCAAGCTGACACTTTCTAAGATTCAGTTTCTTGCTACTGGAAATGAAAGCAAAAATAACTGAAACTATTTCCTAGGATCATTAGAGGGTAATATGATAAAAGAAAAGTGTTTCATAAAAGTTAAAGCACTGAGCAAATGTTAATGTCAATGTCAGTTGTTATTAATATTTTTAACCTTTTTTTATTTTGCCTCTTAAGGCCTCAAATGCTCAAGAAAATACAGGGCTTATGGCTTTTCATCAGTAGAAGTTTAGCATTTCAGGTTCTGTAATACTGGAAAGCATGAGTCAGTTGGTTATCAATTAAAATTTTTGGGGAAAAGGCTATAATTATACCTGATTTTAAATCTGAGTAGTTGGGGGCTGTCAGGATCTTCACATAGAAAGTTTAACATGGGCCGGGTGTGATGGTTCACACCTGTAATCCCAGCATTTTGGAAGGCCGAGGCAGTGGATCACTTGAGGTCAGGAGTTTGAGACCAGCCTGGCCAACATGGTTAAACCCCGTCTCTATGAAAAAATAAAAAAATTAGCCAGGCGTGGTGGTGGGCGCCTTTATTCCCAGCTACTCAGGAGGCTAAGGCAGGAGAATTGCTTGAATCTGGGAGGTGGAGGTTACAGTGAGCCAAAATGATACCACTGCACTCCAGCCTGGGCGACAGAGAGAGACCCTGTCTCAAAAAAAAGAAAAAAGAAGAAAGTTGGACATGGAGTTGCACGTTGCGCCTGGCGGTGCAAGCCTGTAGTCCTAGCTACTTGTGAGGCTGAGGCAGGAAGATCATTTTAGCCCAGGAGTTCGAGTTCAGCCTGGGCAACAACAGCAACACCACATCTCAAAAAAATAAAAATAAAAATAAAAATTAGTTGCTGAATGTTAGCACGGATGTTAGCATGGGCCAAGCAATAAAGTGTAAATTATAAAAGCTGTTCATAGTCTTGGTTTTGTCATTTACTTTGAAAACATCAGAGCCACATTTGTAAAATGAGATTAATAATCTCCCCATTATCTATTTCATAAGGCTCTACTAGGTATGACAGCATGCAACAACAGAAGCTCGGTAGCATTATACAATGTAAGGGGCTGTATGAATGGAAGAGATAACTATTCCCAGTGGGTAACATGCTTAACCTCCCAAGAGAGTGCATGACAAATTTTTCTCTTTCTTGAACCATTTTTCTCTTTCCCGGGAGAGTTCTGGTAAAATGATGATGTAACATCAAGAAGAAAGTGTGTGTGTGTGTGTGTGTGTGTGTGTGTGTGTGTTGTGTGAGAGAGAAAGAGAGACAAGAGGCACAGACAAACACTCCTTCGAGGTGAGAGAGCAGAGGTAGGCAATTAGAAAAAAAGGAAGAAAGTTCATAAGGATTTTTCAGGTTTAGTCCAAACTCTTGCTTCCTTTTCCAACATCCACATAAAGCACTGGCCATAAGTGCCTTTAAAACATTTTATTAAGAGGAATTGAGTATATAAAAGAACAGCTTTCCTGCAGAAGAACAAAAACTACCTCTTAATGTAGGCTGACAAGTTAGAATGTTTTAAATGTAGCCATTCGATGACATAAGAGAGCAAAAGGCTGCTAATGGGTTGGTCATGAATGCGCCAAGTTTCAGGTACCTTAAAGTGTTTAGCCTCCTGTGGAGTTGGCCTCCTATTTCCAGAGGCCCTTTAGTCATTTGGATTTCAACTCTAGCAAAAATGTCTGTACCACCTTCTGCTGTCGGAGAGTTAGGACCTGGATTCCATCCACTGTGAATAAAAGCACTGGTTTAGGGGAGGATCCTTGGCTGCCACTTCATAAACAGACTTTTGCTGAGAATTTCTGATGCACTTTGTCCCTAGGCTCAGACTCCTTGGTAATGCTAGGAATAAAACAGCAATTCTTTTTCTAAAACTGTACTTATGAGTAAGGCTGTCTCTTTATGTGCAGAAGGGTATATAAGCAGGAGGCATTGTTGCTGCCCTTCATAATCATACCGACATAAAAATCTTCAAGCAAAGCATGAACCTCTTCTTTTAATATGTGTCCTTATATTCCTTCCATGACATTTATTTATTTCAGTATTTCCATAGCAACTACAGCCAAGAAATTGCCCCAGATTTAGAGGGTTTCTATAGTGTATCACATTATACTAAAGGGAAAAAAAAGCAATGATAAAAATTCTATTAATCAGATTAAGCACTTATATTAGTAAATAATTTCATGTATACAAAATATCACAACTGCTTATTCCTTATCTGTGAAGACATGGAAGAAATTAATATCTCCCTTTAATAAATGAGGATACTGAGACTCAGAAGCTAAATGATTTACCCAAGGTCACACCAGGAGAAGTAGAATTAGGATAAATACATTCTATTTATATCACTTCCTAACGAAGTTTTAGTGATCTTTATTTTAATCTGTTTACATATTCAAATCTGTAAGAATAACCAAAACTAGGCTTTCAAGAGACATGTCACCAAAGAAGAAAAGCATCTCATTGATTTTGCTAATAATTACACAAACTTAAAATAACGATGACATAATGTGCTTATTAAATTAGTTCAGAAAATATAAATAAACTTCTCCCATAGGGAAGAGATTGCATTTTAACATATAGTTTCATTATTGTTGATGGTTCTGTGAATTAGAAAAATATTTCTAAAGAAATCTAGCAAGGTAACGCAAAAGTCTTCCAGATTAAATTTGATTTGGTAATATAAATCAAAGAATTTATGCTAAAGATGTAAGTCAAAATAAAAAATAAAAGTTTTATTAACTATCTATAGGCATGTTATTTACAATTCTAAAAGATTGCAAAACACACAATACTTTTTGACTGGCAAATGGTTTTAAAATGAAGTGTGTAATCTAAATGTAAAACTAAACAGATAAAAAGCTAAAAATGAATACTAACAATGCAAAACTATATGAACATTTATATTATGTTAATAAATAAAAAATAGAACACAAAATATGTAAAATGATTAAAGGGAATTACAATGCTACAATGAATCAGACTGTTTAATCATAACTACTTAAGCACAAAGATTAAGAACAAACTCAATAAACCACAGGAAAATATTAAAAATCATTGAACCAAAGCTGCAGACATTACTGGTGCATTTTCCCTCAAAATCATGTAAATATTTAATTTTAATAGGATCTTAAGTTGATCAACAACCAATTTAGGCAGAAGCAAATTTAATTTACATTAGACTGGTCTCATTCCTGAACTCAGAGTATCAAACATGGTGGTCCTTACACAAAAATAATTAAGCCACTATCTTGAATATTCTCATTCCATCAATTAAAAAAAGAAAAAAAGACAGGCACACTGACTCATAGCCAAGGGCTAGGTTTGCTCTGGTTTGTATGGAATACCTTTTAGACATCAGTTTTCAACAGTGTAACCAAAGGCAATTTTGCTGGATCACACAGAATATGCTTCCTGTTCTAAGGCTTTTGGTTCCAAGAGAGACGCACAGTTCTAGTATTCTCCTTAATGCAAACTATCTTCAAAGCAAACTTGTTTTACTTCATTTGCCCAGTTTCCTCAACCTCCTTACAGTTCTAGTATGCAGCTTGTTGGACATATAAAAGTTCAGAAGAAATTAAAGTTCTGATACACCCATCTGAGGGCTTGAGGGCTGTGCTGAACTCAAATCAATATTGAACAAGGGTCTTTGAGTAAAGCTTAACTGAATTCTGATAAGAATTAAATTACATTTTAGAGTCACCACGAATAGATCTCATTAAAGAAAAACCTTGATTAAATGTTCTTATGAGGGAAAGAAGTAAAAAAAAAAAAAAATGATTAGAATTTCCATTATTTGAATTCACCTAGTTCTTCCAAGTGTGTGATTAAATATCTCCCAGATAGTTTTCCTTGTCATAAGCACAGTACAGTGACAACAAACCAAAGAAGAAGGGGCTGGCATCCTACAGAATCACAGAGACCCATTCTATGCCTGGAATGGAGATAGAAACTTGAGTCCACACACTATAGAAACCTATTATTTAGTCAGATTAGACCTTCTCCAGTTTTGTTACACACTCAGAAAAGCAAGCAAACATGTAAAAATGGGAGGAGTATGTCTGAAAGGTTATAATAATTTCCTAAAGCCCAGTGAATTTCACTGCATATGTAAGGTTCCCACATTCAGAAATATTAAACAGGTCCAGAAACTTCATTAAAGTTAATCCCAGAGTAACATTTATTCCACTACTTTTCCTGAAGAGGCCCAGTGTGCTTTACAAGGATTGTCTCATTTCTTCTTCATGAGCCTTTGGGGAAAATAACTGCCATCGTCCCCATTATATAGATGAGGCAACTGATACCTAGAAAGAGTAAATAATTTTCCCAAGGAGGGGAAGCACTAAGTGACGGAACCAAATTCAAATTCATGTTCTTCCCACCCTGTTACATTGTTTCCCAATACTGTCTACATGATTTCTAGCTAACAAGGGTTCAAACAAAACAACCGAAGAAGGCTGCCACAGTAGCATCATTGAAATAGCTAAAATCAACTATGGAGTTAAAAAGGGATAAAAAATAGACACAGGAGCTATAAAAAAACACAGCAGTATGTGTTTACTTGGTGACAAGCCTGGGTGCCTCTACACACTCTGCCAACATCACTACCTTAGGGCTCATGGCAATAAATAATTTCATAGACGTGGTGCCAAGCCATTGTGAATGACACCCGGTTTAGTCTGTTTAAAAAGGCAAGGAGTTATGTAATACCTTTCTTTTTTCAATAAAGATTTCAAAGGGTGATATGTGAAATATTCTTATATTCTAAAGAGGTAAGCTTTTGTTTACCAGACTTTCCCTTATGCATAATTGCTCCTTCCAGATCAACGGTACATTACTTTGTTTATCTTTATGTTTAGGAAAATGAAAACCATGCAGCATATGCAAAGAATCTAAGAATGTGGAGCGTGAATAACGGAATGCAGCCTTGGTTCTGACACTAATGATAGGGTCATATGAAGTCGCTTTCCTCCTCTCTATGTCTTGGCATTCTCATTGCTAAAGAGAGTAATTACGTAAATAATTTTAAGAATTTTTTTTCCAACTCTACCACTGTATGGCTTTACATGTGTTTAAGTTACCTTTGGAAAGAAATGATGTTACGTGTATTTCAGTTACCTTTGGAAAGAAAATGACATAAAATTGAACCTAAGACAGATGCAAAGCCATATTTAATCCTACGAAGCCTTAATCTTGATGAACTTTCAGATCTGTGCTACAGACCCCAAGGTTACAACGGGTTAGAGCTGCCAAGTTATAGGAAAATACCAACCAGGCCAAAAACGCCTTCAATAAATGTGAACCTTGTAAAGCCAAGTATGACTCCCAATACCTTGGTAAAGAAACCAAGGTGTCTTTTATGTTGAAATCTCTGGGCACTGAGGGACAAACCATGACTGTTCTGTGGGTTTACATAACAAACAAACAAAAAACACTACTTTTCCCATCAACACGTGTTAAACAAATATTAAAATCATGCTGAAGGATAGCAAAGAAATTTACATTAGATGAAAAAAGTCTGTGTTTATTAATCAAATTAACAGAGAATAGTTTAATAGGTAGATTAAGTAAGTAGCACGGTAAAACCCTAAGGTAACATGACTGAGAGTTTTTTAGTTACCCAGGTATATTATTAAAATACAGTTTTGTGTTCTGTAATAAAAGAAAACAATGATTAGCTCAGTCAGCATTACTGTTCGTTTCTCTTTAAGGTGCTTTATAATAAACAGTTCCCCTGTTTGCATCATTAAAAACCTGTTGGATAAGAGGGGGAAGAAACATTTTGGTAGATAAAAATTGACTCAAAGGGCCCAGTGTTCTGGAACAGGACTGACAAGTCCAGAGATTCTGTAAAGTTTCCTTGAAAATACTGGGCACTTCAAATGTAGGGTGAGATCTTATAAGAGGTGTGACTCAGCTACTTGGAAAGCTTTCTGATGCTTTAAGAAAGAAAATTTTAGCTTGTACATACATGCTTGAAAGCCACAGGCTGATGATCTTCCCAGCAGACCACTAACTGAATGGCAGTCTCACACTAACACACCTTACTGACTGCATACGAATGGGGGATGTGTAGAAAAAAATTACAATATGCTAATTTACACACACACACACACACACACACACACACACACACACACACATTTCGAAGTCTAGGAAGAAGCAAAGATCTGATGGCTATATTCTATCTGGAGTGACTGGCATTCAGCCACAGAAGACATCTTTGCAAAGTGCTTGAGGAACAAATCTGGAACTTACGATGTAGCAGGGCTCGCAGTATGCTTTCTTTTCCACAGCATAGAACGGCTGTCCTCGGAGCTTGTTGTTGCAGATGATGCAGGTAAAACAATCCACGTGGAAGACCTGATCCATGGCAGTGCATCCTGTACCTTCCCCAACTACGTTTTCTCCACAGCGAGCACAGCGGCCTGGTAAAAAAAAAGGGTTTGATAAGAACAAACCAAGGAGCACTTCAGTCTTGCTAAAGCCAAAGTGGAGGAGAAAGCAGGTTCATAACATCAGCGGCAACAGAACCACCACTCCTGCCGTCACTACCCCAGTACTACTACCCCGTTACCCCATTACCCCAGCAAGATCAGCAGTACAGCCACCCCTGTCCTCTGCAAGATTGGCATGGTGGCGGCATGGTGGGGATTGTACATTAATCAGTTGAGGAGATTGAGTCTCATAGTCTAAGTTCTTGCAGAAAGGAACAGTAGAACCCGGTCGCTGGCTTTGAGGTCAGTGCTCTGACTCTCATCTCACATACAAGTATAAAAGGAACATGACTCAGGATGTTTGGAGTGGAAGGCACAATCTATAAAACAGTACAGAAGAGCCTTTCTTCTTGGAGATTCTACACATTCAGTTAGAATATAAGATAATTGGGTCCAAACTCAAATTTTAGTTCCTTTTACAAAAGCCCTGATTGTAAAACCTCTGCAGCCAGCTCTCAGTGACAGGCAGATCACAAGGCAGTCCTTTAATTTCTAGATCACTTTGATGGCTAAAAGGTTCTTTCTCTTATTGAGCCATAGTGCTTCCTCATTCTAACTGCTTACGCCATGGTTCTAGTTCTGTCTTCCAAGACCTTATCTGTCTCTTGGACTTGACACCCTTTAACACATCAAAATTCAGTGAGCATTGCTTCCAAGTCTGTTATTCCTTTGAACATCCACACATCCTGCAATAGTTTCATATACTGTAGGGTTTTGAGTCTTTCAGGGCCGCGGTTCTCATTGTTCATGCAGTATTCTGCAAAGTTCCAGCATTCTTAAATTGATTAATGTGGTGTTTGGCCTACATATGGACATCAGGTTTCAGTTTTTAAAATTTGCAGTAAGCTTTAAATAATAACAATAAAATATAAATTCAGACAAATATTTATGTCAGTGAGAGGCATTATGCTGGTTGCCATCCATATCTCTATCTGGCTCCATCATGGGAATCTTGAGCCAGACGTTACGTCCACATCTAGTTTCCCTTCTTAGTCTTTGTTTCTACTAAGTTAAAAAAATTCTGTCTAATAATTATAGAACACTGGGAATGTCAGCCAGAAGCTGCAGGCTTTGATAGACAAGGTATAGCAAATGTAGTGCTTCACATATGTCAGACATTTTTCTAGGGGCTTTAGATATATTAACTCATTTCATAGTCACAACAATCTATATGAAGGTATTGTTATTATGCCTATTTTACAGATGAGGAAACTGAATCACACAAATGATTAACTAACTTCCAGCCTAAGCAGTCTAACTTCAGCATCTATGCTCTTAACCACTATGCTATATTGCCTATTCCCAGTTCTGTGCATCATGATTAACATGGATCTGATGTTAGGGAGCATTATGGAGAGACTTCTCACTGAAGACTGCTTTCAGCACTCCATCACATTGGATTGACAGCCATTTCACACTCAAACATGGGAGGGCTAGATGTTTCAACTTGAGAGAAAAAAAAGGTAAATTTTTTTCTAATTCTCTCCAGTTGCATTTGGCCCTGAAACGTATTTCTTTATATCCTGTTGTGAGATTTGAATGTGACTTTAAATATCACCCAAAGTTTACACCTTAAGTTTTTTTTCCTAAGGAATAAGAAATATGAAGGCTGGGTGCGGTGGCTCATGCCTGCAATCCCAGCATTTTGGGAGACCGAGGCGTGCGGATCACCTGAGGTCAGGAGTTCAAGACCAGCCTGGTCAACATGGTGAAACCTCGTCTCTATGAAAAATACAAAAACGAGCTGGGCGTGGTGGTGCATGCCTGTAACTACAGCTACTCAGGAGGCTGAGGCAGGAGAATCGCTTGAACCTGGGAGGCAGTGCAGTGAGCTGAGATGGCACCAGTGCACTCCAGCTGGGTGACAGAGCGAGACTTCGTCTCAAACCAGAAAGAAATATGAAGTGCTGGAAAAAGAGTTAAAGTATTGGAAACTAAGCTGTCACCACTACAGTTGATATCATTATAAAGTCTTGATACCACAGTCTTGACATTTGATGAAAAAATTTTGTACAGTATTTGTTTGTGGCAGACTTTAAAAGTTTTTATCCAAGACTGAACTTGTGCATGTTTTTATTATGAGATAACATTTTGGACTTTCCTGCCAACAGTAACAAAACTATTTCATATGGCATTATTTTTGTAATTATTCTGAAAAAAAAAAAACCACAAAAAAAACTGTGCTATGTTTGAAAATTATGCTTAAATTCTAACAGCTTCATGCCACCCTTTGACAACATTTCATTGCAGAAAACGAATTAGGGATTAGGAGTAAATGGATTACCAATCCAAATGATTATTAAAAGCATATTAGATTCCTGTGAAAGCTGTAATTTTACATTTCACATTTGTTAAGTGCAGGCAGGTCAATAAAATTCTTTTTCTATATTACTCTTTCCTTTTCTACATGTTAAGCAGTTTCACTACATAGTACATGAGGGGCTATCAGGGATCTGTGGACCACACTTCCCTCCCTCCCCAAAAGTAGTTCTCATTAAATATTAAACTATTGGTAATGGCAGTCTACTAGGCAGCTAAAAGTAGCAATTGTGATTCAGACTATGATGCCCAAAGTGTAATAGTTGGAATCCAAGAACCTGAGCCTACATAGCTCATAGAGAGTTTGATAGCTACTCATGAGGATCTGGGAGCAAACTTCAATCACTGATTTAGAGGGAACGGCCAGAGCAAAGCCTTAAAGGTCAGGCTGAAAAGATAAGCTTTGAAATGGTCCATCTATTCAACCTCAAGTATCTACTCTTGCCCACGATTATGTTCTGCTTCTGTGTGATATACAAAAACGAATTCGACGATGTCAGTGCCTCTCACGGTCAAGAAAACCTACATGCAATAGTCACATGACAAAGCATGTAACACATCTTAGAAGAAAGTGCTATGGAATGTGGAAGGAAAACCACACTCACAGGGGCTCAGGCAAGGTTTTGTGGAGAAAGAAGCATTTGAGCCCAAACTTCAAGGATGGAATTTTGACAGGTAAGAGTGGAAGAGGGAAAGATATTCTAGTTTTCCCTCACAGACAGAATGAGTGACTATGGCTTGGATACCAAAACACTGCAGTGGCTCCATGATGGCATGACACGGCTTTGCCTTCTCAGCTATGAAAACAGATGGACTGTATTCCTAAGGGATGATCTTCTACTTTATGCTTTGGAGAATATTCCTCCAGAGTGGGTCAGCCTAATATGCTGGACCCAGACATAGCCAGTTTTGCTGCCTCTCATTATCTTTTATATTCTTGGGATACACTGGGGACACACTAGCCTTGAGGGTAACCAGTCTGGCCCCTTTAAATCACAAGTACAGAAAAAGAGTGAAGAACAAAAAATAAAAATAGCCCCACACATCAGCAGGACAGAAAAGGTACCCAAATCTTCCCTTTTCACATGAACAAACATTTACAAACTATGTCCTTTCGGGAGAGATTCAGAATGGAGAGAAAGTTACTGAAGCACAGTGTATGCTTGCCTCTAGAGGGACTTACACCACACATTATTAAAAGCACACCACAATCTCAACGCCCATCTTTTAGACAAGTATCTCAGCACTTTTAACAAGAGGAACCAAGAGAATAGTACCAAGCTTCAAGGCATCAGAGCATGAAGGAAACACAGTTGATTAGCTCAGACCCAGGGCTGGTGTAAAGAGCTTGCTGGCAATGCTGAGCGTAGTCAATCAAAAGATCCGATGACAGAGGGCCGGCAGCCGATGGAGAACTTTGTCAGTGAATTAAGATTTCCAAACATAACAAAAAAGGGTGTTTATATATTATTACTTATTTTATATATTGCTTTGTACTGACTCTAGATTCAGACATCGATTCTTCTTATCCTTCACCTCTGCTCTCCCATCTATAGCAACCTCAGCAATGTCTCAGAAATGCCTGCTTTCCACCACACGCCTACTACCTAATCATGCTTCCTTTCAAGGGCTATTGCAATGGCTTCCTGATTGCTCTGATATCTCTGATTTACTTCCTCTTACCAACAGAAAGGCTTTACAGAAGTCTTAATAATGGAGCTAATCTGAAGAGTTAGAATTTTAACAAGTCATTTTTAGGGATGGCATTGGTGAAGAGTGGCATTCCAGGCAAATCTACAGGTTCAACAAGGGAAGCAGAATAGTGTGATATGGGTTTTCAAGTTTTTTTTTTTTTTGTGTGTGTGTGTGTGTGTGTGTGTGTGTGTGTGTGTGTGTGTGTGTGTGTGTGAGACAGGATCTCGCTTTGTTGCCGAGGCTGGAGTGCAGTAGTGCGATCACGGCTCACTACACCCTTGAACTCCTGGGCTCAAGTGATCCTCCTCCCTCAGCCCTTGCCACCAGTAGCTGGGACTATAGGCACATGCCACCAAGCCCAGCTAATTTTTAATTTTTCCTGAACAGATAGGGTCTTACTGTGCTTCCCAGGCTGATCTCGAGCTCCTGGGCTCACTGCAATCCTCCAACCTTGGCCTCCTGAGGTGCCGGGATTATAGGCGTGAACCACTGCACTGGGCTGGGTTGTCATATTTATTTTCTCTTTGGTAATGTGAATTTGTTTCTTTCATGATGGCAAAATAAACTTTTTATTTAAAATGTTTTTCCTGTGATTACTACACAACTGATAAAAATAAGCCACAGATCCTCTTTTGCAAGCAGTGCTTGTTCTGAGGCAGGACCAAAGCTGTCCATAGCCATTTTGGGAGTTGATGCCACGGTGACTGGGGATGCCATACTCCCAAACTTTCCCATCATTCACCATCAAATGTAAAGTATTAAATATGTGCAGACGTCAAGCCAGGTCCCATTTGTCTTCATGTCTTCCTTGCTACTTGAATTATAATAGACATTTTAAGCACAAGCAAAATTAATATTGTACCTTTAAATATGATAATGAACTGAAGCTCTATATGCCAATTGTATGATATATCAGCATTCCCATTAAGCACATTCTTCAATATATTCTGAAAAAAGTCTTGGTTCTAAAAGTTGAATCAATAAGATTATATAAGGGTAGTGAAATGATGGCAACATATTCCTAGAAACAAAACCTGCTCCAATTTATCCTACATATGGCTACTGAAGTTATTTTCCTGAAGCACAGTTTCCATTAAGCTGATTTAAAAATTATCTTCCACTGAAGGCCCAAAAAGATAACAGAATGAGTTTGCATTCTTTATATGACAGGCCCATATGATGCTAACTGAAGGCTCTAGGATGGTGGCATTTTCTTATCACCAAAGCTTTTATTTCATGGACTCTGTAGTATTGAGGCATGTAATAATAGACAACTTGTTCTTAAACTGCTAATATTCTAGGACAGTGACTCTCAATCTTGCCTATATATTGCAATCATCTGTGAAATTAAAAAAAAAAATTGATCCCTGGTTCCCAACTCCAAAGATTCTGATTTCATTGGTCTGGGGGAGGGATATTACAGGAAAGAAACTTTTAAAACTCTCCAGGTGATTCTATGTTGAGTCAAGTCAAACTCAGTGTTCCAGGGGGTGCCTATTTCTGTCCTGCTTGTCAGAATAAAAGCTGACAAGTATCGCCCAAACAGGTTTCAACTGCATGCAAAACAGTTTGGGGACAGACTGCTCAACCACGAGTTGGCTGAAAAAAAGAAATTCCTAAGGCATCATAATACATGTTGTTTTTCACCAGAGAGAGTATTCTCCCTAATGCTGTCTTTATATTTTAGTTTGAAAAGTTGCAATGGCTTTCCATCCATTGAAAATATACACGAGCAGAATCAGCTAAATTTTCTCATAAAATATTTTGGTAGCATTGAGCCAGAGAAAGCGGTTTACTTATATTAATTGGAAGCACTCCGATAGAACAGGCTTCTTTTGGGTTGCCAATGAATTTATCATATGGCACTGCTGTAGCCTTAGACAATACAGAATCCACAAAGAATGTCAACTGTTAGCCATGTAAAGTAAGATATCACATATCACACCATACATCAAACTGAGCTCTCACTATTTTCTTGGGACTCTGTCTTTACATAATGTAGCAATATCCAATCTCCTATGGTTATTGCCCTTTAGCTCTGTGAATACAAGAGTTTTTATCATATCTTAAAAGCTGGACTGTAAGACACATGTAGTTCTGTCACTGTGCTTGTATATATCTGATTCTGTAGAGAGGCTTGCAGGTTCAACAGGTACGTGGATAGTGGGGGAAAGGTGGCTCCAATGTCTGTTTCCCTCTCTTTTGCTTTTCCCTCTACAAATACATACATACATACACACACACACACACACACACACACACACACACATACTCAAACACTCGCGACAAGAAAAGGATCAATGACTGCCACTGGGATGAGTGGTAGACACAAAACACTTTCGGAGACAGTCACATTAAGAAACATTTTAACATCTTAGTCCAAAAAGAGAAATTAAGCTAAAGTTAAAAACAAAACAAAACACACACACACACACACACAAACACACACACACACACACACACACATACACACACACATAACAAGCCAAAACCCCAAGGTTGTCAGGGAGAGGAGTTCAGGAATGAGTGGATAAAGGCCTGGGCAGCAAACCAGATGAGATGAAGTGAAGGCTGAGTGATCTCCTGGTAAGGGGAAGTTGTTATAAAGTCTAACCACTATATGATTCATTTATAGACAGAGATTTGCTTAGCTTAGACCTTCAGGTGAGGTGGTAAATTAGGAGGGGAAGTCCCACAGAAGGTTGCAAAAGCAAGCATGTTTCACTGATGTAAATATATGTATTGTGAAGGAGCCTAACAAAAAATAGAAAATTATTGTGCATTTTTATCTGTGCTCAGCACTGTCCTAAGCACTTCACATACATTTTTTCATTTAGTCTTACCAACCAATTATTCTCCTTTTTAGATAAGAAACCTGAGGTTCCATCACCTGGCCAAAGTCTCAAAGGCAGAACGTAGTGGGGCTGAGAATGGAACCAGGTCTGACTTGTAAAGTCCATTTTCTCAATCAGTACATGTTTCTATGTATGTAATTCAATCATAACTTTGACCTGTATCAGTATTGTTTAGGAGCAGAACCCATTAACACCTGCAGGGAAAGAGGAAGGGCCAGTCCAGCATCACTTCTCCATCCCCACAAGCCTCAGGGGATCTTAGTGAAAGTCATGATCTACCACAGGTGGCGAATCAGGACAGGTGATGGTCCTCCACTGCAGCTCTTGGATGTTGACCCTTCCACTCTAGCTTCCCATCAGGAATGTGAGTTTGAGAACCACTGTTGTAACAAGGGCTGTGTGCTTCTGTGTTCCACCAAGAGTAGTTTGTCCCGGGGTATTAGAATGCAGTGATGGCTAGTGCGAAATCTCCCAGGAGCTATATTCTAGGAAACTGGAACTTTAATATGAGGCGGAGAGGGGCAGAAAGTTGGGCAACATATACCCTATTCCCAACCTTGATGAAAGTAATAACATCTATACACATAATAGTCATGACAGTAACTTTTTGGTAACAACTTCCACTCTCAGGAAAAGTAGCAAAAACAAAACAAAAATACCATCACCACCACCACAACAAACAAAACAAAAAACAACCCTGTTATGCATTTTCGAGTATAATACATGGTATCTTTTGAACAGTTAGATATAACATGGTGTAAAGAAAATCAGATGTGCAATTCTTGCCTTTGTTACCAGCTATTGGCAGCCTAGACAAGTTTCCTAAATTTTCTGAGCCCGAATTTCCTTGTCTTCAAAACAAGCAGCTGAGTAGATGCACTCACTAGATAAGTAGTCTTAGTTGAGTCACTTATCCAGCCATTCTGTCAGTCCCTCAACAAATGCACTTGCTGAGCTTCTATTTTGTGCCAAGTACTGCAGTAACCTTTCCTAGGCTTCTCTAAGAGGGAGACGATCATAATTGCCTTAAATACTTGGCTAGGAAATTCGAAGAAGGTAACATCTAGAAGGTGTCCAGCATGAGACCTACTTCTTTCTCCTTCAAACTATAGGAGGTATGTAGTTCAACTTCAAAATAAAGAGCTCATAACAACTAGAACAGAAAGGTACATGCTTTGGACTGTTCTCTAAAGATGACAGTCAATGAGTGGAAAACAGAGGTCGCTATGTCTCTGAGGCAGTTAGTTAAGATTTATATTGATCAATATTTTACTGATGGAATTTTTTGGTAGAAATTTCAATCCTAATCCTACGAAAATTTGTAGACCCCGGGGTGATGAAAATAGTCAATATTTATTCAGCACTTTTTATGTGCCAGGTGTTAAGTATTTAATTGTATTATCTCATGTAATCACCCCAACAACTCTATGATGTAGGTTCTATCATTATCTCCATAATAGTTGATGAAAAGGTAGCATAAACAGATTACGTGCCTTGCCCAGAACCACAGATTTAAATACTGAAGCTGGAATTGGGGCTTAGGCAGTCTGACTTTAAATCTATCCACTTAACCCGTTTTCTAAACTGACTTACTACTTTAAAAGTCCACAATTCCTAAAATTATCTGGCCAGGCAGGAAACTTGATTAAATCACAGAACAATCTTGACAGAAACAGTAGTATTTCTTTTGGCCAAAGCAAGATTTCTCTTTAAGTTAATTTTTACACATGGACATTTTCACATTCTCAGTCTTAATTTTTTATCCAGTCTTCTATATTTAGAATTCATTTCATGATTGATCTGCTAACAGAAAAATCAATATTTACTAGTACGGTTAGAACTGCTACTGCAACAATTATTTTTGACTTATGGTTTGAATCTGCTCCATGATCTCTCTCATGGGAATCTGTATTTCCCTTAGGTCCACTCAAAGGAGAAATTTGCCCAGGTACATTCAGCTTTTGTGGCAGGAAATCTCCAAATTTATTCTCGTTACTTGAGACCAAACCTGATAATAAGGGAACCCAAAGGGGTGTTTCTAAAGCTACGGTATTTCAGCAGCCAGCAACAGAATAATCTTCCCTCTGTGAAGACATCAAGCATCCCTTATATTTGTCTAGTGCTTTATCTTATTTATCAATGCATTTGATCCCTCAATAATATTTGGAGGCAGCAAAGCAAGGGTTATAATCACTCTCATTTTAATGATGAAAATACTAAAACTTAAAAAGGCTTAGAGGCCTACAGAACTTAAGAGTTCAATGTGTGACTTAAGACCATGTAAAGTTAGATCAGTCCAACAAACAGAGCTCAGGCAGAAGACTATGTTGCAAATGAGGCGGAATTCATGTACATAACATGTAATAGTCATATTGACACCAAGACATAAATGGGAGCCACAGTTTGCAGATGGAGAACTATGACTAATTTTGTAAAGAACATTACGTTTTCTCCAGTGTCCCTCTTACCTTCTTGTTTCACAAAAGAAGAAAGCACACAAAAAAGAGTGTTAACCTGGACAAGATTCTCTGGATAGTAAACTGTTTTGTTTGTTTGTTTGTTTGTTTTGTTTTGTTTTGTTTTGTTTTGAGATGAGTCTCACTCGGTTGCCCAGGTTGGAGTTCAGTGGTGCGATCTTGGCTTGCTGCAACCTCTACCTCCCAGGTTCAAGCAATTCTCTGGCCCCAGCCTCCTGAGTAGCTGGGATTACAGGCGTGTGCCACCACGCCTGGCTAATTTTTTGATATTTGTAGTAGAGATGGGGTTTCACCATGTTGGCCAGGCTAGTCTCAAACTCCTGACCTCAGGTGATCCACCCATCTCGGCCTCCCAATGTGCTGGAACTACAAGCATGAACCACCACACCTGGCTTGGATAGTAAACCAATATGCAAAGGAATGAGTATTTCTCCAATGATGATATTACCCTTTCCATCTTAGAAAAGATGTGTGCTATGATTTGAATTGGTTCCCTCCAAAATTCAGCAGTAGATATTGTGATTTTATTAAAAAGTGTAGATTGGGCCATACAGGCTTCTCCCTCATGAATGGGATAAAGCCCTTTGTGAAAGAGGCTTCATGTGGCATTCTGCTGGCTTGCTCTTCCACTGTCTGCCTTGTGAGGATGTAGCACAAAGCACCATCCTGGAAACAGAGAGTAGCCCTGACCAGAAAACCAAGCCTGCTGGTATCTTGATCTTGGACTTACCAGCCTCTAGAACCGTGATAAAATACATTTTTGTTCTTTATAAATTACCCAGTCTCTGTTATTCTTCTATAGCAGCACGCAATGGACGAAAACAATATGTGACTACCAAAAGATTTTGTCCATACAATACCTGCCTCCATGGGAGATATGAATTTAGAATATAGAACAAAAAGGGGAAAATAAAAATTATAATTAGCCTAAATTAAAATTGTGATATATAAAGACTGAGAATAAATTTGCAGATTCACATAAAACTTCATAATTTCTATATTCTCATATGAATCTTATAATAACTAAAAGCTAAATGAGACAATTATCATCTTCCTAACACATGAGTTAACATAGGAATAACCTTGTACATGACTTGAGAAGTAGGTAGCAGAGTTGCAACTCAGCCCGGTCCAGTGGTCTTTGAGCTGGACCATACCATATTACCTGCATAAATGGAACTGGCCTCAAAGATGGTGCTATTCTCCCCTGACACTGCTTCCTTAGGAAGCCAATTCGTCTTACTCGGGATTCTGTTTTACCGTTTAGTAGCAAAATATCCATAATACACTGTTAAGAGGATTTAAAGGGCCATAGGACGTGTAGAAAATTTAGACAGTAGCCATTCCAAACTCTTCATTTACAGACTCAATAACAAAGGGTGAGAGAGAGGCAATTCCTTGATTAAGACGTCATAGCAAGCTGTCAGGAGAGCTGAGACCTGAGAGCCTTTGGGCTCTCAGTATAGCACTCTTTCAAGATGCACAAAGCTATCTCCCAGGTGCCCTACCGCAAATATCAGTTTCTTCCCACTAGTAGGCGCTGTTGCCTGATTGTGAGGAATTTCTCCTTCTACCTAACAGCAGATTTTCATTGTAAATAGGAGTATTGCGTAGGACACTAAGTCTACAACACGGCTTCTGTGTGTCTCCAGAACAAGGTGAACTCCATTACAATTGCACCAGTAGAGTCATACCATTTCTCTCTGAAACACCGTGGTGTTTTGAATTTGTACATCTCAACGTTTTGGAAACCAAAGGAATGGCAATAGGACGTGGGGTACTGCATGGGTTCTGCAGAGCTGTGTTGAGGCAAAAAAAGTCAAGGCTCTGGTCCCTGTTTGACCACAGCTGGTATAAAATGATTGCTTTATACGCTGGTATTATGTAGAACATTCATTTAACAGAAACTTTCCAGTTTGGCTTTGTTATTTATTATTGTTATTATTTTGAGACAGAGTTTTGCTCTTGTTGCCCAAGCTTGAGTGCAATGGCACAATCTTGGCTCACAGCAACCTCTGCCTCCCAGGTTCAAGTGATTCTCCTGCCTCAGCCTCCCGAGTAGCTGGGATTACAGGCGCACGTCACCATGCCCAGCTAATTTTTTGTATTTTTAGTAGAAAAGGGGTTTCACTATGTTAGCCAGGCTGATCTTGAACTCCTGACCTCGTGAACCACCTGCCTCAGCCTCCCAAAGTGCTGGGATTACAGGTGCGAGCCGCTGTGCCCGGCCTGTTATTATTTTTTTAAACACCACAAACTACTCAAGTAGTGGTAAATCTGTGGATAGAAGAATTGAGTTTTGATTCTAGCTGCACCATATGTATAATCTGTGACTTTGAGTAAGCTATTTTACCCATTTGAGCCATAGGTGGAAGAGAAATAGTAATCTCAGCCCTAGGTACCTCAAAGTATTACTGGCAGGATACAAACATACATTCACATATATATGTGTGTGTGTGTGTATATATACGTGTGTGTGTGCATGTGTGTGTATCCTGCCAGTAATATAAGTATACACACATACAAATAAAATGCAAAGAATTCCTCTAAAATATACTGCTGTAAAATAAATTTTCTTATAAATATTAATAAAAATCACCTGTACAATGGAGCCGATGTACTTACATATCTGGGGCTTCCATCAGCAATGACATTCTACAAAATTTTCATGCAAAATCCACAAGGTAGAATGCAAGACTGATTTGAGTAGATTGATTTTTAAGATATGAGTACCTCACAAATACTGGCAATGCCATTTAGATTCTCAGTGGAGTGGGCAGATGGGGCCACAAATACTTGACATCCGATGTTACACTGGAGCTCAGAGGAAGACCCATGAGGCAGGACCTAAGGCCATTTCCATTCTTGTATCTCTGAAGAATTCTCATTGCTAAACTGTAGTCTGCATCTGATTCCATCTCCAGCACTTGCATAGCAACACTAAGCTCTCTGAGCGCTGAAGTGACGTCTAGGGAACAGTTATTAATACACATATGTGTGCACACAGTATGTGGAAATATGCAAGATTGAAAGTGATTAGTGTATTACTTTTAGGTAATACTTCCTACTGGGACTATGCTCCTGGAAAAATTCCTCTCTCTCTCTCTCCATAGAAGCTTGCACAGTCATCTGCTATCACTTACCAGAATGTTTGGGATAAAAATGGTGTCAATTTTAAGGAAACACGCTTCTCAAATTTCTTTGTTAACATTTGAATAAAACATTAGAAGGTTCTTACTTTTCTCCTCTCCTTTTTCATTCAGAGAATAAGCCCCTTCACAATCTTACTTTGTGTGAGAGAGAAAATAGTCATCCTTCTTTGCTAAGTCCAGATTAGCAGAATCACTGGGTTTTAAAGTAGAAAAGTTTAAATTCCATTCTAATAAAATCCACTGGCTCTCATAACTTCTCAGTTGCATGGTAATGCTTTATAATAAGAACACAGCAAGAAATAATATATCTACCTGTAAGAGCTTATAGGCCTGTGAGATCATCAGAGAGAGCAGAAGAAGAAAGGCATGGAAAGCATTATAGGAAGGATTTGGTTGGGAATGAAGGTACACTTTCTGGACCAATGAAAGTTTTGGGAAATGGAACATCACCTAGGAAGCCATGTACCTAGGCTGGCCACATTTTCTCTCTGTGACTCCCTTTTATAAAATAAATACACCGAATCAAGTGTTTTTCTAAGGACTGTCCTAGTCTTCAGTTTTTATTATGAGATAAATTTTATAGCATAAACACACAAACTAAATTTTGATGAAGGCAGATTGAGGGTAAGGAGAATCCACTCTGTGGTGCTTTCTGGGCAGCCCTTCAAGACCTCAAAAACTTACTGACACACTATAAAAGCTATAAAATGAAACAAATGAGAAAAGTGGGAAATAGGTAATGTTTTATTTATGCCAGTAGAGTATTTCTGGGTGATTCCTCTTGTACTAATGTAGTTTCCATACTTAGATTATCATATTTAGTAAACACATATCCAAATCCCTAATAACTAGTGAGATAAGTCAAGAGCATTCCCTTACTAAGGCTTATAGGGAGCTCCCAGAAACCATGTAAGTCCACAGAAACTGCATAAAAACGGATATGCTCAGTAACGGTTTCTTGCATCAGATCCTATGTGATTTTAGTTGAAGTTCTGTCTTGGGCAAGAGATACCACACAGGGAGAGTGCAAAGTTGAAGGTCTTTAGCAAAAATTTGGACTGTAAACACAGCTTGGCATTATCAGCATTCTGTTAAGTTCAAAGAAGAGATAGTTACAACAAATACAGCTTGCTTTATTTCTGAAACAAAACTGTGCACATATTTGTGGCCACACTACTAATTAACCTGTAGACTGTTCCTTTCATCTATTCAGCGTGTTTTTCTGCCCCTTGTTACAACATGTTGAGGTTACTTTTCCCATATGGACTGTATTTAAACCGTTCCCTTATAGGCATTAGAGAGAGAATGGTACAAATGATTGAGGGACTAGAGAAGCTGACTGTACAGAGAGATTAAAGAAACCATATATGTGCATATTAGGAAGCTGACAGGTGACTAGGGAGTGCCATAATGATGGTCTATAAATATCTGAAAGGGGTAAACACTGAGTAATAGTTTAGCCTGGTGCAAGTGGTACAACTGGGAGTGATGGTGTCTCTTAAAGAAAAGGGAAGATCATTATTAAAGAAAAAAACTTACATATGTAAGATGCTATCCAGTTGTAAGTGCAATGGGATGAGAGTCAGAAGACATGGGTCGGCTCTACCATGTATAGCTGTGTAACCTTGGAAAGGCCATTTAACCACCATGGGCCTCAGTTCCCTCTTTTGGAAATCAGAGCATGGACTAGAATTAGAGGCTTTCGAAGTATCCTCCAAAGAACTCCGTGGTTTTGAGGATCCTGCTCTATTGATCCCCACCAACAGAGGAAGGAGAATGAAGGGGAATGGGATTGCCTGCAGCCCCTTAGTCTGTTTCATTTCTATCCCATCAGCTTCCTCAAAATAATTTCTGAAGGATTTATCAACTTTAAAAAGTTTGTAAAAAATTTACTGACTCAAAGTTTGAAAGACTATTAGGGGTCAGCTTTAAATCCATTCCTATTCAAAAGACTCAAGGTGGAAGACTCACTGAGTTTGTTTTCACAAAAGGCTTACGGAGTGATTAATTATGGCACAACATAGCAGACAGAGCAGTAAGACAGAAGTGTTGTTGCCCTCATGGAACTCACATTCTAAGTGCAACTCTTAATATAGGATTGTCAAAAATTCACAAATGAATAGAGGAATGACTTATGTAACTTCCTGTAAGATTGAAAATAATTAACTCAATTTAACATTTACAGAGCACCTATCAATATTTAATACTTGTGATAGATAATGTAAGGCATAAACATTAAAATAAACAGATATCAAGTGCTTACTAGACATCAGGCACCGTACATCAAACCAGGAATATAAAGCTGAGTAACACCTGACACCTGCCTTCCCTAGAACAAATGGACATCTATAATTACCATATAAAATAAATGAAGGCTGTTAGAGAACCACACAGAAATACCTGGAGAGTCATATAAGAAAGCTATTAATTCTTTGTAGAAAATGAGCTCAAACTGGGGGAGGGATGCTGATAAGAAAAAACTTTAGAAAACAGAAAGGAGACTCAATGAAGGATAGGGAGAACAGTTTACCTGAGTAGAGAAGCAGGAAGGGGGAAAGCATTCTGAGTAAAGGAAAAGCCAATTAACAAAGAAAGGAACGAAGTTGTGTGGAACATTCAAAACCAAGAAGGCAGGTAGGAATGGGAGGAAAATCGGACTGGAGTCCTAGGCCCAAGGCAGACTAAAAAGGATTTCCTATGTGAGACTAAGAAACAGAAAATGTATTTTATAGGCAAAGAAGATACCAGTTTCGAGTAAAAAATGGGATGATCATATATACATTTTAGCAAAATCTCTAGCTATAATGTAGAGGAAAGACCCAAGAGGGGAAAGGAGGTTGGGAGGCCAGTTGTTTGGCTATTGTAATATTTTAGGCAAGGGGAGCAACAGGAGTAGAAAATAATGTTTTTGACCTTTTCCTATGCCACCTATGAGGTAGGCATTATCTTCTTCTATCTGCACATTAAGACAAGGAGGCTCAGAATAGTTAAATAACTTGTCCAAGATCACACGATGAATACATGCGGAGCTAAAATTTGCACCTTAGTTTGCTTGATGTTAAAGAATATGCTCTTTTCATTATACTTGTTTGCAAAAAATGATATCAGCAGTTGGCAGTGCAGTTGCAGGAAGGGGATAGATTCAAAAGTTGTTTCAAAATACACAGTTGAAGAGGACACATTGGATGTGGAGAAAATGAAAGGTAAGAAACAGCTTCCACATTCCCATTTTGGGCAATTTTGTGGATGATCCCAGAGATCAATATAATAAAGTTCAGATTTTCTACAGCTTCCAGTTAAACTAGGGAAAAATTCTTACTATGCATCTCTCATTTAGCATGTAAATGTGTGGATATATGCCTTTGTGTACACGTGTGTAAGTAAATGGCTGTGTATATATGTTTGTGAGTATGTATGACTATATGGAAGTGTATGTTTGTGCGTATGGTTATAAGGAGCTTTAGCAGCTGTAGGTAGAATATCAAACTCACCAAAAAAGATTGAGAGAGAAAGTGTGATAAAGCAAGTTTGACATCATCCAATTTCTACTACAACGCAAACGCCCCTCACAGCCTAAAACGTCATCAAACTCTAAAGACAGAGAAGACGCATGCCAAACCAGACTGACCAGACCAGACTGAAAACAGATATCTGAGGCTCAATAATCTATGAATCAAAATTAGAGTAAATGAGGATGGGAAAACTGGCCTCTTACCACTTGTCTATTCATTGCGTATCTTGTGATTAATTTTCTTTGTCTTCTCTGCTAAATTTTTTCCTCTTTGGAGACATTCAAGCAGAGTGGTTGGGAATTCTGTAGGTAGGACACAAGCTTCAGAGGAAGTTGGAGTACACTGCCTTTTTAAGGATCTTTCTGGCTCTGAAATTCCATGACAAATCACTTCTGCTTGTACACTTCATTGGTTGGTTGATTGATCACAGGAATACTGTTGAGACTTAATGTGCCCTTCATTTAGCAACAGACTCCCTGGATTACCCTCTTAATTTTATCTGTTAACACACACGGACTGGAGTTTATGGCTTGGCTGGTGTTCCTGGCTACTCTTTACTCAAGTATGTCTGCACACTTTTGCTCTTTTAGGCCTAAGGAGTCTCTTCCTCTGGGTGGACACGCTTAACCCTAGCACAATGTGAAGTGGAACCTGGCCTCAATTTCGTTTCAAATGTCCCCTCAGCTGTGTGCCTCCTGCTACACCTGCTATTAGAGTCAGCTGCATTTGACCCCAAATCTGCTCCTAGTATATGATCTTGTCATTGTAATTATGTGAGTTAACCAATTATTATGTAAATTAATACAAATAAAATGTTTTAATTTCTTAAAATAAAATCTATGTAGAATGCTTTGGAAAAGTTCTATAAAGATATTTCACTCAGAAAAAGAAGGTAAATGTTCTATTAGGTATGGTTAAGCAAACTTTAAAATATTAGGACAAAAAATGCACAAAAATCAAAGCACTATTTACACACAGTTTCACTGTTCTCTGCACTCACACTGTTTCAAGTTCTTGCTGTCCTTTAAAGAAACCTAACCTGGGCCGTGTAGAGGACCCATTAGGACATACACATTATGACTTGCAACAAATACGAGGCTGACAGCCCTCGCTCAAATATGCCTTGGCCGAATTTCAAACCAATTGGTGAAAAACACTTTTTCTTGTTTATTTATTAAAACCAACTTTATTGAGGTATAATCTAAATGCAATAAATAAAACCATTTTAAGTGTACACTTTGATGAATTTCAATGCATTTACAAGCCCTTGTAACTGCCTCCATTATCAGGATCTGGAACATTCCCATCACCCCAGAAAGTTCCCTCTTTGTCAGTCCCCACTATAATCAATCCTTTCCCCACTCCCAGCCTCACCAAACCACTGATTGCCTTGTGTCAGTATAGATTAGTTTTGTCTTTTCCAGGATTTTGTAAATATGTAATTATAAGGTAGGGAGTCTTTTTTAGGGGTGGAGGTAGCTCTGGTTCCTTTTGTTCAGCATCATATTTTTAAGATTTTTTTCATGTTTTTGTGCATATTAGCAGATCATTTATTTATTACTGATGAGTCACCTTTCATTGTATAAACATAGCATAATTTGTCCTTTCACCTGTTAATGAACATTTGGGTTGTTTCCAGTTTTTGGCCATTATAAATATAGTTGCTATGAACATTTGTGTACAAGCCTTTGTGTAAAAAAAAGGTTTCATTTCACTTGGGTCAATGTCAAGGAGGAGAATTGCTGGGTCATATGTTGAACACGTTTTATTTTTAAGACACCACCAAACTGTTTTCCAAAGTGGCCGTACCATGTTACATCCTCAACCGCAGTGTATGAGAATTTCAATTGCTCTGTCTTTTAGCTAATACTTGGTATTGTTAGTCTTAGCCACTCTCATCAATATATAGAGGTACCTTACAGAGTTTTATTTTGTTTCTTTAATGACTAAATATATTGAGCATTTTTCATTTGCTTACTGGTTATTTGTGTATTTTCTTAGAGAAGTACCTGTTCAAATCTATTGCCTATTTTCAAATCTGTTGCCTGTTTTTAAATTGCATTCTTTGTCTTCTTCTTAAGTTTTAATAATTATTTCTA
Organism: Hylobates moloch; assembly: GCF_009828535.3. Classification (NCBI taxonomy): domain Eukaryota; kingdom Metazoa; phylum Chordata; class Mammalia; order Primates; family Hylobatidae; genus Hylobates; species Hylobates moloch. The sequence goes on along the minus strand of NW_026652288.1, from coordinate 98,215,723 downwards.
TATTCTGGCACAAAATCTTTGTCATATACACATACTTTACACATATTTTCTCCTTGTATGGGACTTGCTATTTCATTTGTTATGGTGTCTTTTAAAAAACAAGTTTTAGAGTTTTTATAAAATCAAATTTATCATTTTTAACTTTATGGTTTGTGGGGTTTTTGTATACTCTTTAAGAAATATTTGCCTATCTAAGGTTGTAAGAATTCTTTTCTTTTCTTGGAAAAGTTTTATAGATTTAGCTTTTACATTTATTTGTTCCATAATATGTGTTTGTTCTATAATATGTGCAAGGCCTTTATAATAATAATTAAAAACACTGCTGAGAGAACTAAAAAAAAAAAAATTGAAGTAAAGGGAGAGATATACCATGTTCATGCATTGAAAGACAATATTGTTAAAGTGTCAGTTCTCCCTAATTTGATTTACATGTACAACACAATCCTTTATTGGTATAAATTGACAAGCCACATCTAAAATTTATATGGAAACATAAAGGATGCAGAATAGTCCAACTAATTTTAGAAAAGAGGAACAAAGTTGGAGAACTTAGACCACCTGATATGAAGATTTGCTCTAAAACTATAGCAACCAAGAGAGCAGAGTACCAGCACAAGGATAGATACAAAGACACAAGTTTAAAAATTAAATTACATAATCTTCCTTCCCCCTCAATTCAAAGGAAACTTTGAACCTCAGTGGGCCCAAATGTATCAAGGAAGGGTCTATTTTTTTTTTTTTCATAAATTTCCTGGTTTTAGTTTAAATAACATGTTTCAGAAAACAGTGTGTTTCCTTTACTCATTTTCTCTCTGAAGATATTAAAAACTAGTGTTTTAATTTCTTGTGAGAAGTGGGGGATGGTGCATACCAGTGAAACACACTGATGCTTTTTTTATTTATTTTCTCCTCCAGAAAGGTATTTACAGATATCTTATCAAATTAATGTTTTTGCCTCAAATTTGCTTATTTGCTAAAAATAGTAATTGTGCATGGTCATGGAAACTGAGAATAGGCAGGGGATCAGCAAAGAGATTTTACATTTTATCAAGAGATGAGAATTCATGCCTGACTTTTGATGGAACCCATACTCTTTATTTTTCCTGGTGGAAAATCATTTTGCAACTCCTAAGAATCAAACTTAAGTGTTTCACTAAGAAGTAATCTCTTATGGATCACTCCAGAAAGATAGGAATTTTACAACCTGCTGAGCACATCAAATAAGTTTAACTGAACGATCACAAGCTGAAGACAAAAGACTTCTAAATGGTCCTTACCCTACGAGTCCAGGCTTATTTTTCATTTCTTACCAGTTATTGTGCCTGAAATATTTAAAGTAAGTTATGAGGTTCTGAAGTATAAAGCACTTCTTATAAAAGAATGTTCTTCACTAATAAGTTAATGTAATTTTTCTAACACTGTGGAATAAAATATTCATAATGGATTAATATGAAAGAATAGAGACACAATTAAATGTAATTTTTCTTTATTAAAATTGATGTAGGATATTGGGCTTGGATAGGTATGCTCCAATAGAGAATATGAATGTATCAGAGGATAAAACACACTACTTTCTTGCAGTCCTAAAATGTTAGAAGTACACTCTAACGTCCACAGGTAGATCCATTTCCTCATTGGCATTATTATGAACAAATTAAAGTTCACAGCCCATTAGGCAACATGGTCCCTATTGCAAAAGCACCATTTAGTAAACTAGGGAAACAGAGTAATTGACTTTCTGATGTCTGTGTTGATATCAACATTAGCTCTCATATTGACAACCTGGCTCCCTTCTTGCCATACAGTCTGTTAGTACATAAGGGGATACAGTCTGGCCTTCCATACACATGGATAACACTACTGGTGATTTCTGTGAACATATTCTTGAGAAACAAAAGGCACATTACAAATAACACCTTAGTATCAACAAACTCAAGACAATCATGGCCAATGAACGACAGTCATTGGTCATTTAACTTCACAAAATATGAGATTCAGTAGACCAAGGAAGTAACTTTCAGAGATTATCATAAAATGGCACTATTGTCAGTCAAATTGTGTCATTATCAAGCATGCATAAGGGCTCTTTCCAAACTCTGGCTTTTAGCAGTAGACAGAGATAGAATGACTGCAACTCAAAGACTGCAACTACAGACAATTGCAAATTCTGGTCTGTAGCCAGCTCACAGATGACACAGTTATATCCATGCAGAGTTAGCTTATCAAGGATATTTTTGGAGTAACTAACTCCCTGGAAGGGAACTAATCTTTATGAGTTAGATTTCTAGATTTATCTTATAACCCCTCCTCCTTTTCCCTGGAATTTTATCTCCTAAGGAATTATACATTGACCCATCACTTGAAATTAAAAGCCCTCCATTATAAAACTATAAAATAAAACCCTTATACATCTTCCAAGAAGCAGCAAAGACTCTGGACTTGTTTTCTACCTGCCCCATGTTTTCCAATCTCTATGCCTTTGCTTGAGTTATTTCTGCATTCTGGATGCAACTCATTTCCAACAACCACAATCACACCTTATTATCCAAGGCCCATTTCAAATGCTACCTTCTCCAAGAAGGCAAACAAGATTTCAGTCCTTTCCTTACTTGTTTCTTCTCTTGGTCACTCCCTTCCTTCCTTTTCTTTTTCCAATGAATATTGCAGTGTTTCCCTTCTGTGGATTGCCCATTTAAAACTGTGGTCCATTTGTTCATAGGGTTGTTTATAAAGGCTTTCTGTGTACCCCCCAAAGCATACGTAACTTCTTCCTTCTTCAAATTATTACAGAGATTAACTCTTTTCAGGCAATCATGTTAACTCATTTTGTGCTATAGGCATTTATCTAATTGCCTAATCTCACCTACAAGATCTTGAGGCATTTTTACAGTAGAAACCATGGTCATTTGTCTATGTACTCCATGTGGATCCCAGGTAATGGCTGATATTAGAAAGACTTCAAATCGGTATATGCAGGGGCAAGCCATTATTTCCTAAAGCATTTTTTTAAAGACCAATCAGATAGCGAGTCGTCCTTCACAAGGAGTCTGATATTTACACCAGCTAATATTCTCATAGTAAGAGTTGAAAGGCGCATCATTAATTGGTTTATAGAAATGATGTCTTGCTGATGTCAAATAAAGGAATACGGTGAATGTAACTTTCACAACAAAAATCAAATATACATAGCACCAGGGATCCAATTAAGTGTTCAAAGTTAAGAATTAAAGGACACTTGGTTGCTGGTTGTAGCAACTAAGAGACTTTTTACATTTGTGATTAAAAGCAGCCCACACTTTATCAAATGGCTATATTTGAAAATAGGGATCCATTGCACATATATAATATAACCACAGTAGACTAAAGAGCTTCAAGTTTACCACTAGGATAGAGTAAGATTCTCCACACAGAATTCTAAACCATATTCCATTAAACAATTAGGAACAAGGTTTCTGAAGTTATATTGTCTGCCTTTAAAATTTGGCTCTGTTACTTACAGGTTTGTATAACCTCTCTGGGTATAAACTACCGCATCTATACATGGACAATAGTATCTATTAAATTAGAGTTGCTGAGGAAATTATACAATGCAACATATATGAAGAGCTTTGGATGTATCTAGCATATCCACCATAAATAACAAAGTGTTCATTGTTGTTTTCGCCAAGGAGTCTACAGATTCACAACATGACCAATCATCATCATTTGGAAAAAAACACTTCTGGGGACTTGTTTGCTACAGAATTTTATTTTTCAATAACAACAGGTCAGGGGATGGTGGACTAAGAAGACAATTGCATTCCAATATCCTACTCAAATAAAAGCACACTAGTACCAAAAATAACAAGTAACAGAAAAATATGTAGAGGGGAAGAGAGAAAGGGAATGTATGTGGGAGAAGATGGCTACAACAACCAAGATATTTCAATATATGTCTGGAATGCAGAAGGCATATGATAGCATGTTGATTAAGTGGCATAAGCCATATCCTAAGCGGAATAGAGCTGAGAAAGAGGAGAAAGCAAAGGCTGTTTAAAGACCATTTAAACACCACAGATTTTTCTCAACTCAGGGCATCCTGTGATGCTTATAATTATAATCTAAATCACAGGGTTGGAAATGGTGGACTAAAGAATCTACAGTTCTCTATGTAGGGGACACTGCCACATTCCCTAAGGCTACTAAACATTCAAAAGTCCATCACTGACACATTCAGCGGCAAACCGTAGCCAAAGCCAGCTCAGACTCAGCCTGGTGCTGAGGTGGTACCTGAGTCTAGAACTACTTGAGACCAAAAAGAACACACTGAATATTTGCCGCCTCCACCTCACAGCTGAGGGCAAGTGGGAAAGGGGGATGGTATCAGCAGTTTCTTAGCTCTCTTCCAGAAGAGTAAAAGAACAACAACAACAACAAAAACAAAAACAAAAACAAACAAAAAAGAGTGATCAATGGAGAGGAGTTCTAAAATTAATCCACGGGAAATTTCATCTGGGCTACTAACCTGGCTACCAGGGTTGACAGGCCCATGGGTACACTAGGACGGGCTCTTTGATAAATTACTGGCTCATAAAATCTTTGAGCCAGAAGAGAGAACCTCAATAAGTCTCCTTGTTTCTTTGTGACAGAGCCAGTGCTAGTATCCACATCGCCCAGCTCTCAATCCAAGGATCTCTTCACCACTCCATTCACAAATGTCTTCCCTTGTTCTTAGAAACATTCCTATTTGGCTAATTAGTTCTATACATTTCTTTTTATAAAAAAGTCTTCTATACTTATAAAAATAACACATGTTCATCGTACAGAACTTGAAAATTAAGAAAAATTAGGGGGAAAATAAAATCACATGTAATCTGATTATTGGGAAATACTCTGTTTACATTTTAAGGTGTTTTTAAAAAAGATTTTCTACCCATTTTTATATAAATTTGGCAATACTGAATATACAAATTTAATATATTTGTCCTCACAAGATAATATTTTCCCAAATCAATTAAGTTCTTTAAATATAGTGTTTTGGCAATATCTCATTATTTGGGATTGATAATGTTTTGTTCAGCAGATTCCTTTTCTATTTGCCATTATAAGTTTTGCATTAGTGAACATTTTCATAAATAGATTTTGTTCAAATATATATTTCTTTAGGATAATATAGGCATAAATAGATTTTGTTCAAATATATATTTCTTTAGGATAATATAGGTATATATTTATATAGAAACATATCTCATTTGGGATTGATAATATATATCATATATATTGATATGTATATCAATATAACTCATTGATAATAAATATATAGGTATATATTTATATAGAAACATATATCTGTATAGATGTCTATGTATCTATCTGGCTATCCATCTATGTATCTATTACTGATAAATCCATCCATCCATCCATCTATCCATCCATCCATCCATCCATCCATCCATCCATCCATCTGTCTGGACTGACAGATATGAGACGTTTAAAGTTCTTGAGGAATATTGTAAAATAACTTTCTAAAAGTTTTGGGCCAATTTACATTCTTACCAGCAGCAAATGACAGTAGTTTCTTTTCCTAAATCTTCACTAATTTCATAAGTGAAAAACTAGATTTCAATTATTTTTATTTTCTTTTCATACTAATGTGAATAAAAATTTTTAAGTTAAATATCCATTTGTATTTATCTATTTAAGAATTATTTACATTCCTTGTGTTTCTCTGTTGGGATATTTGTATTTGCATGAAAATTTTCATATGGATATAATTAACCCTTTGCTTATCATAGTCATTGCAAATATTATTCTTACTTTTTTTAAATTTTATATGATATTTATATACACTTCAAACTTTTTGTTTTAAAATTTATTGATAAATTATTTTGTGATTGCTCTTTATGTTTTATTATAAAGCACAGAGAAAATCTGTTCTCAGTACAGCTCAGATCAATAAAGTTTTTAAAAAGTTGTTACTTTCTAAACATTAAGTTTTGCAGTCTATCTGGACGGTGCATATCATTTAAGTGAAGGGGCTGTGTTTGTTGAAAACACTACTTTTTTGATGAGCCACAACCCTTATTTTTTAAAATAGTTTAAACTTCTAGGAGAAGTTTGTGGCTAGTCCTGTCTCATTCTTCTAATTAATTCACTCCCTCCATTCTGTTCCTCCAAACTACCTTTTCCACACAGGTCTTTAGTAAATCATAATCCCGCTAACTCTGCTGGGACAGCTCAATGGATCAGCTGGCTTCTCCCATGTCTAGTTTTGCTGCCCAGCCCTGTTGTCACTTGTTTAGACCCACAACAATTACCACAGTGTTAGTTTGAAACTCCATATGTCTGACATAGCATCATGAAAATATCTTAGGGACATTGCCCTTTCTCTGTAACTTTAAAATATGTTATTACAGGCCAGGTGCAGTGGCTCACGCCTGTAATCCCAGTACTTTGGGAGGACGAGGCGGGTGGATCACCTGAGGCCAGGAGTCCGAAACCAGCCTGGCCAACATAGTGAAACCCTGTCTCTACTAAAAATATAACAAAAATTAGCCGGGCATAGTGGCAGGCGCCTGTAATCCCAGCTACTTGGGAGGCTGAGGCAGGAGAATCGCTTGAACCCAGGAGGCAGAGGTTGCAGCGAGTCGAGATCGCACCATTTCACTCCAGCCTGGGGGACAAGAGCAAGACTTCATCTCAAAAAAATAAATAAATAAATAAATAAATAAATAAATAAATACATACATAAAATTTTTATTTTATTTATATTACACTACATACAGTAAGAATTAGATCACAATAAATGTGACTTAACCCGGCTAATTCATTTAGCATTTTGTCTTTTGTAACTATAATAAAGCTATTGTTGATATAATTAGGAGAGCTCTTCTGAAATATGCATCAAGACATTTAATTGCCTGAAACAAACACCGAACAACCACTGAGAAACAAGCTAAGAAAATTCAAGGTCAGTGGGTCAGTAAATGATGTATTATACAGGCAGATGTGGCTTTACCAGAAGAATCAGGGTCAACAGTATGTTCTGGGTATAGATCAGTTGAGCTATGTGTTAAAAAGGAATTCTGCTTATGATCAACAAAGACGTGAATACTCCAATGTGAACCACATCTGCATATAATTTTCAAGGGTGAATGACTGCTGGGTTCACGTGTAGATTATGGCATTATGGAATTCAGGGCATGGGGTGACACTGAGTGTCTCCAATTTCAAGAAGGGCTCAATACCCTCAGGCTCTTGACCATATGCTCCCCAAATCTATCAGTGTTCCTCCTGGACTCTTTTCAAATTCAGCAAATGCATCCTTTCCATTGAAGTCATTGGGATGGATGACAATCTTCACAGGTCATCTAATCCGTGCACCTGCCTTCAGGCAAGGCTGCTCCTAAAACCAGCCCAGACAGATGGTTCTTTGCTGTTCTCAAAATTCCCCAGGGAAGGAGGTTCCACAGGCTGTTACAATAATCCATTCCCATGTCTCCCAGTCATCCCTAGGACACTGAATCCTAAGCATTTAGTTAATAGCAGGTGGCAATGAGACAACTCTTTGTGTCTCCCTGAGGAATTGGAAGTTGGCCAAATTAGCCATGGGGCAATTGCCAAAGTGTACAGGAACCCCAATGCTACTCTGAGCTTCACAAATATCAAGTTAAGTGGGGGTATTTAGTGTTCCCAGCTGACAAAATACCAAATTCAGCAATGAACTAAACAAGTTTCATAACGCTCAGTCAGGAATTTACATGTCACTAATAAATTTCAAGACTTAAATTCTTTAAAATTAAAAAACAGAATAACATTTTTTGATAAAAATAATTTGGAAATAAGTTTCTAAATAATTCTTATGTGGAAGAATGACTGAATTATAAAACCTTTATGATAAATTTTAAAAGACATCCAAATGGGATGCAGATAAAGTCAAGGAGAGGCATTTCATAAATTTAAACGCTTTTTATTAGTAAACAGAAGAGACAGAGAAAAATAAATGAACATTCAGAGTAAGATACTACAAAAATGAATAACTAAATAAACTTAAAGAAGGATATATAAAATAATAAGGCTAAACATTAAAAGTAATGAGTTAGAAAACAAACTCCATGCACACACATATACACATTTGTTAGGAAAAGTTCCACTAAGGAGGAAAAAGGACAAACAGTCAAAGCAAAAGGAAGCTATGAATATGGACAAGACAGATATTTTAAAAAGTATAAGTGAGTAATATGCCTATATCATAGTAACACAGTAGACAATCTTGACAAAATCCATAATTTTCTAGCAAAATATAAACAGCCACATGAATTCCAATAGAAGCAAAACAAAACAAAACAACCACAAAAACACTTCAGTAGCCTAATAATCACTGAAGAACCTGAAAAGGTTGTTAATATAAAAGTTTGTTAACAACTGAATTTGGTAAAGTGTTTGCATATGAGCAAGAAAGGTCAAGAGTTTCCTCTAAACTAGCAATAACCACACATAAACAGCAACTAGCAAAAAGATAGCATAGTAGCAACAAAAACTGAATTATCTTGGAACAAAGTCATCATGAAAGGAAATGAAACTAGAAATAATTGTTGAAGTGCATGAAACAACTCAAATAAAGAGAGAGAGTACCATGTTAGAGAAGGGGAGCTTAATTTTTCAAAATTGATTTTAGTACAGATTTATGAGACAGCATGTAGAAAATAAATTATTTTTCAGGGGTATTACAGAATTCTTCTGTTTTCTACAGAGGCTTTGTATTTTAACTAAAGCATACTAGCGTGTACATGTATGGTATATAAGTGTGCACACATGTTTTTGGTGAAGTAAAGTAAGATTCCTAAGATAGGTTGAGAACTTTTGACTATAGACATAGTCACTCTGCAGCAGAGAAATAAAGAAATGTTCCCTTTAGACTGTACCCATCCACAGTCACACATGAGACTTGGATTAAAATTTATGACTACACAAGGTAATTACCCCCAAAATAACAAAGTTCAAACGTGGGCCTGACTATGGCAGGAAGTGGGCAAGAGCAGCCAGTTCCAGCCCTGCACATGGGATTCTTCGACTTTGATGCCCATTGCCAAAGTGGTACTGGCCCAACTTTTCTCTATTGTCCAAGCAGAAGAAATTACCGCTAAGGTGAGATGACAATGAATAGTCAAACAAAAAGAACTTTCTTAACTATAATACTTCATAGTTGAAAGAGCATTTTCACTGATATTATTCAGTTTAATTTATACCTCAATACTTTAAGAAGATGTATTTTCATTTTAATTTAATGAAGAAATATGAAACAGTTATCTTAGAAATTTCTGTCATTTCTCTCTTCATTAGGATATTCTTTTTTTTTTTTTTGATAGAGTCTCACTCTGTCGCTAGGGCTGGAACACAGTGGTGTGATCTTGGCTCACTGCAACCTCCGCCTCATGGGTTCAAGTGATTCTCCTGCCTCAGCCTCCCAAGTAGCTGGGGTTACAGGCGCCCACCACCACGCCCAGCTAATTGTTGTATTTTTAGGAGAGACAGGGTTTCACCGTGACCCACCTCGGCCTCCCAAAGTGCTGGGATTACAGGCGTGAGCCACCGCGCCCGGCCAGGATATTCTTTTTTGACCAATATTAGTTAATCTAATTGGCACAGTTGGCATTAACGTGGCAATGTACAGTGCACAGTGGTTCATGGAAGAGGGAATTTGGGGATGTGAATGTAAGTGCACCCTTAAGACTATCAAAACACAATCCCTCATGTCTCCTCCCATCTAGATCTTAGAATAATTTTATTCATTTCATTTCTGAATTGTGTCTGACCTGGTTCTCACTGCGTCAGATAAACATTTCCACGGGGGAACCATAATTGTTCTCTAACTCGGGAAGAACCTATTGCTTTGACAAACATGTCCTTTCCCATAGCATCGGTCACAAGTTTCCTTACTTAATTCCCTTTTGTGTATTCCATGAAAGCTTCTGCTGGAACTTCTGACCTAACTATTCTCAGGAAACAAAAGACTATGCAAAATTAGGATGGGAGTCGGGGTGAACAGCTTTTCCTCCTGGCCTCTTTTCTTTATCCGTATACTCCTTAACACATCTATTTTTCCCTCATCTTTCTCTGCTCACTCCTCTCATTCATTTCTAACACCATCTCTGTAAATGAAAAAGAAGGAAAGGAAACGAGATAGGGAAGTAGGAAAAAGGAAACCATGAAGGAAGAAAGGAGGAGCCTAGATGCATTAAATAAAAGATTAGACAGGCCAAGCGCGGTGGCTCACGCCTGTAATCCTAGCACTTTTGGAGGCTGAGGTGGGTGGATCACAAGGTCAGGAGTTCCAGATCAGCCTGGCCAGCATGGTGAAACCCTGTCTCTACTGAAAATACAAAAAGTTAGCTGGGTATGGTGGCGCATGCCTGTAGTCCCAGCTACTCTGAAGGCTTAGGCCGGAGAATTGCTTGAACCCGGGAGGCGGAGGTTGCAGTGAGCTGAGATTGCACCACTGCACTCCAGCCTGGGGGACGCAGTGAGAGTCCATCTCCAAAAAAAAAAAAAAAAAAATTAAAAAAAATTAAAGATTAGACAAAAATGACCAATGCCAAGGAAAATTATAGCTCAGCTTCTAATAACTTACCAGCTTAAGTGCTCCATCAAAAATATCAAGCTTCCTTGGGAATGAGCAAACATGCCCCAGATACTCCAGGAGCTTCATGTGGTTATTAAATCAGAATGATCTTTCCCACAGTGGAAATACCAGCACCAAAAAAAAAGGTGGAGTGAAATCTCAAACTTTCCTTTACCCCAAGATTACAATCTATGTAAAGGGTAGGGCCTCTTAAAAAATAGACTTATTTAGGTCCCCGCCATGCATGTTCCCAGGACCGGGACTGTTATGTCTAGAAGTCCACTGAAAATTTATCAGAAGAGCACTGTCATAGGAAGCATAATGCCTCCCAAAGATGACCATGTCCAAATGCTTGAAACCTATGAATATGCCACTGTATATGACAAAACAGACTTTGCAGATAGGATTAAGTTAAGGGTTTTGAGATAGGAAGAGTATGTGAGGTTATTCAGGTGGGTCATATCTAATCACATAGGTCCTTACCAGTTAGAGAACTTTTCCCAGCTGAGGCCAGACACAGAATGACTATGAAAAAAATGGTCAGATGTGCTATGTTACAGGCTTTGAGGATGGAAAAAGGGGGCCACAAGTCAAGGAATGTGGTCGGTCTTTAGAAGTCAGAAAAAGCAAGGAGGATTCTCCCCTAGAAAGAACCTTCAGAGAGAAATGCAGCTTTGCTAACATGATGGTTTTAGCCAGATGAGACTCATGTTGAACATCTAACCTACAGAACTGTAAGATCACAGATTGTGTTATTTTAAGGCCTAAGTTTAGAGGTATCATAAACACTTATTGACACAACTCCTTTTAGTTGATAAAATTTCTTCTCCTATCATATCAATCCAGCTTGAGAATGACACAGGGAAGAAAGGGCTTAATGTGTTCTTATGTCTTGCCCACACATCCCCTGCCCCTTTCCCTTTGACAAAGGTGATTTGAACAAAGGTTAAATATGATAAATTCACTCATACTTCCTTACCAAATTCCCAGAATATTTTCCTACTAGTGTTTCTCCAGTTACAAGTGAGTGCCAAGATATCTCCAACCTTGGGATAATTCACTCAATTCATAACCACCAAACACTGTAAATAAGTGGTACAAAAAGGAAATAAGGTTTCCAGAGTTAATGCAGAAAAGTTTTAGCCTGGGCACTGGCACTTGGTGGCTGTGGCTTACACTCCCGTTTCAATCTGGGCATCATTTGCTTCATCAAAATAAATAAATAATGAAGTCAGAATTAGGAGTGACTTCCAAGGTCCTTTCCACGGTAAACACATACAACCTCTTAAGTAAGCATCAGGATCTTGAAATATTTTCTCCTTAAAGGTGGGACCAGCACAAACAACGCACATATGCACATATGCACAATGATTTTCTAAAGATCTACTAATTTCTTCGAAAGTTGAAAGTAATCTTTAAATCTATATGTGTGTATATATGTACTTTTAAAACATCATGGCCATTTTTTAGTTGAATCTGGTGGATTATTCACATAATAGTATTCTTTTTATGGAGACAGGGTCTGGCTCTGTTGCCCAAGCTGGAGTGCAGTGGCATGATCACAGCTCACTGCAGCCACCAAAAATTCCTGAACTTAAGTGATCCTCCTCTCACCTCCACGTCCAGATTAGCTGGAACCACAGCATATGCCATCACGCCCGTCCATTTTTTATTTTTATTTTATTTTTTTACTTTTTGTACAGACAGGGTCTTACTCTGTTGTCCAGGCTGGTCTTGAACTCCCAGGGCTCAAGCAATCCTCCCACCTTGGCCTCCCAAAAGGCTGGGATTATAAGCGTGAGCCACTGTGCCTGGCCACATAGTGTTCTTACAGTATTGCTGATGTGTGAAAATCTAAACACACACAAAACACACCAAAAATATAGCTGGCTCGATTTGCAATTCTGCATACCTAGGCACTTCCTGTTTTGAACTGAAAGAGAACAAAAGAGAGCAATATCATGTTTCTTATCCCACAAGCACTTTAACTCTATTCCCATAAAATTTCCAGCCCCACTATTCCCTATTAAGTGGCTTTATAAGGTTATCCAAGTGGTATACAGCAGTAGAAATGGTTATCCCTTCAGTTTTACATAAATCACTAATCTGATGTTACCCATTGTTTGACAATAGTCAACGATTTCCCATTTTGCACAGGTAAATGTCCAAAACATCCTTTCTATGACATATCACACAAGATCTTTCATCACTGAACTCCAGACTCTCTATCTTTCCTTGTCCCACTACTTCTCCCTCAACTCAACGTGGCTTCAGCCACAGAGAAGTTCTGCTATGAAGTTACATCTTCCTGTTCCCAACATACCATGTTTCCCTACCTCTACACCTTTGTACATGCTGTTTCTTCTGTATGTAACATCTTTCTTCTCTTTTTCTACTTGGAAACATTTTATTCCTTCATGAAGACATCAGATATCACCTCTTAATCTCCCTAGGGAGGTTTTTCCTAGAGCTCCCAAACATTCTCTCTCATAATCATAGGTACAGAGCCCCTTTATAACATTTATCATATGGAAAAAGGGATTATCATATATTTTTTATTCTCTAACCTATAACGGTATATGGACTTCTTGGGGGCAGACACCTCTAAATTTGTTCATGGTACTTTTTTTTTTTTTTTTCAGAAAGCACTTGTAGTAATTCTAATTCACCCCACCTAAGACAGAGATGGACATATCATAGGCTGTGCATAAATATTTACTTAAACCAAACAACCTTATAATCTACTGTGTCATTAGTAGACAGACCAACTCACTAGAGAAGGGAGATCACATGAAATCTGGAAGATAATTTACCTGCTGGATTTCACCATCTCTGTTATTTGTTCAGTTATCAAAGGAACAGAAACTGAAAACAGACACAAAAAAGCTACGCAACCCACAAATCTACTACGAAAATGTGTATTCCATATTGATGAGCTGTTTCTTAACTAAACCAAGTGAATAGGTACAGATCTGCATAATATAATAAGCTTATTATCTCTTGGTCAACTGGTTTGTTGTAGAATCCCAGGCAAATTAATCACTCTCTTCTTTTGTCTTGTATTACTCCAGAACCATCCAATAACATAGTGCATTCTACAAAGGCAATTTTAAGGAATAAACAAGAAAATCACTTAACATTATAAGTCAGAAGACCCAGGTTCTTTTGCAGATATGTTATAAGTGATATTTTAAAAATCTTGAGAGAGTGATTGTCCCTCTCTAATTCTGTTTTCATGTTTGTGATGTAAGATTGGACTAGATCAGTAATTGTCAACTTTTTTTGTCATCTCATCACACGTGGGGTATGGCACACTTCATCAGCTAAATTTTCTCAGAGTAATAACATTTTCTCAGTGGATCTAGGGTTATGTCAGTAGATGAGAGTCTCATTGTAAATACAAGGTAGGTGTGTGTGGGTGTGTAGTTTTGAATGTGATAAAGCTCCCCCAGGTGATTCTGAGTCTTTATGCTGAGAACCAAGAAACCCCTCAGGTTTCCTCCAGCCTTAACAATCTATGATCTTGTAATTCTATGAATGAGTACTAGGAATGACACAGAAAGGATAGCAGTGTAAAATGCAGACTGGTTGCAGAATATAGTAGCTAGTTGAGAAAAGCATCCTCATTAAAAACAGGTATTTGCTGAGCAAACAGGAACAGAGACTTAGCTTATGAAGATCTAGGCTCCTGATATCTGTATAACCTTGGACAAGGTACTGAACTGCCTAAGACTCAATTTTCTCATCTGAAAAATCCGGATATGAATGCCTACCTGCTGTGAGCATTAAGTGAGACCAGCTATGTGAAGTGTTCAGCATGCTGCTTGGCACATGGTCAATGCTCTGTAAGTGGCTGTCAACAATTACGAGGCCCATTTGTGTTAGACATACATATATGAATAAGGGTCCCTGTCTTTCAAGGATAGGGTTCTATTTCTGGTGTAGAATTTTACATAACTCTTCTCTAGACTGGATTGTCTAGAACTTCTATGAATGAAATAAATATCAAAGTTATTTTAATATATTTTATAATTATTCAGTGACCCAAGAAAAGTATTTAATATTTCAACATCTTAACTGGAAACCATCTTAACCAAAACATAGAATATCTTACCTGTGGCCATCACCAGAAATTGGTCTCAAGTCTATGTTCAAATACACAAAACCTAAGTAGCCTATATCATAACATAACGTTTCAATACTCTCAGTATTGCTGAACATTAACTGTGTGTCAGCCCACATCTGTAAGTAATTTGCATGTATTATTAACTTATTTAATCCTCCAAAACCCCCTATCACAGACACTATTATAATCATTCCTACCTTGCAAATGAGCAAACTGTTGCAAAGAGAAGCAAAACTTGCTCAAGGTTACTGTGGCAAAGTGGAAATTTAGACCCAGGCTACTTTGGGCTTTTCTGGGATGGTGATAAGGGTAAGATCTTTAGACACGAAGTTAGAAAAGCTGAATTGTAGACCTACCTGTGTGTCCCGGAATAACTGACTTCCTTGCTCGGCTGAAGGTTTCTCTGCCTAAACTAAGAGATTTGGATTAAATCTAAGGTCCCATTCTGTGACTTTCTAATTCAAACTACACAGCATTTTGAATGACAAGAATTTGTGTCTGAGAAAGCTCCCTTTTTTGATATTTACTTTTTTTAGCTGCTGTTTTCTTTTGTTTTTCCTGGCATGTGTTATGTTGGCAACACAAACTATTATGCCTACATCTATGTGCTTGTAAATGTTTATGTTGTTATTGCTGTTTATTTGCCTTGTTTAGGAGAAATAATAATTCATCAAACAAAAAAAAATGGAAAAGAAACAAAATTAGGCAGACCAGATTTCACCCACAATAGAGACCTCACAATTATAGCGGTCACACTATTCACCATGATACTTCCACCCCAATACCACTGTATCACTCACTATCCCTTTCTTTTGCATAATTTTCTCAATAGGATATACTGCTATCTGACCTGCTATGTCATCATTTTCTTCTCACTGGAATGTAAGCCCCATAAAAGAAGCTTTTCATCTGCTGTAGCACCAATGCCTAGAACAGCGCGTACACACAGCAAGTGCTCAGTAAGTATTGATAAAGAGAGGATCTCTGTGGACTGATGGCACCACCATTACTGAACTCCTTCTGTTTTTCTCACATCACTTAGTGATGTCATTACCCACCCAAGATAGAGGCCCAGGAATAAGTCTCAACCCATCCCTCTTACTCCCCTTGGAAACCCTTCTCTAAACTGTCACAAGATGACTGCCTTGGTTCCAGCCCTTATTCCCCTTAGACAAGTACAAATGACACCCAGACTGATCTTCATCCCCCAAATCTTGTCCCATTGAACAGCTCTCCCCACAATAGTACCTGGAGTTATCTTTAATCAATATCTTGTGGCTCCCTTGTTGAAACCCTTCATGGAGTTTCCACACTTTCAGGACAGATTCTAGATTCTTTAGTAAGAAATAAGAGGCCTTCTTGATCTGGCCACTAATCATTCATTTCTCCTTCCAATATTCTTTGGCAGTCATATTGCACTTTTTCTGGTGTTGGTCTCTATACCTTTGTCCCTACTGAACTGTTTGTCTGAAATGCCCCTGAATTCACGGCTTACCTGAAAAATTCCATTAATATTCAGTCTTAACATCATCTATGTCAGAAAATCTTCCTCCACTTTTCCATTCATAGTAAGCCATTCTAACTTCTTTCCTCCCACATCACCAAACTCCAGCAATATATCATATTGTAACTGAACTATTTGTAAGCACTTCTGTGTATATTTTGTGGACTAATGTTTAATGAAAATGCTTGGAACAACTGTTTGGCATATCATAGGCCTTCAATAATTATTGAATAAATGGAGAAAC
Source organism: Hylobates moloch (assembly GCF_009828535.3). Taxonomy (NCBI): domain Eukaryota; kingdom Metazoa; phylum Chordata; class Mammalia; order Primates; family Hylobatidae; genus Hylobates; species Hylobates moloch. The sequence goes on along the minus strand of NW_026652288.1, from coordinate 98,199,249 downwards.
AAAGAACAACATATATTTCCTATCTAGAGATCCTTATCCTTCTTATTTAAAGCATGTTTATAAATAAAATAAGATTCCAAGCCCTTAGCAACAACACAAAACTTAGAATTTTCCTAGTCTTACCTATACATACTGTGTGGTCTGTCTAGAATACCTCTTGACTTCGAAAGTGACTGCAAAGCTGAGGCCATTCCTTTCACAGACGTCTTCTTAGGTGATCTCCAAATTAAGTCCACCTTGAGTCTAACGCGTCAGCGAGAATGCTGTTATTATGACGGATACATTTTGAATGGGAACGGGCTGCACGCACTTGGATTGTATTTGCTTGATCTGCCAGAGGAGAACCAGAAGCAAAAGTAGCCCCATACCACCTGTGACCAGACAGGTAGAACACAGCAGGTTCCAGCATAATCAGACACAAGGGTAGACTGCTCCGGATTGCTCTAGAGCCACAACGAAACTTTTCTTTAGAATCAAGGTGACACAGCAGCTTCCTAAAGACACCACATATCCAAAATTAGGAGTGGGAACTAAGTCGAAGAATCAGTTAATCAGTGTCTGACTTCCTGAACCATCTTAATGAAATAAAATGGCAAAATTCACAGATACATTGACACTGCGGCTGACGGCCTAAAATAGCATCAACTTCCGACTGAATGAGCCAATTGCTAGCTATTGCACCAAACTCTTTTGCCTGATGACATGTCAACAGGGTGACTGTATTTTCAAAATCAGTCCCCTTTTCCTTGCTCTCTCTCATTTCCACCTGGGCAATGAGACTGGGCCTGGCTTTTCTACAGATCACTAGACTAGAAGATGCCATAGGGATGGATCGTTAAAAGTTAAAACTATTTACATGTGTGAAAGAAAGCAGTACTGGATTGAGGCAAATTGTGGGGAGAAGAGAGTTTCTGGACATAAATATTGCTACAACCATAATAACCAGGTTTCAAGTCCAAGAAGGAATGGAGGAATAAAGATGCATATTTCAAGTGTTATTAACAAAAAAAAAATATTACGGTCAGAAATCGTCTTTTGTTATCTGGACTAAGCAGCCCAGCTGGGCACTACTACCCACGTAGGAGGGCAAAGACACTGTCCCAGCAGACATCTGGTACAGTGCAGACAAAGAGATGGGGTACCTGTATTTCTAATTGCTCCCTTATCAGTGGTGAAACCCTTCAATCACAGAAAATCAAATCATACTAAAAACATCCTCCAGGGAAAGTAGAGGGAAAAAGAGAATAGGATTTACCAGAAAAGCCATGGAATGAGCACAGATCCTGTGAGTCTAATCTTTTTTCAGGCCTTGGTTAGCTCATTTTCTGAAATCTATAGTCACAAGCATGGTATATGCAGGGGTTAAGAGCCGGGTTCTATGTTCAAATTGCAATTCTAATTACTAGATTCTGGGAAAATTATTTAACTTATCTTGGCTTCAGCTTTCTCATTGTAAAAGAACAGTATCTACTGCCTAGAGTTATAGTCCAGATATAAGTAATGCATGTAGAACTCATACTAAATAGTAAGTGCTCAACATGTACTAGTCTTATTTTAAGCAGAACCATTAGTGAGAATGGTTTAGGATCAAATCAGACTAGAGAATCTCTATTGCAAGCAAAACTCTTGGTGGAGTGGCACAAAGAGATTTACAAAAAAATCATCCAGCTCTATCTCCTCTTCTCATTTTTCTTTTCGGGGAAGAGAGGAAGAGTAAGATAAGAAAGATGTGCTCTCCCATCTTAGTAATATTACAGTAAAATAGAAAATAGATAAACACACACGAGGAAAATAAAGATCATAAGAGTTATGAATCAAATACAATAGTAACAAAAATTAGAAATAAATTTTGACTTAGGAATTAGAGTTTTTTTCCTAGGATATGCTATAGTGCCTCTTTATTTGTGTAAAATCTTTTTTTTTTTAAGCTACATTCACAAGCTAAGTAGATTATGCATCTAAATTCTAGAATCCAATAGGACAAAGTGTTTTTGTTTAATCATTCACATCAATAAACACAAGTAAGTTATTTTCAGGGAAGCAGCAATTCAGTCCTGTCCAGGTTTCTGTATGTTTGCTGTCTCCCTGCTTTTGACCATCTGACAAAATGACACTGAGACCAGACGTTCAATAGAGGGTCCAGTCTCTGACTGGCCTCTGTTCAATAGAGATCACAGGTACATTTCTGAATGGTTTGAGAAACAATTATAGAGGGATCCCAAACTCTCTTGATTAGAATGCTTTAACCAAGGCAGAACTAGACAATTTTAGCAGACTATAGACAAAGCAAAAATAACTAGGTTTCCGACTACCTGCAACTCTCAGCCTTGCAGAAATGTATTCTTTATTCTGTTAAAAACACTCTATATTGATTATGCTGACACTGACAGTAAAGCTGTGTGGTGGTTGGTTTCCTTTACATTTTCTTCTTCACATCTCAGATGAGAAAGTGGGTTATGATTCATCCTGTTCAATTTGAGTCAAAACTCATTTTGTCTTTTCAATTAGTTCTTCTACATTCCACATTAAAAAGCAAGAGTAGTTTGCTCAGCAAACGAGAACATTGTGGTATATCTTGGTGTGTTGCTTTCTCACACACAATGACTAAAAAACACTTTTTGTATTCTCTAGTGATATTCCAATTACAACAGAACATCATAGGAAAATACAAAGTATTAATTCAAATAGAGATAAACACTGACGTTAACAATTTAGAGGAATGATTATTACACACTAATCATAAATGGCACAAATCAAGCCAGATGCTGCACTAGGTGGAGATATTAACACCTCTTAAATTTTTGGTCTTCTGCTACGGTTTAGAAAACTTTTTCATACCGACTTACGTAATTTGATTCCCACAATATGCACATAAAATAGATAGGGATAATTATCTTTTTAATAAGTGAAATACCTGAAATTCAGGAAGACTCTGAGGTTCTATAAAAGAGCTAATCTAAACAAGAAAACTGAAGTAATTTGGTTTTAACTTCCAACTTGTCCATGGATATGTTAGTCTTTCTGGCAAAATAACACTCATTTTAAAGCTGCTAAAAGAAGAGTTCTCAAGAATGTATAACAAAATACTCTAAGGAGAGCACGAATGTCACATGTCACTAACGTCACACAGAAAAGATGACTTACACTTGGATTTCCTGACTCCAAATCTAGTGCTCACTTTACTAAGCTATCTGACAAAAGATGAATTATTCATTTTTATCACTGCTGTATCATCTACATTAGACTATTGCTCTGTTGATGGTTACCCATATTAATATCACTTACATATGCCAATTACCATTAGTAAACACCATTACTGAGCTGGTATGCCAATTACCATGACTGAACACCATTACTGAAAATGCTGAAACAGAGTGACGCTACTAGTGTACCCAATACAAGTGCATGGTATTCGTCATCATATTCAACATCCTATTCCACTTTTATTACCTGGCATTGAAAGCTACTTTCAATGCAGTGACCCTCTCATAAACCTCAGGAAATGGGTAACAGCAACAAGCAGAGCATAAAGTGATCTAGGAAATATAATTCTTGGGTTTGTTTACAATTCTTTTCCAGAACTCTGAGGCAAGCAGCACTGAAATTTTACATGGGGCAGCTGCTTTTCTTACTCACCTACATTTTAACAGTGTAAAGAGGACAACATATGAAAAGTGTTTGAGGCAAAGGAATTAAGGTCAAAAGGATCACAATAGTTCACGTGTTCTAATCTCGTGATATGAGAGATGAGACCTATGGAAAAGAAACTGGCCTAAGATGTCACAGTGAGTCAGTGGGACAGTATCAGGCCAGCAATGCCTCTCAGTGCTGGATGCCTGGAACAATATCTAACACAACACTATATAACACAACACGATCCTTCACAAGAACATGATGACTCCGCATGCAAAAGAAAAAAGAAAAAAAGTATGCTTTATACGCTTAATGGGTAAGCTTGAGGACACCATTTCACCATGGTATCCTATCAATTTTTCTTCTTGTTGAATGATATCCACATTTCTCAATATTTCAGACATTAGCTGGTGCATGAATGAGCTTTGTTTCTTGTTTTGTTGAGACAGACTGTTACTCTGTCACTCAGGCTGGAGTGCGGTGGTGCAATCACGGCTCACTGCACCATTGACCTCCTGTGCTTAAGTGATCCTCCTACCTCAGCGTGCGAGTAGCTGGAACCACAGATGTGCACCACTATACCTAGTAATATTTTTTTCATTTTTTTTGTAGAGATGGGGGGTCTCACTCTGTTACCTAGGTTGGTCTCGAACTTTTGGACTAAGCAATTCTCCAGCCTCGGCACCCCGAAGTGTTGGGATTATAGATGTGATCTGTAATTCCAGCCGTATTTTTTTAAATTTAAATATAGTATTCAGTTTAATATCTTTTACAGGAAAGAAGCAACTTAGTACTTCAACCCACAGAATCAAATTATAGATGTTATTGACACGAAGGAAGACAAAGTCGGATAAAAAGTTAATTGATTTAAATAAAAATATTAGACAAATAATACTATGCATAGTTTACATATATGGTAAAAAAATTATGAAGATGCTCACTAATGACTGAAGAAAGGGAAGCTCTCAAGCGAGATGGTTTCTAAATGCCACTGTAACTTTGCCATGACCCTAAGGCTGACTAGGAAAGAAAGGGTGAGTCAGTGGAGGTTAAAGACTCATTTCCATTACTCCTGCCTACTGTATCTTCTTAGGCTCTTTCAGCAAGTTACTAGTGTACACTGTTTCTGTTTGCTCTTGTTGAATTTTAACAAATGATGCTCACTGCCAGATAGGAGTAGAGCCAAGTTCAAGGCTCATACAAGCTCAAAGTTTGATGGTCAAGCCTTTGAACCAAGTGAGGACTGAGATCAGAGCTGTACAGTACTATAGGAAATCTGGAATAATTAAATACAACATGACTAACATCAGAGTCAGACTTAGGAAGAGAATTGGGATGAGGTCATTAACTTGGACCTGCTTCTGCAATTTCTTTTTTTTTTATTGCCTTGGATATTTTTTGCTTTTTCTTTTTAAGTATTTTACCGTTTTTGGTGGGAACTCTTAACTACAGACAGTGCATTGCCACTCATCTTCACACACCAAGAAGATCTATGCCTGTACCTCTTCTCATGAACTATTTCAGCATTTTATATGGCACAAGTACAGTGGCAAAATCCTCTGAACCTGGATGGAAAAGAATACATTTTCCACGGCCAGTTGTGAAATCTGTTCTCTATCAAAGCCCTTGGCCCTAGAGGATTTGACAAATGCTTTCTCTCCTTGGCCATTATATCATTTCCATCATCTCCCATAGTATACACTACAATAATTGGTGAGTAGTAGGCACTCAATAAATATTTGTAGATGAATGAATCGGTCAATTAAAAATACAACAGGGCCAGGTGCGGTGGCTCACGTCTGTAATCCCAGCACTTTGGGAGGCCAAGGCTGGCAGATCATGAGGTTTTAGGAGTTCAAGACCAGCCTGACCAATATGGTAAAACCCCATCTCTACTAAAAATACAAAAATTAGCTGGGCGTGGTAGCACATGCCTGTAGTCCCAACTACTTGGGAGGCTGAGGCAGGAGCATAGCTTGAACCCAGGAGGTGGAGGCTGCTGTGAGCCAAGATCACGCCACTGCATTCCAGCAGGGGCGACAGAGCAAGACTAGGTCTCAAAAACAACAACAACAACAACAAAAAAAACCCAGATGCCTACCAAGTACAACTCCACAGATGTTCAAACAATGGCTTTGCTGACAGTCAATTAATTACGCCTTCTGACAATCCTAATGTCACTTCAAAGTCTGTAAGGAGATGCTTATCTGTGTGTTTTAGAGAAAGTGGTGGGGAAAGCGCAGGTTGGGGGAATGATGGTGGTTTGAAAGGGAAAAGGAGCTGAGTTCACAGTTAATTGTGTTTGTGTGTTAATACCAGAAGATGCATAATTAGCACTTGTAGGTTCAGGTACCAGTACCAAACTGAGACTTTCTTTGCACCACATACAATGTGTGCCCCATCAGTGCTTTCCCTCCCAGAATTTCAAGTTTGCTTCCACAATTAATAAGCAAAGGACATTCAATTATGAAGTAGAAATCTCTCTTCTACTTTTCTCTTCTTTCTTCTGATAAAGAGATAGTGATCCTAATGCAGCTGAATGACTGGATGTCTGCTGTTTGTATCAAGATGGTACACCAATCCTGGGTGGTGGTTCCCAGTCTTGAAGAGGCTTACTTTAAATGGACAATCTTTCAGGACAGGTTGCTATGGACAATTCAAATAAACACAAGAAAAGAATGTTTCTTTCAATGTGATGCCCTGTCCCTCCAATCCAATTAGATTAGAACAGAAGAAAATTGTGGTGGTACGAAATGGTCCTGGGAACCAAAGACTATAGATGAAACCTACAGGTGGAGAAAATGTGACCCAGTACTTAAAAAATAAAATCTTAACCAGGTACTCTCTTCATTGACCAGTTGAACCTTTAAATTTCACAGAAGATACATGCAAAAGAGATCAAGTCCAAAGGTGTTAATCCAATTTAAATTTAAGTTCAATAAATGTAGCAGCCATGTCTTGCTCTAGTTTATATATTCTCCAGTGCCCTTAAGTGAATTAAAAAAAGGAATGAGAAAATCTGAGTTATACTCTGTGGCTCTGTCACTAACAAATTTGTGACCCTAAAAATCTCACTCATTTTCACGATCTCTAAAAATGAAGAAGTTTTCCTAGTCTCTTAAGATTCTCTCCAGCTCTAATGTTTTATGATTTTATAAGGTGCTAAATAAATATATCTTAAATGAATGAAGTATTTCCTCCCTGTAGTTTACTATATACCGTGTCCTGTCACAGAAATGTGAATGTCTGCTCACAGTTTTCATTTATTAGTTCATTAATTCATTAACACCTATTAAATATCTCCGATGTGCTAGGCATTATTCCAGGAATGACAGGAACATAACACTGAACTAAACATAAATTGTTGCCCTCACGCAGACTTACATTTAGTGGAGAAAATAGATGGGAAATATTACAAGTAAATTGGATAAAGACACTGAGATAAAAGATACTGGGAATCTCTTTTGTTCTTTTGTATAAGAAAACTTTGGTTCTTTTGTATTTGAAAAATACATACACATAATTCCTTAAAAGTTATTTATTTTATTCTTTTTAAGGGCAATGTGTTCTTATGTTTGAATAAGGTGGATCTAAGGTCTGAGATCACAAAAGTAGCAGGCCTGACCTACGTCTGCACCTTTGTAAATAGCCCTGCCATTCCTCTTCATGCCATCGGAGGCTGTCCATTACTCAGAAAGAAAATTTTGACCATAAAATTCAAAACACACCTAGTTGCATGGCTTTGGATAAGTCATTTGGGATTCAGTTTTCTAGAAAATGAAGGATTTTCCTAGATAATTTCTAATATCACATTCTTCTTGACTCTAAGTCTGGGATTCGAAATCAATGCTTAAAAACACACTAGCCAGGCCGGGTGCAGTGGCTCATGCCTGTAATCCCAGCACTTTTGGGAGGCCCAGGCAGGAGGATCACCTGAGGTCGGGAGTTCGAGATCAGTCTGACCAACAGGGAGAAACCTCCTCTCTACTAAAAATACAAAAATAATTAGCCTGGCATGGTGGCATAGGCTTGTAATCCCAGCTACCTGGGAGGCTGAGGCAGGAGAATCCCTTGAACCTGGGAGGTGGAGTTTGAGGTGCACCGAGATCGTGCCATTGCACTCCAGCCTGGGCAATAAGAGTGAAACTCTGACACAAAACAAACAAACAAACAAACAAACATACTAGCCAAATTAATAAAAAATTAACGTATGCTAAGATAGAACACATAAAATGCTCAGGATTATTATTTATTTAGTGCTGTAAACATATACTACTCTGAACAAACATTACCAGAAGTCACTACCACAAAAGAAAATATATCTAATATGCCTCATTAACTAGAAAACATTCTATTCCCACAACTCAAAGATATCCTAAACAAAAAGTTGGAGAGAAACAAAACCAAGAAACCCATTTTTCCCCCCCAAATCAATACAACCTTCTCTCTAAGCCACTTATTGTCTAATTTTTCTTCCATTGTGGTTTTGGGGTTTTTCATTAATTAGGTCATTTATCTGTGAAAACAAGATCCACTAAAGGTAGCTGCCCACCTGGAGTCATTTCCCAGTTTGTAATTGATAGGAGCACTTTGGAAACCATTTTCTTGTCACATAATAACACAAACTATGAAATACAAATTACTTTACACCTCTCAGTTGAGATCATCTAAGCACTTTACAAAGCAATCACATCGTTCCTTATACAGATTAAAAAGCTAAAACATGAAGTATGTTAACTCATCTATCTTATGACCCATGACCAATTCAGCAACATGGTGTTAAGAGCACAATGGGGTGAAAAGCGAAAAGAATTTAAAGTCTGTAGGCCTGCGCCCCAGGGCAATTCTGCTACTTACCTGCTTTATGACTTGTGAGGGTAGTGGAGAGCCCTGGGGAGTGGGGAGTCCCTTAATCACTGAAATCTTTCATTTCTTTATATCCCAAATGGAAATAAACACTCTGTCTATTTTGTAGGACTGCTGTCTTGCTCAAGTGATATAACATGTAGAAAAGTGCTTTAAAAAGCATTATATAAATGTTAGTTGAAATCATGTAATAATAATAATAATGATAATCTAGGGGTAGACCTAGAAGTTGGATGCAAGACGCTAACTTCCAAACAAGTTTAGATGCCTAAGTCACAAAATGTCAGAATCGGACAGCACTTTTGAAGTATAATCTAATCATCCATCAGTTGCTTGAGTACCTATCACCATTTTCACCAAGAAGGGATTATTAGATTCGGACCTAGAATTTTACAAAGACTTTCTTCTGTCTCTTAAGAAAGTGATTTCATTATGCTGAATGGGAACTGGCCAGACTCCTCTCACTTGCCTTTGTTGCTAATTTTTGGATCACAAATATTAAGTCAAATTCCTTTTCCACATGATAGTCTTTCAATAGCAATGAGGGCTCTAGGTTTTCCTTTCTCCATACCTTCAACTGCACCTCAGATCATGGTTTCTAATTTCCTAAGCATCTTAGTCAAGTCCTCTGGACAAGCTCACTTATCAACTGGTCCCACTAGTGCAGAAAGAAAATGGACCATCCACCTCATTGTTTTTTTCGTTCTGTTTCTGTTCATGAACATTCATTGGCCCTCCATTTTCATCTTAATTGAGAAGATACCAAGGCACCAAATACAATGAGCTGGCATAACCAATAAAGTGATCGATCATAGCTCTTTATTCATGTTCATGCTTTTCTTCTCTCAAGGCTTAGCATGTGCTAGTTCCCTGCCGCCTCATGCCTTCTACTTTTGTCTAGCTGTCCTTTGAAAAATGAAAGCTTAGTTCCACTGGAACAAACTTCTGGTTTTCTGCAAAAATCCTCAACAACTCCTACTAACAATACTCAGAGATGAACAAAAAGTTTCCTTGGATAAATGCTAAGGTCTGAGAAGAGAATTTACCTGGCGCTGCTCTGAAGGATTCTTCAAATAGCTCACTCAATAATTTTAAGGCTCACATACTTCTGCTTTTTTTTAAAGAAGGAATAAGACAATATCATATAAACAATGTCAAGATAATTACAGCTCTATGCTTAAAAATATACTGTCAGATATTTCCAGTCCATCCTTAGATGCATTACAACATCCATTTCCAGAGATACTGTCTTCCAATAGTGTTGTCTTCCGCCTTAAGGGCTGCTCAGCCAGAATATTATTATTTGGAAAAAATTATGCCATAGTCAGAGACATAAATGTATGAAAAGCTTCATATACAAACATGCTTTCTCTTACAAAATGAATGAAAGCATAAAACTTAGAGGCTCTGGGTGTATTACGTAAGGCTGTGGGTGTATCAAAAAACATGGAAAAGTCTTGGACAATTTCAAAGAGATATCTTAAGGTTATCTGGAGAAAAACTCAACTTTGCTTTCCTTTAGCTGCCTAAAACTGTTTGAAAAACCAAACTTTAAAACTGGCAACTAGCCCTGTAGATGCCCCGGTTTTCTGAGAATAATGTCTTTCTCTCCTATTCATTTTAATACTCGATTTAAAAGTTTTCCATTTTCTATTATAAGCTCTGAATTTACTCTAAATTATAATAATTTACAGCTACTTCATCGCCCCGTGTTCCTTTTTTTTTTTTTTTTGAGATGGAGTCTCTCTCTGTCACCAGGCTGGAGTGCAGTGGCACGATCATGGCTCACTATAACCTCCGCCTCCTGGGTTCGAGTGATTCTCCTGCCTCAGCCTCCTGAGTAACTGGGACTACAGGTGCATGCCACCATGCCCAGCTAATTTTTGTATTTTTAGTAGAGATGGGGTTTCACCATGTTGGCCAGGATGGTCTTGATCTCTTGGCCTCGTGATCTGCCCTCCTCAGCCTCCCAAAGTGCTGGGATTTACAGGCATGAGCCACCCCTTGTTCTTTTTAAGCATCTATCACTAGAACTCAGAGCCTCCTTTAGTATCAACATATTTTTCTAGTTGTCCAGGAAAAAATTTGCTCTAAAATGCAAGCACTTGAACCAACGCTTCCTGTAGGTGAGCTGGGCTAAACATCCACTGTCTGGTTTATTGAATTGGGTAAGAATTTTCTTCTACCTCCAACTTTCTACTATGTTTCCTCCCTTTCCTCTACAGGGTAGTGTTTAGAGGCCCTCTCAATGACACTAGTGTTAATGGAAAGACACATGTCCATGGTAAGGAAATCTGTTATAGCCAAAACTTAAGTCCAAGTAGATGGCAAATGCCCACATTATAGAGACTGTATCTTCCCTTTAGAGATGTAGACTCATCCAACTGCTTTATCACGGTTCAACATCTGTGGCATTTACCTAATATTGTAATGCAACAGTCACAAGTTATAATGAACATGGACAAAAGAAGGCATGGAAACACTATAACTATCACCTTTTCAGAAGAAATCATTTAAAAAAAAAAAAAAAACCCAGCTGAGATAGTTAAGGGTTTCTGCTTGTTATATTTTATTAAAAACCTGACTTGAAAAAATAAGAACAGTGGCTATTAGTGATTTGCCTTCTCCCAAAGTCAAGAGAAGAACTACAGACTGCAAAATGGCTGATAGGGAGGTATTAGGTAGACTGTCTTCCTAATGTATGTACCTCAGCCATGTCATAGCAGTTAATTCAGGATGTTAAAGATAGTTGAAACATATCAGTGACATTGAAGTCCAAATCACAAACATGTGATCTTGGGCAGAAGCAGTCCCTCCATCTCTCACTTGAAGATCATAACTTCATAAGGAAAAGTTATGACATAGGAGAGAAACAGTCAATTACTGACAATCGCCAGGAACAGCATTTATATACCTCTCTGTAATGGTAATGTATTGTAATAGACATGAGGTCAGAAGAGTGAGGCCAAATTCCAAAATTATTAGCTATGTGACCTTGAACAACTCATCGAGCCTCTCTGAATCTCTATTTCCCCATCCAAAAAATGAAATGAAGACATCATTGCCAGATCTGCCAGTCATGTTGTGGCTGCGACTTGGTTTTTTAAACATATGGAGCTCTAGGTAAACGTCAGCTTTTGTCATCACTACCACAATTGTCCCCATCTCACCAGCAATAGAAGGTGTGTATGTCTGGTAAGAAATAAAAAAAAAAATGGGAAATTTCAAAGACCCACTGTAGTCGTTAAAACATGAAAGTTGAGAAGGTACAGAAATGTCAATCTCTCTACCCACCCAAGGAGGGATTCTTAAGGTAATTCATTTGTGACAGGCTTCAGTACATTTTTAGAGAGGAGGGGAGTCCTTATAGTTGTTGCAGTTATAGCATCTCTAGCTGTTTTAACCTGAAGTGATTCTGCCTCCCCACATTTATCTATCTCTGTTTGTCTACATATATCTGTCAATCATCCCTCTCTCTCTTTCTCTCTCTCTATTTCTGTCACTCTATCACTATTTCAAAATAAAATTGTAGACATAATCATACCTCACCTTATATTTCAACAAATAGCTCATAAAAATAGATTTTCCTGCATAATCACAACACCATTAATATCATCATTAAATTAACATTGATGTATTATCTAATATATCATTCATATTCAAATTTCTCTAAGTTTGCTACCAATCCTTTATAGCTTTTTTTTTCATCCAGAATTCAATCAAGACACATGCCTTGCATTTGAATGGCATGTCTCTTCAATTTCCTTTAATCTAGAATAGTGTTTTTTAACATTGACAGTGTGGAAGAATTCAGGACAGGTGTCTTGAAGCATGTCCCATCATCTGCATTTTTTACTTCCTCATGGTTGGATAGAGCTGAAATATTTTAGCAAGACCACTGCCTAGATGATGCTGCAAACTTCCTACCTTCAGTTGGCACATGCCAGTCTGTCCCATTATTGAGGATGTTAAATTTCATTACTTGGTTTAAGATGGCTTCCAGGAGACCTCTCCATTATAAAAGTTCCTTTTCTCCTTTGTACTTAAGTCATCTGTGAGGTGATCTTCTGGTACCTCTCCCAATACTTTTAAGCATACGATAATTATAATTCAATAAAAATAAAACTGTTAAGAGTGATGAGGGGCTCTGTAAAGAAGCAATAACTATAATAACATGTTCATGAATCATTCCACTTATGAAAAAAAAAAGAGTGTGTCTTGGAAGCAAAGCAATATGACCACAAAGGCACCCACTCCGTTGACACCATTTATTTACATTTTGTTCACTTTCACTCCCTAGTACAGCTTGTAGTCTAGCAGGAGATCTACAACATGAAAGCACTTAATTACCTTCAGTAAATCAGCTATAGTTTAAATAAAAATTCCAGCATTAAATAGGCAAAGTAGTAAAGAAAGAGTAGGTGATGGGATTTTGGCAGGGCTGAGAGGACAGTCCTGCAAAAAAGAGAAGTTATTTAAGGGAAGTGCTTGGCAATGCTATTTTCAGTCCAGAATAGGCCAAAGGTAAAACTCTGACAGAAAGCAAGAGAAGACTTTATCTATCGCTCTTGGGTCAGACCCTGCTGATGCAAACACACTGCTATGTATTCTTTCTGCTCATCCTCAGGCAGACTTATGGACTCTCACATAGCAGCTCAGTCACACCCAACACAGTGCTGATATCTGCACTGAAATCCTTGACATCTGTGACTCTCTTGTCCTTCCTAGGAACCCGTGAGCTCCATGAGGGCAGAGCCTCTGCATTTGGGTGTCCCTAACACCCAGCACAGTAGCAGGCACAGGCTTCATGTTTAAAGCACGGAACAATAAAGGACAGTTCTTTTCACGAGTCCTTTGCCTCTTGATTTCATCTTGCTGGTAAGAGGTGCATCCTGGCTCTGAAGCCTGTGTTTTTAACCACTATCCATAGAGCAGTTCTCATGGCATGTGATCTCAATGTGCAAGGGCTCATTATAGACAATAACGTTCTTAGCCTTTAGCCGGACATTGAAAGCCTTCCCTAGATTGGTCCGAACCTACCACTTGAACCTTATTTCCCAGTATATGCTACTTCTCACGTGCACACTTCACTCCAATGGTTTTATTCCCTGTTATGTCGAAACTCCCCTCATGAGAAATGACTTCACTTCTCTACTATCTTCCTACTTCCAAATGTCAATTAGCACAATTTTAAAGACTTACTCAAAGGCTAACTATTCCATAAACACTTTTCCATTCCTCTCTCTTGATTTTATCTTTCCTTTTTCTGAATTCTCAAAGAACACTTGATGAACATTGATTAAGTCACTTGTCACTTTCTGCCTTGTGCTTATAATATAACATCATAACTCTGTGCACATATCCTATTAGACTATAAGAACCTCAAAGGTAAGACCCACATCTACCCCCACCACCACCTAGCAGAGCAGCCTGAATATTATCATAGGCACTTTTTTTTTTGTTTTCTACATAACGTGAATTTTCTTTAAATAATCCTGGCCTCAACTTATATTTTGTTAATTCTGTGTACTTAGAAGAGAATGCTCATCTCTTATTTCCCATCTGTCCAAAGCTAATCTCCACCATAAACACTCTTCTAAATATGTAGCCTGGCTAGCTTTCCCGATCTTTTACAGTGTGGTGTTTAAATGTACAGATCTGGATTCTAATTCAGTTCTGCAATGTATCAGCTATTAACGTTAGGCAAATTAATAGTTCTGTGCCTTAATTTCAAAATCTGAAAATGATAATAGTATCTATTTCACAGGGTTATGTTTTCCTATAAGAGTGAAATGAGCTAATTCCTATAACGTAAATAAAATATAGTGCTGCCACATCATAAGCACTCAATAAAAGTTAGCCATTTTTCCAAATTTTCAAATGGTTATTCATCCCCATTTGGCAATGATTATTTACCAATTGGTGACATATGTTGTATTGTTGCTAGGAACTTAAATTTAAGTTGAGCATTATTAATGGATTTTTAATGAGCATATCTTATGTCTTAAATAAACTACAAGCCCCAAGAGCATGGGAGAACCTTGAGTATTGTATTGAGCATATTCTACATGCCAAGAACTTGGCTAAGTGCTTTGTATAAATATTTCATTCATTTCTTAAAACAACAGTATAAGCTAGTTATTATTCCAGTATTACAGATAAAACAAAACAAAAATGAAGGTTTAGAGGGAATAATACTTGTTCAAATGTTCTAAGCTACTAAGTAGTAGAGCTTGGACAGTTCTTGAAGGGAAAGGTAATGATTTATATCTGTTTCCCAGAGTGTTCAATATACATTCATTCATGCAATTAGCATCTATGTTCAGTTTTTTTTTTGTGGCTATATATTGGGTTGCTATGATATTTGAAGCATATATACTTGGTAAATCAGCTTTTCCTTTTTAATAGGGCCTAAATACAGTGACCTTATTTTTCACTTTTAAAACATGTATTTTAGACCCCATTATAAACCCTCCTTATATGGCAATGACAAGACCATTAATAAACTTTTTGTGTATTTTGATGTAACTAGAAACCTTCGTGGATTTTCTATGTTTTGTTTTACTGTTCTCCATGCATTGTTGTTAATCTCCATCAATTTATGTTTAGCTTTATTGTTATACTTTAGATTAAGGATGTTTGTACATTGAACTTATTACTGCTGAAAGAAATGCTAGAGAACGTTTGCCCCAACCGTTGATATAGTGAGGTGGGAAATGGGGTTCAGGCAGATGGGTGACATGTCAGTATTTTGGCCAGTGAGGGACAGAGAAGAGACCACAACCAGATGTTTCATTCCCACTCTTTGTGCTCTTTTAGCTGAGCTAAACTGCCACTCGAACACAAATAAAAGCCAGGGTTTTCATATCCTAATACCTCCTACTTCATCTACTGTGTGTTTTTGGACTGGTGTGGTCAGTTAACCTGTCATTACATATTCCCATATAGGAGCAAAGAAGACATGAAAATAGAAAATATTTGAAGAAGCAAAAATCCTGTGCAATTTCCCCATTTTTGTGCCTTTACTAATACTCTTCCCCAAATGTCCTTTCTCTATTTGTCCTTAAAGCAGTGCCACTCAAAAAGTGGTCCATGGATGGGTGTCTAAGAAATGCTTATCACCCTGGATGAGATAAATATAGGAACAAAGGATTAATATTTAGAAACTAGTATAAAAATTTAAAAGAGTAATTTGTTAACGGTTAACTCTAATAAAGATAAAATTTCATCTTCCATTTTATTTTGCGTCTTTTATTTCCCTAGTAATTAATTTTAACTGACTCAGCAAAAATACTGGTCTCCAACAGGTTGGGAGGAAAATGGTCTTCTGCCACAGAAAATGTGAAAGGCACTGGTTTAAAGGGCTCAGATTCAAGTGCCACCATTTCTTTATCAAAGTATTCCTGATGCTCCTAATAAATGGAGCTTTTAAAACTTCTGGCCAGGCACGGTGGCTCACACCTGTAATCCCAAGCACTTCGGGAGGCTGATGCGGGTGGATCACCTGAGGTCAGGAGTTCAAGACCAGCCTGGCCAACATGGCGAAACCTCATCTCTACTAAAAATACAGAAACTAGCCAGGTGTGGCGGTGGGCACCTGTAATCCCAGCTACTCGGGAGGCTGAGGCAGGAGAATCGCTTAAAACCCAGAAGTGGAGGTTGCAGTGAGCCAAGATCATGCCAGTATACTCTAGCCTGGGTGACAGAGCAAGACTCTGTCTCAAAAATAAAATAAAATAAAATAAAATAAAATAAAATAAAATAAAATTTGCAACAATTGACCTATGCCTTCTCACGTCTTTTATCACTTTCTACCTAGACTAGTAATTATTTGTATGCTTGTCTTACCTCTTTCTGAACAATTTTAACATCACTGAGGACAGGTTATGTGTCCACAGAACCTCACAAGTGGCATATAATTCATAAATTTGCATTATATTCATGGACTGGAAGGATTAACCATTCCTCGTTATTAACAAGTTTGAAGAGGGGAAAATTAGAACTACAAAGAAAACATCATTTCTTGAACTGAGATAGAAAAAAAGATTAAGAGTACCATCTGGAAATTGGATATTAGACAATATCCAATTCCACATTTTTTACTTGAAGCTTTAGACCAGTGAGAAATGGGAACATACACAGAAATCCTATTTCTGCCTAATGGGGAGCTAATAAGTTGTCAAAAAATAAGCCTTCTTTTTTAAAACAAAAAACAAAAAAAAACAGGATCTCACTCTGTTGTCCAGGCTGGAGTGCAGTGGCACAATCACAGCTCACTGCAGCCACAGCTCACTGCAGCCTCGACCTCTCAGGCTCAGGTGATTCTCTAGCCTCAGCCTTCTGAGAAGCTGGGACTACAAGCACATGCCACCACACTCAGCTAATTTTTGTATTTTTAATGGAGACAGGGTTTCCCCATGTTGCCTAGGCTGGTAAAAAATAAGTCTCAACAATAAAATTTGTATCTAAGGAAACTCTAAGGACCACTGAAATTTTAGTATAAGCTAAGTAGACATCACATTTATGGCAGTCTTACAAATGCAAATCCTACAATTACTTAGTTGTGTGGGGATGTATATCAACTCCCATGCATCTGGACTCAAACACTTTACCGGTGGAGCTGATAATAGTTCCAATTACTAAGGAAGGAAATCAGAACAAGATAGTTACTTCAGAAGTTAGCTCTAAGCCCCACTCACCAAAGTATTCGTCAGCAGGTGGATTTTCCATGTCATACAGCATCTTTTTGGTCAGATGCTCAAGCTCATCCTCTGGGCGGAATGAAGGGGGAACTGACGAAGGCCCCAGTTGCCCTGTATGGCCACCCTGAAAGGCAGAAAGCATACGGTCCTTTAATTGCCACCTAGACCATCAACCAAGGCAGTCAGCCTAAATAAGCAGTGATTGCACTGGAGAGGAAAAAGCACTGGACGTGGCTGTCAGGAGACCTGGGTTTTAGAATTAGTTTTATCACTTATTCAGTGGCTAACCTTGGACACATCTCTTTACTCATTTGCCTTATCTAGATGAGTCATCTATCAGGCTTTAGAAATCCATGTTTATAATAGGGAGAATCTATTTTGTTCAACAATTGCTAAGTAATCACTATTTGCTGTTACACATTTATGAGAAAAATAAATTGAGTCTTTCTTTCTTATGAACCTTACAGTGAAGTGAGAGATACAGGCACATTAATAATTAAAGAAAAACAGCTGCAGAAAAGGCAAAGTGAGGGCATAAGGTGGGACCTCTCGCATAGCCCGCAATGGACTTCCTGAAGAGAGGTGGCAGAGCAGGCTGGGCCTTATTCAGCTAAAAGGGAGAAAACATACAGGTAGAAGTTTCTCACACTCGGGTTAAAAAAGTCAAGCAACATAAAGAGCTTGTGGAAGTTGTGTGCTTTGGGACTACGTATAAACTTTGAGATAGGAAATGAGATAAATCTTATCGAGTACAGGAGTCCAGAAAGCGAACATTTTGGTTCTAGTTCTCTTGTTCCAGTTAAGGAAGTTGAGTAATTTCATTTTTCCAGCACTGCAAACAGCCAGATTTCAAATAGTGATGATAAGTCAATAGCATTGATACTGGGTTGGTGTTGAAATGGGTGGGTGAGAGCAAAGCTATGAGGATGTGAAGACATACAGAGTGAAATGATGGACTTTGGGGCTTGGGCGCGGCCAGGTTGGGCAGGGGGTGAGGGATAAAAGACTCCATATAAAATGTGTAGTCTTTTATCCCTCATCCCCTGTACCCATATGGGACATACAGGGCCACTGGGGCCTTTGTCTATTCCCCCTTCATTCTACTCTTATGGGTGGTACAGTGTACACTGCTTGGGTGATAGGTGCACTAAAGTCTCAGAATTCACCACTATAGAACCCATCCATGTAACCAAAACTCACATGTACCCCAAAACATACTGCAATAAAAATAATAATAATTAAAAAATAGGTGGGTGAGCCAGAATTATAGCAATGTAAGAGAATCAAATATCAATCGAGAGAGTACTTGAGATCATCAATGAAGAATAAAAAGTATGTAAAAATGGAATAAAGGCCATATACTAGATTTAATGTAGCTTTGTGCTATGTGATTAAAAGGGAATTTATCACACTTTCCATTGCATATAAATTTGACCATTTCTAATATCTCACCCCAACATTCTTAATAAAAGTGTTATAAAAACAGAAATGCTATTATTTAAATTTAGAACTGATGATGACGTCCACCATGGGTAACGGGCAGAGATGTGGGTTGGGAATGCTCTTGCCTTGATATTTATACATTGTTAAAATAGTTGGCCAAAAGGTTCTCTTTTCAGAATGTTTACAAGAGTAAGTTCAACAAAACTGGAAGCTACACATTCATTCTCCTATTATCTTCACTACACCAAACGAGCTCTTGGGTGTGAAAATCCTGTAAAGTACAAATCTCTGAACACATGCTATCATTCCCAACATTTACTACAACAACTCCAAGACGGGTATTAATCATTTGTGTGATGTCTAAAGCGTTAAATGTCTTCTAAACATAGTCAAGAAGGTTGATTAGTACCTATTTGGCCTTTTCTCTAAAATAATTTTCATTTTTTTTTGGTTTCCCAAAATATACAGATATTTGAAGTACAGACACACAGAAGGCTGAAAAGGCCAAAAATATTTTATGCTGATCACTAACCTTAGCCTGAGATTTTTTTGCATTGTTGAACAATTTGGATTAGAGATGAGACAGTGATGAGTAAACTATGGCATACGCTCAGGTTACCGACAAAAAAATTGAGTTGCTTGCCTGGATCTGAAGAACCATTATGCTAATCTCCTCTTTGTGAGACAGGGAAACTGGGACCCCCCCAAAAATCAGGGAGGGCTAGTTTTGATAAAGTCAGGACAAGAGCTCATCTTTTACTGACTTATTTATTAGCAAACATTAAGGATTAAACTTAGGACCTCCTCTGAACGGTAAACATTACCTGTCATATGAGGATTAGAGGAGCTACTGAATTATTCAGTTACTCTTTTGTTTATTGTTTTATCCACTCATTCTTACAGGGTTTATTTTGTGTACCTTCTGTAAGAACCCAGGAGGGACATGAAGATATATTACACACAACCTTTGTTTTTGAGAGTTTTGCAGTCTAGTGGGGGTAAGAAACATGCACAAATGATTAATTATAAAAAGCGCAGGTCGGGCGCAGTGGCTCACATCAGTAATCCCAGCATTTTGGGAAGCCAAGGCTGGCAGATCACTTGAGGCCCAAAGTTCAAGACCAGCCTGGCCAAAACTGTGAAACCCCGTATCTACTAAAAATATAAAAATTAGCCAGGTGTGATAATGCATGCCTGTAATCCCAGCTACTTGGGAAGCTGGGGCATGAAAATCGCTTGAACCTGGGTGGTAGAGTTTGAGCCAAGATTGTGCCACTGAATTCCAACCTTGGTGAAAGAGGCAGATTCTATTTTCAAAAAAAAAAAAAAAAAAATTAAAAATATATATACAGCATAGTATATTGATAGGTGTTTGCATAAACATGCATATTGGATGAATGGTTGCCAGTATTGTTAAACTTTAAATTGCATATATGTGGCTTGCTTCCAGGAAAATTGTACAGAAGTACTCATACAAGTGAATAAAATTAAATGACGAAGGTTGGTCACAGGAGCCATATTTGAGAGGAAAAACAAGGACTAACAAGGTAAACTAACCAGCAAAAGAATCACCTAAATAGCCAATGACAGATACATACATTGTAAATCTATGGAACAAGCCTGCAAAGATGAACAAGACATGTTTCACAAAGAACAAATCCAATTGCAGAATAGGATAGAGTAACTACAGTTTCTTTACAGATCTATATAAAGACCAGGTACCGAAATGTTAAAGGAGATTCTTTCTGGCAGGTGGAATCTTAGGGGACTTTCACTTTCTACATTTGTTTCTTTATTGTACAGCATGTAGTTCTACTTTTGTAATCCATGAATATAAATTTTTTTAAACATGATGACTTCAAGTGATAAAGATACGCTGGACATGACCCGCTATCCTGGAGCTTCCAACCCAGGCCAAGTGAAGGACGCTGAGAGGAGCACAGTTTCAAAGTTGAGACGTAGTTTGGTGTGAGTGGGAAAAACTACAAGTGGTTCAGTATTTCGGTATGGACAGGTGGAAAAATAGGAAGGGTCAGTTAATTACTGCTTCCATGCCATGCTGACATGTTTAGGGCTTCTCGGTGAGCTAGGGGCTCCAGGCCTTGGGTAAGAACATGGATAAGTCTCAAAATCTAATGTGTTAAACTGTCTTTTGACAAAACAACAACAACAACAACAACAAAACAGGTATCTGTAGTGTACACAAAATTTACTTACAATTTCAAGAAGTTCAGAGACCACAGGGAATATATTTGCATGTTCTCAGTTAGGAACATTCAGGCATTAGAAACCACGATAAGTGTTTTTAGAAGCGTGTTCTAATCATATTTAGAAAGTTCCCTCTGAAGTAGAGTGTGAATGGGAGAGCAGCAAGACTGAAATGAGATGGTGAGTTTATCTAATATACTAGTGGCCAGAGATAAAGGAATACATTATATGGCAGTATCATTATGGCTAGAGACAGAGATTTGACTATGACCTTCACTTGGCATCCTTAGGTGAGCTTGTCAACCTTTCATAACTTCAGGTTCTCTTCTATCAATGGACTTGCCATTGGTACCTCACAGTCTCTGTAAGAATTAAAGTGAGATAACCCACATTTCACGATAAATACAGTTTAACTACTTTTAGACAATTGTAACAAAGAGGATCTCTTTGAATCTCTCAAACTGCCTCTGAGGGAGTGGATTATTACAATTCAGGTAGTGGAATTGAAAATGAGTTTGGGAAGTGATCTATACCTTTTCTCCAGGCTTGTAATACAGGGAGACCTTGAGCCCAAAATATGGTGTCACCTGTCTCCAAACGCCATGCATTTTTTCCCCAACCAAACAATGCTTCCCAAAGAAAGTTCTAGAAAAGGATAAAATATTACCTCTAATAATAATGGTGCGAGTTGTTTTAATTAAGCCAAATGACTCTTAGAGAAAACTTGATAATTCCTGTCTTCAGTCTTAGGGTGGACCCTCAGAGAACAGACACAATTTATCATTGTCTCAACCCAATATCAGTTTCCCTTTCAATATAAACAAGGCAGCAAGAAGGCCGATCCTGTCCTTTATAAATCTAAGCCAGAAATTTAGATTCTACCCCTAGCACTTACATTTCAAGTATAAATCTAATTTCAAAGTACTTACCTTGTCAATATTTGACAGATTTTGAGAAAAACGTATCATTCTTTTTGTTCTCTGAATACTCTATTTGCTTGCTATGCTGTTTCTGAAATAATACTTGGAAAGGCTATTTTCTGTTAGATCCTACTCTTTTATCTAATGCTAATTATGGATTCCTGTTTTTTCTTATGATGAAAGATTCTGAGAGATCATTTCTTCCAGTATTTCTGAAGCTTATTTGGCTAGAGAACAGCCTCCACCTCCACTCCATGGCTGTCACTAACCCAGTGCAGAATCCTTAACACCTATGGAATACATACTGGGGAAACGCAGGGTTCCTCAGTTAAGAGTTGTCTCTCACACCAAAGAAGACAGCTTAAAACTTTCAGTGTTCAAGCCTAGAAGTAGTAATCCAGTACTATTCTCACTGTCATAACCAGAGACCTACTCTAATACCGCTCTCTCAATAGTGTTTAGGGCTCAATACCTCCTAAGAAGAACGAACAACTGTGTCCAACTTATTTGTTAACAAGCAACTTCTAGCATATTGTATGGGTAATAAAACACGATTGAATATTTGTTGTGGGAGGTGCTGAAAAGGAATAATTTGCATTATTTTGTTTCTCGTTTCTTCAGAAGTAGAAGTGTGAGTTGTATCAGCAACATATTCACTGTAGCATATTAATTCCTCATATTTGCAAGACCCTTTTCAAGGTGCCTACTTTCACAGACATGAAATCTCAAATGCCTACACAACAGCCCTGTATGACATGAAATCCTATTTCTGGATGAGAAAATAGAGACTTAAGAAGATAAGCGAGCAACCTTGTAGAGGTACCCCTGCTTAAAAACGGCAGAACATTGAAACTGGGGTGTGCTGAGTTGGGCATACTTCTACACTGCAATGCCTCTCATGGTTTTGATATCATTGTCTCCAAGACTTTCTAACTCTCTTACTGTGCGGCAGTTTGGATTTTAGTCTGAGTCTATTATCTAAGCAAAGATTTCTTTTATCAGAGTGGAGGTTTGCTGCTAAATAGCAAAACAAAGACATTGTGAAGCAAACCCTTCTCTTAAAAAGCGACATTCTTGTAAGTATCAAGCTTAATCACTAATATGTTTGTTTCTGAAATACCCGAATCTCTTACTAAAGGCAAATTAACATTGTATGATCCACAGGTGAGTTACTGAGCGACAGATTTTAGAGGACTCCGTCAAAATTGTCTTAACATAAATTTCCTAAGGGATTACCAAGTGCCAAGAACTGTAAGTATAAAGACAAATTATTCAGAGATCCTGTCTCTAACAACTCACAGTTTGGGAAGAAAGAGACATGAAAATAGTCAATTACAATAAAGTCTAAGCTCTAAAACACAAGTATGAATTCAGTGCTCTGAGATGGAAGAAGGCTGCCAAAAAAAGATGACCTGTCAGTTTGATCTTGAAGAATAAATTGTTTAACACCAGACGGAAAAAAAAAAAGAAGAAGAAGAAGAAAAGAAAGAAGGAAGAAAGTTAAAGGCATTCCAGGAGGAACGTGCATATCTAAAAAACTGTTAAGAGGAAAGGCCGGGCGCGGTGGCTCATGCCTGTAATCCCAGCACTTGAGGAGGCTGAGGGAGGCAGATCACGAGGTCAGGAGATCGAGATCATCCTAGCTAACATGGTGAAATCCCGTCTCTACTAAAAATACAAAAAATTAGCCAGGCATGGTGGGGGGTGCCTGTAGTCCCAGCTACTCAGGAGGCTGAGGCAGGAGAATTGCTTGAACCCAGGAGGCGGAGGTTGCAGTGAGCCAAGATCACATCATCGCACTCCAGCCCAGATGACACAGCGAGACTCTGTCTCAAAAAAAAAAAAAAAAAAGGACAAAAACAGAACTAGGATGAGAAAAGAGAAGTAAGATATGGTCAATAGCCTGTTTTAAGTAATGGGAAGTCATTAGGAGATTTAAAAATGGGAGCTGAGTTTATTAAAGTCATGCTTCTGAAGTAAGTGTACTGGCAAACATCTTCTAACACCAAGGCCATTGACACTTTAAAAAAAAATGCAGCCAGATATCGTGGCATTCTAAGCGATTTAGTGGCTAATATGCTTTAAAAAGGACTGATGTTTACTAAGCATGGCATAGCCTGCTATCTGCTCACCAAAATCCATTTCCTCCTCTTGCTGGGCACACTGCTAGACTACATTTCCCATGCTCCTTGCAGTTAGATGTGGCCTTGTGAGGCACAGGAAGGATGGAGACTGGGCCCTGAACTACCACATGGAGATAAGTCACTCACTGGCCAGGCTGACCTGCCTTACGGCAATACAATATGCTCAAAGGTTAATCGTTGAAAGTCATGGGAAAGTGAATGCTTTATATTCTTTCTATGTTTCTGTATTTTCCTTTCTTAAAATAAAGATTTTTTTTTTTTCAGCTGAAAATTATCTAAAACTGGTTCTTCTTTGCCATTCCTCTTTTCTTGCTGGGGGCCCAGGTGACTGTCATTCAAGAAAATACTTAATATGAAGCCAAATTTACAGCCAAATCTGGGTCTAAATCCCTGGTAAACATTATGGGTGGGACTATGCAATAATGAAGACTTGCTTCTGAAACAAAATATACACATGAATAGGACCCTTGATGAACAAGGAAACTCCCCTGGATTAAGAATAACATACAAAACAGTAGCTGTCATATTTGTATAACACTTCATGGTATTTGATTATACATTCTTACATAGAAACCCATAAATACAGAAGACCTGACTATTCAGAATATCTTTAATCTTCGTTCTGCCTTTAAGTTGTCCAGTGATTTTGCTCAAATCATTTCCATTTTCTGAGCCTCAGTTTCTTTATGTGTAACATGTTATTTTCAAAGCTTCCTTTGGTTCTACTCTATCATTTTTTTGTGCCCATTTGTGCCCATAGTATGCAAGACACATATCATTACCAATCTTTAGAGTGAAATCACAGATATTCATATTTACAGATCCTTTGTAGTGTATAAAAATAGACACACTGAGTAAGTGGAAACCTCATTATGACAGAGATTTCCATTTATGAGAGGACTTAGGCCAGTTGTCAGCATCCCCTGAAACATCCAGAACTTCATTCAGCATTCTGAATCTGAGTAAGCAATGGGCAGGTCACAGGGTTTCTGCAGCCTACTGAACTTTCACTACACTTGGGGCACGAAATCAAGAACACACAAAGGTTAATCACCTTATCATCCCACTGCCCCTTTTCTGAGTGGAGAAGAAAAATATCCATCATCCTTTCTAAAGGAAAAAGGAAGCGTAAGAAACAGCCTGCACTAAAGTGCAAATGGCTTCCAGGAAAACATCAACCATCTTGCATCTTTGTTACTACAATTTACCTACTTTAACCTGTGTGCTAAGGATCCATTTTACAAAATGGATACCCACTATCTGTCGCCATGTCAGCCCCCTGAGTTCCTCTGGGGCTGACCTTGGCGCAATCATTTTTCTTTCTTGAGTGCTTACCTGCTGTCGATTTCTTTGTTACATAGTGTTAGATAACTCAAATTTACTGCAAATCTGAACCTTACCAGAAAAGCACCTCTCAGGCGCATAAAACACCGGGAAAAGGCAGCCAAGATATTCGAAAAGATTACATGATAATGAATACTCTATCACTCTGGATACCAGAGCTGCTCATTTTTCTTGTCCATTTGTAGTGATGTACAAGAGGTTCCTTCCCTCAGAGGGAAAATAACTTCAATTATGTGTTCTTGAAAAAAAAGAAACATTGAAATTATCTTCTTTTCAAAAGGTAGAATTAGCCCCGTTTTAGAGCTGAAAGCCTGCCAGAAAAAATATATTTCTGATATTTTCGTTCTTTTCCCCCCCTCTATTTAGCTATGTCAAGTTTGCAGTTTGCAATTTCCTGTGGCTGCTTCTACTTTTTGACTCTCACTGAATTATACTCTACTCTCAACATCTCACTGCTTAAATGGAAGAAGCACCCCTTCTGGCCAGTGGCAGATGATTTGCTGGATACCTCTTCTGTTTCAGGTTAAAAGCGATGGCCACAGAGAAGGAAAGAAGTGGAAGATGGATACCTGACTATCTTAATTGAAATCTTCTAAATGAACATTCCTCACAGCTCCTTGGGATTAGAAAAGCATGCTCTTGGTTCCTCTATTCTTATGTTCCATTTTATTGAAGAACGAATTTTAAGGACACAAAGAGGAAGACCCAGAAATTTTGACTTTAAAAGTTTGATTCTCGTTTTGAAACTCATCCCAGTTGATCTTCAACTTTCGAAATCTTGATTTTCTTAAAACCTCTACTTCCTCATATTCCCTTTCTCGTGCCATGCATCGATGTCCATAAAATGCCTTTTCTTAAACCAAATTTGGAGTCATAGCCAAGGATGGATGCTTCTGAATTACAGACAGGAGGAGTTGTTGGAAGAGTTACTGCAGCTGGGAAAAGGCCTGGGCATCCAGTCAGGAGGCTGTGGTCTCTGCACACAAGGGTTTTATCTAGGCTGAGCTGGGGGAAAGTGATGTCTCTCCACACCCACCTCTCTCCATCTCCACATGTCAAGGCAGCCATAATAGTGCCTGGGCTTGGAGCATCTGGCTCTTAGGACTGATGTCTAAGATACTATTTAAGTTCTCCAGTGACTTCTTTTTCTATTGTTGATTTTCTCATATATAAACTGGAGGAAAATAATATCTGATTCATATGAAGAAGCTTTGTAAAATATTAAATATCAAATAAATGTCAGTTATAATTATCAGGAGGGACAACTTAGAAACCACTAACAAAGATGATTTTCTTCTTGGAAGTAGAATGTTTGCAAAATGAGATCTCTCCAGTAACTTTCCACTTTCCTATCTGCTGATAAAGGACTTCAGTGTAGTGTACCCGAATTTCACATTAATTGTTGCTTTAGCAAGGGATGTAATTACTCTGAGTACTTTTTAGCTACAAATCTTGAAATTCGTGACATTTGGTGAACGTATGCCTTGCTGCCTCTCCAACTGTTAATTCTTTTACATTCTCGCCTTTAGGACCAAAAGACAAATAGTAAAGTCAAGCTCATGTTTGGCTATTTAGAGCACAGCAGCCTCCCTTAGGCTTTGGCAGACAAGGTACAACCACTGATGTTATCCTGCCGGATAGGCAAGAAGTAAGAAAAGCGAGTCGCAGAGCAGAAGCGCCAAATCCTCAAAGTCGAGGAGAATCTAGGTCAAAGATCTCCTGCCAACTTTATTCACAGTTCTCATTTCAGGGTTCCTTCCCTCTAAACCTCCACGTGGGCCCTCCATAAAAGAGAAAGTGAGTTTTCTCGGTGAGGTGAGAAGATCTCTATTTGTGTGAAGCTAAAAGAACCTATTTCCACAATGTTATGGCTAAAACATACACTCAGTTTTTCCCATTAATTAGGCTTTATGGATGTTATACATTAGGGATTTGACATAATAAAGGCAAGAGAATTCCAAGACATTATTCCCATTGGATGGCTTCACCTAGGCAAGACCCATGACATAAAAGTTTGATGAACAGAATGAACCATTATTCAAGTTTGGGTTTTCAAACTACAACCGTGTTTTGGCCTTTGCTGTGCCCCACATGCCTGGCAGTGACTCCAGGCACACGTTTCATCTTCATTTGGTTGCCTGGAAGAATGCAATGGGCTAGTTGCTCTAATGTTGGGAAAAAAAGGTTTTATCACAATGCACAGCTTTCTGTGCATTGTCTCATAGAAAAACTATCCTCAATTACAAGCTACAGTTTTAATAAAGCGCTATCAAAAAGACGGCACAGAGTTTCTGTTACCACGGCTCCAGCCCTGACTGGTTCTAATTCCCTGTCTGCTCAAAATAAGATTTTATTAATCTGTCATTTTAGATACTTGGATTGTCATAATTCTTGCCATTATAGTACCAAAAAATAAGAAGATATTAAAATAGTACATCTGATAATTACAAATGTATAAAAATATATATGCAAAAATGCCAGTATATGTTCGCCTATGTAAGTATTATTAAACAGCTACTAGAAGTGAATATAACCAAATGTCAACAAGACTTATGTCAGGATTGTGATATTATGAGTAATTTGAGTTTTTCTCTTTATAATTTTAAAATTATCTAAACAGAATATTTTAAAAACGGATAGCTCTTAGAAAATAACAGGAAACATACTTTATAAAACATGGGGTTCCAGACTTTTCTTTAGTATTTTCAGGTATGAAGCTAAGAGAGATTGGAGAGCCCAAAGTGTGGACAAGTGGCTGATAAAAAATAAGGCACCTAGATTTTCAGTCTGATATGCACAAAAACACTTTCCTACTGTACAAGCTGTTTCTATCTAGTGGGCTTGACAGATGCCTGAACGTGACACAAGACACTGAAATAACATGCAAATCAGTTTTCGGTTTTAATATGCAAATATGACGCTTGGCACATCACTTTCCATGGCGAGGTAAATTTCTGTTTTTGAGTTTTTCGTGGGAAATGCAAACCAGCAAACAAATGGTTAACTCCCCATCTTTCACCTAACACAAGGTGGTTTTCATTTGAGTCAGAGCGGTTCTGGCTCAGCAATCCAAGACACTTAGGATGCAAAGAAGGGGCATGTGTTTTGTTCAATAACAATGCCACCCTAGGCAAGCAATCCTACCTTCTGACAGACACACCCGATCACACTGAATTTTTGGGCCTCAGCAGGGAGGCCAACAAAGTGCCTAAGTGAAAATAACAAGAACATGTTTTTTTTCTTGACCAGTGAAAATCAAATCAAAGTATCTCAACATGGTGAGAAGATAAGCTTATAGCCAAAGAAGAGAAAAAAGTCAAGGGTCCTTGTTTCTAGAGTACACAAGCAGTGTAGCAAACTACAGCCTCCTATGAAATCTATATTAAATTATCCACAAATAATAGTAATTAATTAGGCATTAAAGCAGTCATCAAAATGAGTGAGATGCAACCAGTTCACAGACTTTATAATCCAGTCAGGAAATCAAGGTATATGAAGGAGAAATAAAAGAACAAAGCAAAAAATTGAATGTTGATAGTAATCAGTATGCCTTAGATATATAGGTTCTAGGGTCTGCTTACTTGGGTTCAAATCCCACATCCACAACTTACCAATTGTATGATCCAGTGCAGAATGTTTAATTTTACTACGTATTAGTTATTTCAAACATAAAATGGGGTAAATAGAATTTACTTTGTGAGTTGTTGTTGTTGTTGTTTTAGATGGATTCTCTCTCTGTTGCCCAGGCTGGAGAGCAGTGGCATAATCTCAGTTCATTGCAACCTCTGCCCCCCAGGTTCAAGCAATTTCTGGCTAATTTTTGTATTTTTAGTAAAGACAGGGTTTCACCGTGTTGCCCAGGCTGGTCTCTAACTCCTGACCTCAAGTGATCTGCCCGCCTCGGCATCCCAAAGTGCTGGGATTACAGGCATGAGCCATAAGTTAAATGAGATGGTCCAGCCTACACCAATTAAGAAACTAATATCATCATTAAAGATATACTATGATGTATAAATATTATTCAAGGGTATCAATGGATGATACAGATTCAGAGAGAGAGACAGAGAGTACTGTGTGCTTAAAGAGCTTGAATTAGGACTTGAATGAGGGACAGAATTCAGAGGAACTGAGGTGGCATTCTACTCTATCAACCATGAGATTAAAATTCCTTCACCTTTCTATGCGCTTTTACAGTCAAAAGATACTTGGGTGCAACACGCACACACTAGCTTATTTAATATCTTCCAAATGCATGAAATCATTTCTTCTTTTTGTATAAACCAAGTTAGTGGTTTGTAAAGTGATTAGCCAAAATCATACCCATATTAAGTGGCAGAACCAAGAGTTAGGCATCAGTCTTTTGATTCCAGCTTAGCGTTTTTCCACTACTTTACAGCCATCTCTATATATTCATTTAGAAATATGAAACTTACATGGTCTATCATAAAGGTTAATCAAGACAGTCAAACTCACTGATTAAAGTATGATGCTAATTAGGCCAGAAGTTGGAGACCAATGTGGCCTTTTTTACTTTCAGAAATATTGATTGTGGTATAACGGAGAAAGCGTGGGCTTTAGAGGCAGAACAAGCTGGTTCAAATGCCAAATTATACCTCTAGCTTTGTATAACATTTCACAAGTCTTTTTTTTTTTTTTTTTTTTTTTCTCCTTAGCGTCTTCACCTGTAAATGGAGTTGGGAAAGTAGGCAGAGGAGCAGGGTAGATGCCTTCATCTGAGAGCCATTCTGAGTAATATGTAAGAAGACACATGGCATGTGCTAATATTTGACAGTGGCGCACGATTATTTATATTAAATGCTCACACACAGTCTGTCAAATATGAGCTATGGATGTCTTTCAAATGTGGCAGGAAGGTGGATGAGAGAATATGAATGACTCAGTGTCATTCATCAGCACTGCAGCCGAGGGGAAGAAAGATCATGCTCTGACAGTGAATCTAAAGACCAGCAACATTCAATATTTCTAATCAATCACTGACCATGATTAAAATAATAGTAGTCATATTGAGGGAATCTTTAGTCCATCCCCACAAACTCTGAAAGGTAGAAATACATTAGTATTTAATTTATATATTTATTTATGTATAATTTACAAGAGTATAAATAAGGTATTCTGAGTGCTTAGTAGGTGTTCAAAATATTTTATATTGAGTAACTTATTTAATCACCAGTGCAACCACATTAGGTGGCTTCTATTTTGAATTTACAAATGAGAAAGCTGGAGTACAAAGATTACCGTGATAATAAGTGGAGAACCTGGGATTTGAATCCAGTCATCAATTCCAGAAAGGGATGCTTAACCGCAACAAAAGTGCCTCAGTCTCTCAACTCATCTGCCTTTTGTCAGTGAGATTTACAACCCATCCACTTATTTGTAGTGGAATTTCACATACATTACAAAGTCTTGAACTATCAAAAGAACCTTTCTTAGGGACAAATATTTTTTAACGATGTAGTCACTCTGTGCACAAAGATGGGAACCAAAAATATTACAAGTACCCCCAACTAATTCTGATGCAGGTGGTCTGAGTACAAGGCTTTGAGAGACATGGTGTTTTTTTTTTGAGATGGAGTTTCACTCTTGTTGCTCAGTGTGCAATGGCACGATCTCAGCTCACCGCAACCTCTGCCTCCCGGGTTCAAGTGATTCTCCTGCCTCAGCCTCCTGAGTACCTGGGATTACAGGCATGTGCCACCACGTCCGGCTAATTTTGTATTTTTAGTAGAGATGGGGTTTCTCCAGGTTGGTCAGGATGGTCTCCAACTCCCAAACTCAGGTGATCCATCCGCCTCTGCCTCCCAAAGTGCTGGGATTACAGACATGAGCCACCATGCATGGCCGACATGGTCATTTTTAATGTCTTCATTCATTCACTTGACTCATCAAAAGAAGCAGAACTGCTCTTATCAATCTGAGATATAAGCTACAGAATTAATGTTAAATCTTAAAATAGTAAAATAAAATAATAAATAGTACTGTACCTAAAGGTGGGCAAAGGGAAAAACATGTAAATAATACTAATATTCTTTCACATTATAAGCTAAAGGACAGTGTCATTTTCCAGTGACCAAGCTGAAAAATTTTCTGCTGGGTTCTTACCACATCATGAATAAAATGCTAAGAAAATATTCAATTCTACAACAACTTAGGCCTTTCTAAAATGTGGGAGGCAACTTTAGATTCCCTGCCTTCTGTGAATTTCAGAAACAGAAAAGACACTGGAGACCATTTAGTAGTACATGAATCCCTTCATTTATAAGAAGAAAATTGAGAGTCAAGGAGGGAAACTGAGTTATTCAAGGTCATCTAGAAAATAAGGAGTAAAATCAAGAAGAAAGCTCACATCAGGAAAGAAGGTCTAATTCAATATTCGTTTCATTCTCTTTGCACCATTAAAGATTCACTCAGAAGAGTGACGCATTCTTAATGCTCTGTAAAGTATGCTCATTCTTGGCAAAAATTTTGGGAGCCCTAATCTACATTTATGCAGCATTCTGAGGTCCCAAGATGGAAGTTGCTATAAAGTGAAAATCATTGCTGTTATTCTCGGCGAGTCGACACACACTGACAACAGCTGGCACGAACAGATGTGGCCCACAGAGAATTCTGTCGGGCTGTGCTGGTGCCATCCCTTTGCAAGTTTCCTTTTCCTCGACGAACAAAGAGTGTTTCTCCTCAGTCTATGCAGCCCTATGGTCTTCTTGTTGATAGGGCTGAGTTCAAAGACCTCATCAAGCTGGCCTCTATCTTGCCTCCCCGCTTTCATCTCAACAACTATTTCTCAAGTAACATGCCTTTCTGAGAGAAACATCTCTGTTAAATGGTGAAAGTTTTCTTGACTTAGGGCCTTATTCAAAGCCTGGTGGTTGCAATAATAATATTTATAGAAATCACTATGCACTATGTCCTCCCACTTCTCAAATACTACAATGAAATAAGTACTCTGGCTGCCCCACTTTACAGATCAGGAGATTGAGACATCATGAAGTTAAATTACCTGACCAAGTTCTCAGAGCTGGTATGAGAAGGAGCTAGGATTTGTACCCAACCATTCTGGTTCTAGAAATTGCTTCCCAAGTTCTAATCACTAAACATTAAGACCAAAAAGAACAGGATTCAAGGTGTCACTCTAACGAGAATAAAATGAGTTTCATGTAATTATGTGCCATAAATACAGAAGGTGTTATTTTCATGATACCACCATTAGTATCATCAAAAACTCTAAATGCTTCTGCATCTCCATCATTCTAAATATCCTGGGTAATAGGCATAAAACAAGTTATATTCTTTTTTCTAATCAAATCATTTAATGCAGTGACTGACCCAGGTCATTCAAGACTCAATTCTGCTGACAATGCTGAATGTCTGAACTCAGCCTCCAGTGCTTCTTGCATAGAAAGTCATTCGGAGAAGAACAAGTACATGTGAAGGATCACATTGTTTCTCTTGCAAGATGCAACCTAGCAAGCTTCTAACACAAAAACTACATATACCTGAAGAGATGACTGCAAATAATACATTTATTCAAAGTGCACTTGCTGAGTGCCTAGTAAGTGTCATGCTAAAGAAATTCAGAAGTAGGTCTTGCCCTCTAGAAGATATAGTAGAAAATATTAGACACATAAAAATGTCCATCAATTCGAAGTAAAATGTTTTAATCACGTGCTATCAGAGCACAGAGAAAGGGGAGATGGTTGTAGCTCAGGAGATGAAGGGACACTCTCAAGAAAAGATGGCATTTGAACTAGGTCTTGGACAAAGGTGGGATTTGCATACCCAGAGATCTAGCAAGAACAAGATTCCAGGTGAAATCCCGAAAAGGTACATAAAGTGAGTCAAGCCAACAAGTTAGCATGTTTCCTTTCAAGTAAACGCAAATGTAAATGACCTCCAACCTTTATGTCCCTCTTTGTTCTTTTTTGTTTCATTGTCTGAGCTGTGCATGAAGATGTCAGTGATGTCTTGAAAGTGAGGGAATTCTTTGCTGGTAAAGTCAACCCACATATGAGGCTGCATGACAGCAGCTGTCTGCAGATTACCCAGGACCCTGGCATAGCAGGCTCTACAGAGGCTGAAGAAAATGAGGATCATTGTGGCTGTGGTGATTTTTTGATGCTAACAACTCAGTGCTCAGAGGAAGGCCAGGGTGGAGAAATAGAGGTATCCTGCGGTTTCTCTGCAAGGGCTATGCTGACACTCTAGGGACAAGCATCATGAAGGAAGCCAAGATTTTTTTGCAGGTTCCATAAAGTTATGAAAAGTGTTTTTTTTTTTTTTTTTTTTTTAATGTGCTGTCTTTACATAAAAGCTTAGCTGAGTTTCCAGGAGTACTTCCCATCCACTCCTTAAGTACCTACGTTTCAGTGGATATGAGGCACTATCACACAAAGCCAGCATAAAAGCCAGACTGAAAGAACTTAATGTGCTTTACTGTCTCTGTAGCTTGAACCACGATGTTAGATGGTAACTAGGAGTCAACAGTGTCCTTTTCCAACAAGAAAAGTATAGAGAAAATAAGAATAGAGCAGCCTGGCTGCTAGAGTTCTACGTTCCTCTCTATCATAAACTTTCTGGGTGCTATTTAGGAAATCATTTCACCTCTCTGGGTCCGGTTTCCTCAAGTGGGCGCAATCATCTTCAATCTTCTAATGCACATGTTTCTTGCAACAAATAAACCAAATAGGAGAAGTAGGACTGCTCAAGTAATTTGTGAATGGCAATATGACTAAAGGTACACACAAACCATCATCATCTTCATTGTCACCATCCACCTTTATATTATTACAGCTAAACTTTGGGCCAGGCCTTATTCCAAATGCTTCCGATATATTTCATCCACCATGCATCTGGATTAGGTGGTTACTTTTATTGCCCTCATTCAGTGCTAAGGAAATTAAAGCACAGATTTCTAAGTAGAGCACTCAAGGCATTGAAGCCTGGATTCCAGTATGACTCTATTGTCCATGGCCTTCACCAGTCAGCTACATGTAGTATTACAAGAGTGGCATTATCAGTACCTATTTGTTATCCCTTCTCTACTTTCGAACTTTTAGCCATGTCATTATGTTGCACTCATAACTAAAAATGAATAAAGTTTAACCCAAATTGTATTTACTGAGCAGGCACAAGGTGGCAGATACTGCATTAGTCAGCACTTTGATGACAAAGGTAAGGATAAACTTAGAAATGCAAAATACTCATGACACAGTGGCTTAAACTGACAGGAAGGAGCAGCTGATACTGTTTCTCTCTAGGGAAAAATATGGATAGAAGTATCTTAAAGGAAGGAAGAAAGGGTCTCAGATGAAGATAAAAACAGTCATGAGAGATAACCCATAATTATCTACTTAAAATGTATAGGGATTATCCTAGATGAATGTTCTAAACACTACATATAATATTGTTAGCCTCCTTCTACAAATAGAGGCCCATGAAAATGAAGGAGTTTCCTAAAATCTAACAGGTAGTAAATGTAGAGCAAGACTCAAGTCTAAGTCTGTCTGGGTCTAGCAACTGTGTTCTTAACTACCAAACTACCCCTAGAAGAAGAAGAAGGATGTGGAAAGAGAGAACACTTTGACTATTCTCTCCTTCTACCAGGGTCTGACTACAGGGATTTTGTTAAGTATTTATAGAACCCATCTACATTTTACACGGCTATTTATCATCCTTTAAAATGTGTTATTGCTTGTGCTCAAAGGGAAGACAGAAATTAGGGCACCCTCTCCATTCCAATTTGTAGATTAAAGGAACACAGAATGTTTTTTGAAACATTAGAAAAATTAGATGTAAAACTACAAATAAAGAAAAAAACTTATCTTTCAGGGAGCAGACCCCTTGAAGCAACATATTTTTTGCTTCAACAAATACTTTCTGCTAGCATTACTATGGCATACTAAGAAGTTTATCGATTTAGAGTTATCAAGCTCTAACCTCCAAAGGAAAAGCCTAACCCCGAGCAAACAGCAATACTGACGTGTCATGTAGTGTAATGAACACTGGACTCGGGAGCCAGAGGACTAGGATTTACGCCCCAGGCCTGCTGCATACTAGTCACATGACCTAGCGTACGTCACATAATCTCTCTGCATCTCGCCTGCTTATTCTAGACTAGGTCAACTCCATCTGCACTTTACAAGGTAGGTATGAAGATGATGACCTTTGGGAGCATTATGCAAATCTTTCAGAGTTTGTCACATGTAAATTTTGGCAATATCTTGGGTTACCTTGTGATAAAGTCAGGGAAACAGATGCAGTGATTTCACAGGTCAGAGAAGGATATTCATCTTAAAAATCCCATTCTGGATTTTCTAAGGTCACTTATTGAGCCAAAAAAAAAAAAAAATGAGTTCAGAATTCCTGTATACCATCATGTGTCAATGGGACAAAAATTACTAATATTTATCTCATTAGTTTCTGATACAACAGGAAACCTCTAACAAACAGGTAGCATAATAAGCTATATGGATTTGGGCAAGTCACTTCACTTCTGTGGGTCTCAACTGTACCCACTCCTCCGCTCACTTGTGATTCAATAAATATAGTAAAGGGTACTAATTCCTACCATATGGACCTCAGAGAGACTATTAGGAACTGTGAAGTGAGATAATGAACTGTGAAAATTCTCTGAAAACAATGAAATGTCAAACAAACCTAGAGGGCATTGTGTTGAGTGAAATAAGCCAGGCACAGAAAGATAAATATTGCATGATCTCACTCAAGTGTGGAATCTAAAAAAGTTGATCTCATGGAAGTAGAGAGTAGAATAGTGGTTAACACCTCCTCTAAGCCACTGTGAGAAGGACTCCATCACTTGCAAATACAATTGATTACACAAAGCACAAGCAAATCAACTTTTCCTGCCAAGAAGATTTGTTGCCCTTGGTGAAACAATAGCATTCTGGCCAGAAAGGAAATTTCATCATTTTCCTATGACTTTGGTTCTGACTTTTGCAATAGGCATGCCTGGGCTTCAGAGTCCAGAACCCAATTCTGGCCCTGTTAGTTTACAGCCTAGAGCCAGTGATTTGATCACTGACTGAGCTGAGGATATATTTGCTAACTACCATAGCTGGGTGCCAGGCTGACCCCAGGCTGAAATCCTCCCAACACTGAGGCTGCATAGACAGGCTCTCCAGCCAAGCAGGCAGCAGAAGTGTCCTGAATGTTTACCATGTACCAGGCACAAAGATAGAGGAGGAAACAGCACACACAGAGCTCCTGCTGTGTCAATCACATCTCACTCTTTTCTCGTTTAATCTTTCCCCAATGAGGTAGGCAGTATCAGCTCTGATTTTCAGAGCAGTTAATAGATGTGAACAAAGTTAAAATAATAGAGGCGGGATTGTAATCTAGGATTAACACTGAAATTTAAGCTCTTTTTCAGATGAACAAAAGTGCCTGCCCTCCAGGAGCTCACAATCTAGTGGGAAAGTCAGAAAGGTAACTCAATAGACTGTGAGCTCCTTGAGGGCAAGGACCATTTGAAATTTTTTCTTGTATCTTCAGCATCAAGCATGTTGTCTACCATGCAAAAGGCACTTAATAAGTGCTTGCTGAATAGACAAGCCATATTTAGATGTTGCCCTTCATAAAATACAAACCTAATTATATTACTCTTCTGACTTCACAAACCTCTTCTAGCTCCTCTTTGTCAAACTCCTGAGTACTACTTAGAAAGTTCTTGAAGGGCCTGTCTTCATAGTCTCATCTTCTGTGATTCCCTTCCACATCCTCTGTGTACCACACTTCCATCTTCCAACTATCTTGGCATATAGGTGGTGTTCAACAAATGTTAATTGAATGGACAAACAAAGCCAAGAAGGGATCTATCTGCATAACATCAGAGGCATCAATATAATGCCTTATGAACACCAAGGGTAGATTTATCCAACTGAAGGCATCAGGAAGGTTTCACAGAAGACAGGACAATTGATTTGAGTCATTAACTCTAAAATCTCAAAGGCTAGATGACATTGCACAGGGAAAATTCAATCCTCTTTTGCTATTAATTAGGCAAATGACATCATAACAAAACATTTTTCTTTAAACCAGAATATGAGCTGTGCCAAATTCCATCATCTAAAGAATATGGGTTTAGGCCAAAAGCCCATCATATAGATTATTGTTTTTCTTCTCCCAAGTACTTTGGAAAAACTACGTCTCATTTGGCATGCAGTGCCTCTCAGCAAGGTCATGGTTCTTCTGCAGTGGTGCCTGGGGCAGTTAAGGTAAGAATTGTGTTTTCAGAAAAACACCTCAGACACTGTTAAGAATAAGACAACATGGTGAAACCCCGTCTCTACTAAAAATACAAAAAAATTAGCTGGGTGTGGTGGCGGGTGCCTGTAGTCCCAGCTACTCGGGAGGCTGAGACAAGAGAATGGCGTGAACCCAGGAGGTGGAGGTTGCAGTGAGCCGAGATCATGCCACTGCACTCCAGCCTGGGCGACAGAGCGAGACTTCTCTCAAAAAAAAAAAAAAAAAAAAAAAAAAAAAAGAGAATAAGACACCTGGTTGGCCAGGATGACATGGGAATATTCGGAGCTTTGGTCAAGAAATCAGACCAATGAGTCAGTAAGAAAGGGTCAGTGAATTACTCCATTTTCACACTGCTATAAAAAACTTCCCTGAGAATGGGTGATTTCTAAAGAGGTTTAACTGACTCACAGTTCCGCATGACAGGGGAGGCCTCAGGAAACTTAAAATCATGGCAGAAGGGGAAGCAGGCACCTTCTTCACAAGGTGGCAGCAGAGAGAGAAGGGAGCAAGAGCAAGGAAAACTGCCTTAAAAATCTCAGATCTCATAAGAACTCCCTCACTGTCAAGAGAACAGCATGGGGGAAGGGCCCCCATGATCCAATCACCTCCCTCCCTTGACACGTGGGGATCACAATTCAAGATGAGGTTTGGGTAGGGACGAAGCCAAACCATATCAGCTAGTAAGAAAGCGGGGGACACTCCCAAATTAGCACTTCCATCCTTGATCCCAGCATTAGAACAGACCATGGTATACCAGGGTGGGGGACAGAGGAAATCTGCCTCCATCTAGATCACAGGCATCACTGGGTTTGTTCATCTGCAAAATAAAGCAGCTGAAACTGAACTAGATGATCTCCATTACTTGGAAATTGGAAATGAGGGAGCATGGAGAAAAGAACCAGATATAAATTTAAAGACTCATACACAAGCACAGAAAAGCTGTTGATATTGTGTCCTTTCAGACAGCCTGACACTGAAGCCCTCAGTCAGCACAAATATTTCACCCGAGCACACACATACCAGGTGCCTTAGCTTTTCTCTCAAGTTGAAGTCTTAAAGCCCCTGCCTAATATCTGTTTGAAGATTAGAAGTAGCTTTCACATCCTTGATATCAAGGTCCTCACTCCTTGCTTTTTGTGCTGCTTTTAAATAGCACACTGAGATAACAAACGCAGGAGAAGCAAGGTTTCAACTAGATGCACACTTGTTGAGTGCTTGTTTTATGTTGATTCTTCTCATACTCACCATCAGAGCTTTCCCATGGCCTCCCTTGGCTTCCCATCTTCTATTTAAATCATAGATTCTTAGTCTTGGCTGCCCATCAGAATCACTTGGGAAGCTTAAAGAATAACAGTGACTCTACCCATAAGAACAATTAATTCAGTATCTCTAGGGGTGAGGCCTAGGAAGAATATGGTTAGAATATGCCACAGATAATTCTGATGGGCAACCTAAGACAAGAACTGCAAGTTAAACATAGGAAGTCACGCCCTGTGTTAACTTCTCTTTTTCACTCTCTGGAGTATCACTGGAGTATGGTCCATCCACCCAGTATCCATGCCCATTAAATTTCTCCCCAGAAACAGTTAATAGGGTAAGAGTTGCAAGAGAAGCTGTGGGGACAAACTGAAGTGGGTCACCTTAGTTTAAAGGAGTCTAGATCTTGCTGTGCCCTCTCTTTACTGCCATTGCCTTTGGTAAAGACCTGTGGCTACATAAAACAGAATCAGCCACTGGAAGTGCCATGCACTTTGGTAGAATTCATTCTCAATATTTAATAATATTATTAATAATATCAATGGCTACATTTATTGAGTAACATATTTTGTACAGAGCTCTGGGCTGAGTATTTCATATGAATTATTAATATTTAAAAATCTGAAAATGTTCATGGGAAAGGTAGTTATCCCATTATAGAGAGGAGGAAATCTACGATTAGAGAGGTGAGCAATGCATGACACCACTCTAGCTTTAAGACTGTCAAACTTCAAAGCCTGCCCTCATACACATTAGGCCAGGGAAGCACCTTGACTATACATCATTACATCATCATGATGGAGGAAGAATGAGGATCTCAATGAGTGGACATTCCCTTATAGGAAGGGGATAAATAATAAATAAGTCATAAATGGGTAATTATTTTCTTTAAGAAAAGTAGAGAAGCTTGTTCAACGGAGCTAGGGAAGAATGTATACAACTCAGTATTCGTGGTAATGGGACACCACGTTAAAGCAAATGGATTGAATTTGGGAAGCTTCCTTCTTTGATGGAGAGGTGAATAATTCCCAAGGAAATGGTCCAGCTTGCTTAGCTGGGTTTATCCATTTGAGGGTGTTCTCTCAGGACTGCAAGTTTAGCAGTTAGCTTTCTGACCTCACATCAAGGGCTGCTGTGGATGGAAGGCATTCTTGCCATGCGGGCCCCGGACGCGTAATTGCCTAGCGGCCCCATTAAACAAATTAGATAAGGTACACAGACTCTTTGGCATGGGGCTCAAGGTCCCTCAGAGTTTGGCACTAAATTTGTTTTCAATCTT
This sequence comes from Hylobates moloch, assembly GCF_009828535.3. Classification (NCBI taxonomy): domain Eukaryota; kingdom Metazoa; phylum Chordata; class Mammalia; order Primates; family Hylobatidae; genus Hylobates; species Hylobates moloch. Next base: position 98,159,171 of record NW_026652288.1, on the reverse strand, counting down.
ATCTTCTACTTACGTGTACACCCTATTCCAGACCAGTTCACTTGCTCTTCTCTCAATTCAACCACAGAGACCATTTTCCACACCGAGTTATGGCTCATACTATGCTCACAGCTATGAACACCAGCAGCCAGCCATTCCCAAACATTCTCTGTAGGGTCAATTCTACTAATCTTCAGATCCTAGTCAGATACCCTGTTCATTAATTCACTAGGCCCCAAACAATTTCCTCCTCTTCTTCTCACTCCCTCAGAGCACAGTGTCGTCATAGAGAGAACATGCTTCAGAGCCTGCTGTCTTGCACCACTACAAATGATACTATGACCCTGGGCAGGTTCCTTACTTTCTCTGTGCCTCAGCTTCCTCAATGCAAAATGGAAATAATCACAGTACCCACATTTCAAAGGGCTGTTTTAACAATGGCATGGGTTAAGAAAGCACATGGAACAGTGCTTGACATATAAGTATTTGGTAAATGAATAAATACCTAACTCTTCTGAGGCACCAATTACTGACTAGCCAGTCGTGTAGTTATATGCTTTTAGTACATAATCAGGGATCTTAAAATATTTGTTTCATTAATTCTGCAAATTGAATACCAACAAAAGAGTCTTTGGCTAAGTTTGAGCACCATCATCATCCTATACCATGCATGCGAGTTGACACAGTAACACAGGGAGAGAACCAGTAAAAAGAAAATTTTGTTGTTTTTTTTTTTTCAGAGTTGTATAATTTTGGTCTCAGATTGACAAGCCTCAGGGAATAAAATATGTATTTACATAAAAATTTCTGGTAATGGCATATTGAAAAGTAATTAAATGAAACAACAGATTCTATTTGCTGACAGCTCCATTTCTAACACTAACAGCGTATGTGACAACGTTTTGACATAAGACCTGGACAGCCCCTCTCCCAAGTGGTTTTTGGCTACAAGCTATCAGTGAAGGACCTGACTCACCTATGAGTTTTCAAGTACAGAAAGACCTTTGGAACATGGAAGAACTTAACAGGCATTAGACTCACTGGCATAACTCCATGGATAAGGTGAACATAGGTGTTTCATAATGTAAAAAGGCATACTTTCTTCTTTTTCTCTGCCAGTTTTTATCCCTAAAAATTTTTATCCCTAAAAATGTTCAAGAGAGAATTTAGCAACTGAGAACCTGGAGACAATTTTAGAAATTTTGTAGCTTAATGGTTCTCAGCCTGTTGTACATGGAACTTGGTGTGTCTGTGATAAAACTGTCTAATGGAACTTCAGAGGTTGATTTCAAATTTTTAAAAGTCTAAAAATATGCAAACATTTACCCAGGATTAGACTGTTTATTGACTATCAACTCAGTGCAGTAAGAATGGTTATGTCATTTCTGACCAGCCAATGCATACGTGTCTTGCAGTTTGACTGCAGAATCTTCAGCACAAAGAGTTCGAATATGAAAAATTACACAAAGTTCTCTTGTTCATGTAAAGATATAGCCTGAGATTAAAATGACAACACTCCAGTTTCCCGACTTCAAGTCTAGTGTTTCCTCAACTATACCATAGCTTATTGGAGGGTCTTTGAAGGGATATTTTTTGTGCCTGTGTGTAAATTGTATGCATAATGTCTTTGAATCCATAGAATGAGGTTTCTTGACCCTCCCACTGCACACTTACAATGGCTTTGTTACAGTAGGCTGTAAATGCCGTAGACAATTAGAAACATACAAACACAAACGTATACCATGCTCCCCACCCCCTAACACAACTCTGATTTCCTGATTACACATTTTCATAAACTTATTTTTTAACAAATTACAAGGGGTCTTCCGTCATTTGGGGCCCTGTGCCTTTTTGTTAATTTAGGAAAGAATCAGGGTATACAGTCAAATAAATACCCAAATGAACAAGGCAAATGGACACAGCAACTCCTACAGACTATTTCCCTAAGAAACCAGGCAAAAGGCAGGCTTTTGACTAAATATAGAACTAGCAGTCAAAATGTGCAAATAGAAACTTCCAGTTGTGGACTGGTGGGAAACCCCAATAGGCCATCTCAGCAAACCATGTTCAGGAGGTGAAATCAGTACTTCCTTAAAAGATAATTCCAGTAAAAGAAGCACATATGGTTCTCCAATGCATCTCCTAAGTCATTTATGAGAAAGAAAAGGGGAAAAAATGAGTCCTGCTACCACTGAGAAGCCCAAGTCCATGGCCCACAGTCTGACTCACGGTCAGAGAACTAAACTTGAGAATGTGTATAGACATCCCTTTACCTCATTATGCTTGGTCTAAGTGAATTTAAAAATAGGCCTTGGAGAGTTCCTGGGCTACTCACAGCCGTTGCCACAGAATCGGTAACATAACATGTGACTTAAGATCACCTTTGTATAGTTTTGCACTGACTCATTCCTGCCCATATGGGCTTTAGATGAAAAACTAATGCTAGCTTTCCCTCATGCTTTAATTTAGGATCCTATGTTACTGTATACCTTATTCTTCTTTGTGGTCATCCTGTTTTAAAATACAGGAAAAAAGAGAGGTGCTTGAGAACAGAAACTGATGGCTGTCCCACCTCTATTTTGCTGCCAAGTATGATATACACATCCCTAGTTTCCTGTGTGCATTAGGGCCTGAAGAGTTGCCCTTCTCTGTCTCATACATATGTGCCAAATCTGTCTCCAGTGACGGAGAGAAACGGCATGTGGTGCCTGGCTTCCGTTTCAGTAAAAAATGTATTTATTTGGATTTCAAGATGATCATTGACATCCTTGGACATTCAGTACAACTTAGTAATTTGCATGGGTGTTTACTCCGCTTGCCAACATGAGCTACAATTAGGGTGAATATCAACTTTTTACAAAAACAAACCAGCCTAGCTCTACTCCTGAAATGCCTGCTCTCCAGCTTCCCTCAAACCCCATTCACTTGCCAAGGTAACCATAACAAATGCTGGTGCCTGTTGCTTGGCCTTAGCCTGACCAAGACACAGCCCTGATAGGCACCTGGGATAGTCAGGGCAGGGACAGCCTACAAAAGGAATTCAGACTGGAAAAGTACAAGGTGAGAGCTGCACGGTGTGGATGTGTGTGCACTGACACATATGCTAATAAACGCAAGAGATGGAAAAGAAAGGCTCTTCCTCCTAAAAATCACACAATCTGTGTTACCATTGGATTGAAAAGTCAGTAATTTCTTGCATATGCATCATGAATTTAAAATTGGAAACAATTTTTCTTTGTGTGACATTTCTCGCTTTGCTATTAATATAGCAAATTCCCAGAAGACAAAAAGGAGAGAATAAGGAAATAGAAAAACCTGAATTCAAATCTTGGCATGGCCAAAAACTAGCTATGCAAACCCAAGCAGGTCTCCAGGCCTCAGTTTTGCCATCTGCAAAAAAGGGAGGATACAATATGAATACTGTATTCACTTCACGGGATTATGGTGAAGATCAAATAAGACAATATTGTCATTCATTCTTCTAACAAACATGAATTAGGTTCTTCCTCCTTGAAAGGCGCTGTTCAAGGCGCTGGGGATACAGCAGTGAACACAACAAACTCCCTGCACTCATAGAATTTGGATTTGTGGGTGTTGGGGCTGCTGTATGTGTGAGAGACAAACAATATACACACAAATTAAAAACATACAGACATACTACACATCATGCAAACAATATCAGGATAGTGATGAAAATAGATGTGAAAGAATTTTGTATATAGAAAAATGGTGTAAAAGTCAAAAGTATTATTTAACATTATTACACAAGGGTCCCAGATATAAAACTTTCTGCAATTACACAATTTCCTTCCTCCCTCCTTTTCCTTCTCCTTCCTTTTTTCCTTCCATAAATATTAGTTAACAGCATACTTTGAGAAGTGCATCAGGGTGTAGTTTCTTAAGGGAATCTGATAAATTAGAAGCATATCCCGTCCGCAGGAAGCATACAGATGGCATAGAGATAAGGCATTACAAATCTTTACCCTAGGTACAACGTGACAAAAGCTGCTTATCTTAGAGAAGGTAGATCAAATGCTATGAACATTTTGGAGGGAAAGGCTCTTCCTGAACCTTCTGGAGGTAACTCAAAGGGGACTGGAGATGTTGAGCCACTGTACCAGGCAGAGTGAGCAAAGAACTGTGCATCCTAACAAAGACTTCTGGCACTGGGTAGCTCCTAGTGTACAAAAGGGAAATGTGGCTGGGTGCGGTGGCTCACGCCTGTAATCCCAGCACTTTGAGAGGCCAAGGCGGGTGGATCACGAGGTCAAGAGATTGAGACCATCCTGGCCAACATGGTGAAACCCCGTCTCTACTAAAAATACAAAATTAGCTGGGTGTGGTGGTGCACACCTGTAGTCCCAGCTACTTGAGAGGCTGAGGCAGAAGAATCACTTGAACCCAGGAGGCGGTGACTGCAGTGAGCAGAGATCGTGCCACTGCACTCCAGCCTGGTGACAGGGCGAGACTCTGTCTCACAAAAAAAAAAAAAAAAAAAAAAAGGAAATGCACCTGGGAAGATAGAGCTGAGGGTCTGTCAGCTGGAGCTGCATTCTCACTTATGCTCCCAGCTCCATTTGCTCTGTAACAGAAAGTCTTCGTGAATGCAAGGATACTCAGTGCTCCAGCCCTGAGTATGAAACATAAAACTTGTGTTTCATAATGCGACTTTCCCAAATTTCAAAGTTTGAGGTGACATTTACAGAAGCTCCTTTTTGCTAACAACAGCACAATGATCCTTTCAAAGATAATTTCTAAGTAAATGATAAGTAAAGTCATCTTCCTCTGTTGGGTGTGCAGCTCCAGTTACTTACTTCCTAAAGATAGGCTTTTAAGAAAGCTGAGACCTTTCCTGGAAACTTAATAAAATTATTATTTTCTCTTTTTGCTGGCTGAATGCATCACTGTTATTTTCTGCTGCTGATTTGAGGGTAAGGTGGGGCAGTAAAAAAATGTTCTCCCACTATTGCAGGCATCTGAAATATGAAGTTAGAGAAGTAAGTTATGCTTTTTGGCTTTATTTCAAATACCCTTCTTATTATGAAGAGTGTGAACTGGAAATAAAGATGTCTTCTTTCATATGAAAGATTGTGAGCATTCTTGCTTGATAGTCCAAATAAATGGATGAAAGCTGCCAAGAGTATGTGGCTTCAAATCAGCTTGTTCTTAAAGTCACAGAGAACTGAGACAATCTGAAGTGATCCAATTTAGAAACACTCCTCTAATTGTTACAATTTCAGAACAAAATCCCAGCAGAGGGTAAGTAAGAGCATATGAAGTCATAGCCCATATTTCCAGTTTTCATGAAGGTTGGAAAGAAAAGAAAAAGATGAAGAAAGAGAAGGGAGAAGAAAAGAAGGGGGAGTCGCAGCTCTGGGTTTATAAAATAGCAATTTTTAAAAATAAAACAACATTTTTTCCTCTGATGAGTGCTCCTTTGGGCCACTAGTGAATGTTTGTTGACTCCTATTCACCAATGATTCTAATGACAATTTTGCTGTTTCTTCCTCATACCAGAGGAGATTAAAACCAATGAACATTAGAAGGTAGTGGGAAAGACTGTGAAAGGCAGCACAGTGACAGCAGAGATGGCCGCTGACAGCCTGAGGGGACAGGGGGAAAAAATTACTAAGTTTCAGCACAGCATAACAATAGATGGTCATGTTGATGACCCTGAGTCATCAAAAGGTTTCCAATGCTTAGAATAGCCCCATAAGAAAAAAGAAAAATATGCCATGCATTTTAATAAGGTTTTTATCCAAAATCTTAAAAATTGTTTATTATTAATTTTGTCTCTGATGGAGGAAAAGTCAGATGTAAAGTACAAAGTGACTATCCAGAGCATCCATGTAACACATTCCTGAGCACAGGCAAATTCACCAGTTCCTCATAGTGGTCAAATATTTTCAACAGCAATTAAACATGCATGCGCGCACACACACACACACACACACACACACACACACACACACACACACAGAGTATTCAAAGTTTTGGCAAACTAAGACAGGACGACGAGAAAGACAAAATGCTCATTTGCTTGGCTATGTTGTCCATAGGAGTGGCAAAAGGAATACCATAATTTTAATAATAAGTGAAAGGACAGAGTCATAAATTAAGTGGCTCCTATTATATTCTTGATAGTAAAACAAACAAACAAAAAAACCCAAAAAACAAGTGAACTTTTCCATGAATGTTCACAATTTTCAACCACACCTGTGCCATTATCTGCATCTGTTGTAATCACTTCATGAGGAGGGCCTTCCAATGATGTCCATTTTACAATTGTGGAATCCAAGGTGCCTACGCAGTTGGCCCACAGTCACAAGGCTTGTTGGGTGACTGGAGACCAGATCCACTGAGTTCGAAGTCCACATTCCTTCCTCTGCCCAGCACTGCTTCTTCCTTAGGCAGGGACTACCTCTGAAGATACCCCAGAGTACATGTTAACATTTCTATTATGGGTTGCCTATTAAATGCCAGCATCTTCCCATGTGTTCTCATTCAATCCACTCAACCAATCTATAAAGCAGAGATTATTAACTGCCATTCTTCAAGTGAGGAGACAGTTCTTGGAAAGCTCAGGTTACCTACCTACATCTGCAGACTTATAATCTAACTTTACTCATTTGAGTCTGGCTTTTGTTTTGTGCATCTTTTCTATCTTCCCACAAGACTAGGATTTAACCTATTTAAATTTTATTTTTCCCTATAAGGGCAAGATCTAGGTCTTATTCATCTACATATCCCTCATCACATCCAACACACCGCATGGGCCATTGAGGGTGCCCAAAAAATGTTCACAGCTGAATACATGTATGAATGTATGTATTACTTATGTATGTATGTAAGTATGCTGTATTCATTTAATGGAACAAATATAAAGTTTGGAATCAGAAAGACTAGGATTTACTCTCCTTCCTGCCATTTGTGAACTGCGTGTCCTTAGGCAATTCCTAAAAACTTTCACAGATTTTCTGCTCACTAGTAAGGCATAAATATACAACATATGCTGGTATCAGGAAAGAGTCAATATTTGCCTGGCTAGGTTACAGTAGAATTGATTGCTCCATATTCTTTCTGGTGACCCATTCAGAAGTGTTTTAGGAATAGTTTAACAAAATGCTTAACCTATAGAAATAAATCTGAGCTGTATAAAGCTACATTAAATGTAATGTCCCCCAATAGAATAAGAGATTGGTTTGTTATGCTAACATTTAAGCATCCTCGTCTGCTCATTCATTCAGAATTGAGGAAAGCATGTTGTAAGAGAGAAGCATGATGGAAACTGAGTCTCCAAGGAGGGGCTTTGCTGGCATTGGAACAGAAACTATAAGGCAATGTGTTAAGAGTTATAAGGAAAGTATGAAGTGCTGCTTCTGGGAAATTTCCAAGATAGGTACTCATCTTCCAGTTGGCTGGGTGAATAAAGAAAAGCTACAGAATGTAGTTGAAGATTTGGCCATTTCCACACAAGTCAGAAGCAAGACCACTCTGGGACCATGTTTGGGCTATTCCAGGGCTACAGTTTGATTTCGAGTATTGGCGTCCTCTGTCATTTCCCAATTGTCAAGCTACTTTCTTTGAGTAAACAATCCCAGGCAACCACCCAGACCTAGGTTGGGTGGGAGAAACAGCACTGATGTAAACACCTTAAACACATCCATCATTTAGATGACAATGGACAGTCCGGGCTCCTGTTGTACTTCCATAACATTTGTTAAGCTGAATTGTGATTTGGTAAGATAGATCCTAAATTTCAAAACTCCTCTTAATGTAAATTCAAACTTAATTTCACTGGCATGCAAATGACAGAGCAGCTCATGGAATGCTTCCCTCCTCCTCTCCCATTTCCCAGTAGAAGTTCTGCTATATCATCTCTAGGACAGCCACAGGAAGATTCAAAAACAGCTTTTAAAGGAGCCCATTTCATGTAATTCAACTTGATTCAACAAGTATTTCTCTATCAGTTTCAATCTTATTCAACTTCCATATACAGTAGAGTAAGAGGGCATCTCTCTTGAAGAGATACCAGAAACTGAGGAGCAGATTTATGAATTTCACAAAGCCACAAATAAATCAAATATTAAATAAAAGACCCTTAATGATTTTGAGGATGGGGATAACAAGTCACATTCACTTAGTAACTATTATGTAGAAAACAAAAGGTGAAGAAAATGTTAGATTCTAAAAGTAACACAACTGTATTAGCTATCTATAAAACAATAAAGACTTGGCAGAGTACAACAACATATTTATTATCCCACAGTTTCTGTGGGTCACAAGTGCAGGTATGGTTTAGATGGGTCCTCTGCCTCAGGGTCTCATTGTCTGCAAGCAAAGTTAGGCTGGGGTGGCAGTCTCAACTGAGGATTGACTGGGGAAGGATCTGCTTTCAAGTGTGCATGATTGTTGTCAACAGTCGGTTCCTTGCAGCTGCTAAACTGATGGCTTCAGTTTCTTGTCAGCTACTAGCTGCCCTCACTCTTTACCACATGGACCTCTCCAGGTGGCAGCTGACAACATGGTGGCCTGTTTCTTTAAAGCCTACAAGGATGAAAGTCCCCGCACAGAACAAATGTTACAGTCTTACGTAACACAATCACACACAAGTCATCAAAGGCTACATGTAACCTTTGCTGTTTCTATTGGCTAGAAGTCAGTCATAGGTCCTTCCCACACTCAGTGGGAGGCAATTACACAAAGGCATGAATACCACCACGTGGGAATAATTGAGGGCACCTTAGAGTCTGTCTAATGTCATTTTGTTCCCTCTGTATAAGGATCTATAAGGCCACATTGGTCTTTAATGCAGCAGAGAGGCCTTCATTTTCTGAACAAGAAAGACCTTTAGATGTTGATGGAGATTTTACCCTTTACCCTGGCATGATGTGTTTAAAACGTAATGCAGAATTTTACCTTTTTCAAGTACAAAGACATATAACAAAGAAAGAAGAAAACCGTTGTTTGTTTTAATCCTTTCAAATATAATTTTTGCACAGGGTTAGAAAATACACATTTTTTGGAGATGCATTAGTCCTATTCTGGAGTTCAAATGTGTTCTCAACTTCAGTGCTAATGACCTGTCTTCTACCTGTCTCAATCACCGAAGATGTGGCGACACGGAGTAGACTACTGAAAACACTTCATTGAGAGCTTTAACCCACTGCTGCCCTTTATTTATGTCTATGTAGCTTCACCTGAATACAATGTAGCTCTTTCAGTATTTTAGTGTATCCCCCCCACTATGTGCAAGGCAGGATTTTATCTAGATTATTCCATGAATACATAAATCTAATCTTCAACAATTCGATTCCACCAGAATACGGTGGTGACTGCTACCTATTTTTTTTAAAAACGCTTTCACTTTTCTAATATTTTTCCCTTAAAAATATTATCTTTTTATCTATTACAGCCCGAAGCCAATTCTCATTTAGAGACTAGTAATCTTTCACTTCCAGTATAGTAATCTTTCACCCCTAGGATTCGTTCTCTTAAATCAAAAAGAGGATTCCGGTCACCAAAACTTAAAACAGAATTCCAATGTAAGAGAGGATTGCAGCAGTAGGGGCAGTAAAGTACAATAAAACACTAAAAATTAGAAAATCTGAATACATGATCCCCGGGTGCTTTCCCTAACAAGGTCAGGCTTCAACATTTCTGAGGAAAAAGAACATACCTTTTCTGATGCATATTAAAATGGTTAATATATGCCTATGTAATGCAAATGAGCAATCAGAGCTGACTAAGAACTTTAGAATTATTAAATGTTGGAGTTGAAATAGAACTTTTTATTCATCCAGTTCAATCCCTGTAATTCCAGAAGGACATTTGGGGCCTGAACGGTTACATGACTTGTCTAAGGCTATAAAGCAACTCGACAATAGAAATAGAACTAGAACAACGATATACTGGCTTCTACGCTTAGCACAGATTACTACCAACACCCCTTGATGTGTTGTCCTTCATATACAAACATAAGTCATCCAGAAGGCATATACTTGAAGTTATTTCTCTAATTTGCTAGGAGCTATTCACAGTCTTAGCCCCACTATTCTTTATTTACTTCTTTCCTTTGTGTGTATGCGTGGTTTGTTTGTTTGGTCTACTTGTTGAGCAGGTAAGGAAGCCAAGTAATGAAAATGAAGATCCAGGCTACCTGTCCAGATTTCGCCATACCTCAGGGCTTGCTGCAACCCACTTCACTCTGTGAGACCTTCCCAGTATACCCTAGCCCACACTGGCTTGACACACTGCTTCATCTCTACAAATGACTCTAATCAGTACCACAAGTCTGAACAGCTGTTATGTAATCGTTCAATTCTTCCATCTTTTCATTTACCTTCCGGCAGGGCTGGCCCTCTTCTTTTATATTATACTCATAACTAAGGCTAATGCTGTGTGGAGAAATTTCTTTAAAAAATTTCTGAATTACTCCTATGCCCTCATAATCACAATTATTCCAAACAGCCCAGGATTAGAATGGCACCTAAAAAGTAATATTGCCAAGGACTTATGCAACACAATAGTAATATTCATTCACACACTTCTAGTTGCTAAAGCAGCATGCATGTCCTGTGATAATAAACCTTGAAGAAATAAATATGTCACAGCCTCGGAAGGTTCCAGCACTTGATCTTCTGGATGGTCTTTCTATGAGGTGGAAAAAGTATAGACTTTGAAGTCAGAGATGCCTAGGTTCAAAGTTTAGCTTTGCCACCTACTCTCGTACAAGGTATTTAACATCTCTGGGCTTCAGATTCCACATTGCAAAATGAGATGGTAAACCTTATCTAGCAGGGTTATTATGAAGATTAAGTGAGAAAATGTAAAAGAAGAAACCCAGCCCAATGTTTGTTGAAAAGTAAATACTTACATAATAGTTTTCCTTTGTTACCTTTACTAAAAGCATGAGATTATGTGAATTCAGCTAGAGTTTGGGTGCAGCAGTGTTAACAAAACCAACTGAGGTTCCCAAATTAAACATTTCCTTATGTAAGTTATATTGTGGTATGCTAAAAGATTTAAAGGCATGACTCTATACCCAAGGCAGATTGGAGAAGGAAGGAAAGCTAAGACATTCTGTTATGAATAAGAAGAGAAGAGAGAAAGAAGAGGAATTAGGCATAAAATGGTAAAAAATTTACTTCTAGTGTTCACAAAGACGAAGTTGGGAAACATTGAGTTGAAGAGCAGGAGAAGGAAAAATTATTAGGAAAGTCAAAGGTAGAAGCTTTTGAGATATAAAGCTTCCATCTATGTTCTTTTTTAAATTGTTGCAACCCTAGTATCCCAGAGTGTACTGTGTGAAAACTTAACCAAGTATAACTAGTTCAGAATGTGGCCACTCAATAGGCAGAAGGGCTTTTAGGCAAATTCAGCAAAAAGCCAAGGGCTCAGCAGTATATTCCAGAAAGGTATTGTGTTTGTTATGACATGCCCAACAACAGTAAGTGCTTATAATGGGTTTGGAATGTTCTTCCCTACATTACAAAGGAGTAAGATGCAAAAGACCCAGGGGGTATATTTCATCAGTAATCTCCTAGAGAGACAGAATCTTACTAATCTTCTTTGAAGAAGAAACAAAAAAGAAAAAATTACAGAGAGAGAAAGAAAGGGACTCTACCCTTCCTTAAGAGACTGAGTATTGGTACTGCTCATATTCCAATTTTTCTCTTTTCAGTTACTTCAGTAAGTCCCGCCTCTCCTCCCTCCAGTTTCGCTGGACAAGCTAAGTTTTCACAACATGCACTCAAAATGGGGAAGGAGAAACTTGGTCCATTTTCTCTATGTCTGGAGGAGCAGGAAGAGCCACAGTATCCAGAATCACAGCTTCAGGGAGAGGAAGAATGGTCATGATCTACTGGCTAAATGAACTCTTAGCTGATACCTGAATCCTGAAAATACCCCCTACCCATGATGTTTTAAAAGTCTCAGAGAGACAAAAGCATGAGCCTAATTATTATTGATGTTGGTACTAATTAAAATGGGGAAGTATTGAGAAAGTGCTACATTGATTAATTATAGAGGCTGTCCACTGTCAAAGAGTTTTATAAATATGTAATAATTTATCCTAATATTGATGTGGATGAATACCACCTTCATTTTTCTTTGATATGACTCTACGGTGGTTTGTTGTTGTTGCTGTTTGTTTGTTTCCACATATAGGGCCCTATGTCATTCATGAGATGATGTAAATTGATCAAGCTCACGGGGCCCTCAGAGTTAAAAAAAAAAAAAAAAAGTTACTTCTCTATTATGAATCTGCCCAGCTCACATTTAACTTCTCGTGACTAGAAATAAGCTTTCTTTTACTTGAACTTCCACAGGTTGTTTAACTTTTACTCCTTCAAAGCATATAACCAATGATAAGAAAGTTATTTATATGTTTTTTTCTCTGCTGGAACAGACAGACCATGTTGCATGCACATTAACGGCCCAAATGGGACCTAATATAGCTTGGGGATTATCAGTACATGAGTGCTGAAAGGAAACAGAAAAAATAATAATAATAAAAAAATAAAAGAAAACAATTTTTTCCTTGGAAATGGAAGTCAAAAACTAAATTTTAGATAGTAAAATATAAAGTGATTCATATATTATATTGACTCAATTCCTCCAGTTCCTCTCCTCCCAGGGTCTAGACCTTTAAAAGAGAAAACACGCTATTGTCTTGGCAGCAGCTCCAGGAGCAACTCTAAAAGGTGTTCTCAAAGCGGCGGAGAGAAGGGAACCAGCTTATGGAAAGAATAAGCGATTGGAGAGCAGTGAAAGGCACCAGTCTTCAAAGGTATAGGAAGAGGAAGGGCACAGGCAGCTTATTCTGCTCCTGCCTGCAGGGCAGCCTCTGCCCAGGGTTAAGAAGCAAGCTGGTAGCAGCAAATAGAAACAAAATGGAGCAGGTAAAATCACCCTCTGTCCCCACCACCTCCTCCATCAACATGCACACACTGAAAGTGAAGAAGGGGTAAAGATAAATAGCATTTTTACTCAGGTCCTTTAACCCTTCCTAACTCCATCCAACAACAACAGCAAATTAATAAGAAAAAGATGAATAAACAAAACCAAGTAAAACATGAGCCAACAAGATAATGTACCAAACAGGGTAAGCTCTGGAAAATGAATGGGGGTATGGGTGCACTTTCACTTTCTTTCATGAACTTCTGCACTGGATGATTAAAAAAAAAAAAGAGTCTTATAACAAACATTTGAAGACAAAAAGCTCACCATAAATAGCATTTGGGAAACAAACTGCCTTAGTATCAAGAAAGATTATAAACGTGAGTTTTGTCATCCAGGAATGAAAATAGCTTCCTCATTTCTCCCCCTCCCAGTTCTTGCTTAAATTCTTACACAGTCAGTTCAGACTTGTTCGGTTTGATACCTAAAGTATGAGCAAGAAAGCATTCAAAATGCAAACACGAAAATTAATGGAAAATTTTCAGGCACTTCTATGTAAACAATGATTGCTATATGTCTTTTTGCCCTTCTGTGGCAGCTTTACTAGTAACCAATGAAGAATACTTATTTTCTTTATAATTAGATGTTCCACAAATGCAGTAAATGACACAAAAAGAGCACGTTTAGAGCTCTCATTTCTGGCTGACTAATTAGTCAATATTATATTCAAATGCAACTTCTGGTATTACATCCATTCTGGGTCTAGAGTCTCCTGCACCTCCACTGAGGGTGGGGGCCTAGTATAGTAATTTGTCTGAAACAGACTCATTGTTTTCAGGAGAGAATGGGTAAACTGCTCTACATCTCAAAATGCAAATATGGAAGAGCAAATAATTAACTAGAAACTTAAAAAAAAAAGTAACATAGGCAACTGCCCCTTGATTATCAGAATTCATGACTTTCTGGGCAAAGGGGGCCATGGAGCAGACTCTTAACATTAATGAAAGCTTGTCTCCTTTTATCGTGTCAAGATGTAACCTTCCTATTGACGTAGTAAGGGAAAGGGGGAGGGGAAGGCATTAATAAACCAGATTTGTGATTTGCATAGAAAAAAATGGCTGATTGGTTTCAATTTAAATAAATATTGAAGTTTGATAAACTGAAGTAAATGCTGACAACTCTGCCAACACAACTAGATGTTAAATTTTTATAGCCTTTAACTTGATTGCAAAGGGACTCCTGTGAAACTTTTAAAAGACAAGGGATAATATGCCAAAATAATTTATTCCTTACACATTTTTTAATTGAAAGAGGCAACGCTAGCTCCTGTGGGGATAGGACATAGGAATTCAGATTGTTATTCTTTTCAAAGCTTTAGTATCTATGGTCGGTATAATAACTATAATCCAAGGTAGATATTAAACGCCATAAAAGAGGCAGAGCCATTTCCAGCTGTGTATTACTCGATCTAAGACTTTCAAAGTTGGAAAGATTTTAGAAGGTAGAGAGAACAATCTGGCAAGAGTTAAACTGCACAAACAAATATGTGGAGAAAGGACAACTTATGTAGAAAATGCAGGGGAAAGTGAAATTGCCCTATTGGGTTAGAAACCTGCCAAGAAGTAGCAACGGAGCTGAAGCCAGAAAGACAATGGAAGAAAATGATAGAAGTCTTAGGATGGCAACGAGGACATACTAATCGTGGTAGCACTCCAAATATAAAGCCTGTGGTCATAAGATGTGACCATTTGGAATCCCTTGACTTGATTTTGTTCCCTTCATCCTTCCAACCTTTCAGTTTGGAGGCAAAAGAGGTTGTATCCAAAAATAAGTATAATCTTCAAATATGCCTGTGGTCAAAGCCTTAGCACCAGCCACATGAGTTTAATCCAACGGCAAAATTATACAGTGGAAGGGGAAGTAACGTGTGTGCCAACATGGAGGTGAGTTTAGTTCAACATGAAGTTCTAGTCTCAAAAATGCTGTCATCTGAAAAGAGTTCAAACCTCTGCTTCTGGCCTGAGACAGCCTTGAATAACAGTGGAGAAGACAAATAATAGAACTAAAAGGATGGAAAAACTATTGGCTTGAGTGATAAAAAAAAAAAAAAGAGAGATCTGGGTTCTCATGCTGATTTTCTCAGTAAATGATATTTGACATCTATGTGACCATTGGCAAAACCCTTCCTCACTCTTTCTCCCATCTGTAAACAAGGAATTTTGACTGGAAGATTCAGGGCATGTCTTCTAACTTTAATAGTGTGACTTTTTTTATTTTAATTAACTAATTAGTTTTTTTTTAATATTACACTTTACGTTCTAGGGTACATATGCACAACGTGCATGTTTGTTACATATGTATACGTGTGCCATGTTGGTGTACTGCACCCATTAACTCGTCATCTACATTAGGTATTTCTCCTAATGCTATCCCTCCCTCCTCTCCCCATCCCCCAACAGGCCCTGGTGTGTGATGTTCCCCACCCTGTGTCCAAGTGTTCTCATTGTTCAATTCCCATCTATGAGTGAGAACATGTGGTGTTTGATTTTCTGTCCTAGCAATAGTTTGCTCAGGATGATGGTTTCCAGCTTCATCCATATCGCGACAAAGGACATGAACTCATCCTTTTTTATGGCTGCATAGTATTCCATGGTGTATATGTGCCACATTTTCTTAATCCAGTCTATCATTGATGGACATTTGGGTTGGTTCCAAGTCTTTGCTATTGTGAATAGTGCTGCAATAAACATATGTGTGCATGTGTCTTTATAGCAGCATGATTTATAGTCCTTTGGGTATATACCCAGTAATGGGATGGCTGGGCCAAATGGTATTTCTAGTTCTAGATCCTTGAGGAATTGCCACACTGTCTTCCACAATGGTTGAACTCCCACCAACAGTATAAAAGTGTTCCTATTTCTCCACATCCTCTCCATCACCTGCATCACCTGTTGTTTCCTGACTTTTATTTTTTATTTTTTATTTTTTGAGATGGAGTCTTGCTCTGTCACCCAGGCTGGAGTGCAGTGATGCGATCTCGGCTCACTGCAAGCTCCACCTCCCAGGTTCACACCATTCTCCTGCCTCAGCCTCCTGAGTAGCTGGGACTACAGGCGCCCGCCACCACGCCCAGCTAATTTTTTGAATTTTTAGTAGAGACGGGGTTTCACCATGTTAGTCAGGATGGTCTCGATCTCCTGACTTTGTGATCCGCCCACCTCGGCCTCCCAAAGTGCTGGGATTACAGGTGTGAGCCACCACGCCCGGCCCTGACTTTTTAATGATGGCCATTCTAACTCGTGTGAGATGGTATCTCATTGTGGTTTTGATTTACGAGCCTTGCTCTGAGTAAATAAGACTCTCGATTACCAATCTCAGGGCGAACATGAAATTAAAAATGTCCTCTTCAGTGTCACGGTCCTCTTGTTTCTGTCCAGTCTCAAAAGGCTCCCTTTCTGAAAATTATATATCAAAATATATATATATATATATATAATTTATATTTTTTTTTTTTTTTGGAGGTCTCTTTGCCGCCGTGAGTGCAGTGGGCAATCTCGGTCATGCAAGTCCGCCTGTGCCTCAGCCTCTCCGAGTAGCTGGGACTACAGGCGCCCGCCACCACGCTCAGCTAATTTTTTGTATTTTTTAGTAGAGACGGGGTTTCACCATGGTCTCGATCTCCTGACCTCGTGATCCGCCCGCCTCGGCCTCCCAAAGTGCTGGGATTACAAGCGTGAGCCACCGCGCCCGGCTGTATGTGCTCCTTCTTTACTAGTCTATACACAAGTTTAAGATTTTGATGAGCCCGTGCTTGTCTTTGACAGGTCTCCTAAGATCTTACAAATAATGATCATTCAATAAATATTAGTGGAATGAAAAAATGATTAAAATGCCCATTTTCAAGTAATGCACAAGGTTATATTCACCAAAAAGGATTTCCAGGAAAATCGTGGAGACAGTATAAACAATACACTTGATCTTAGCCAAAAAGCTGAGAAGCGATAAAGAGTATGAACAATAAGTAGCAAGGAAGATCACATACTGCTGCTCCTGATATTTTTTACTTTGGAGTATTTCCTAGGAAATCTGCAGAAAAAGAATAAGTAATTGTCCCATGAAAAAACAGCAAATGACTCAGTGATCTTGCACGTCTGTGCCAGATTGTAATTCCTAGCTAAAGGCTTTATCCGCAGATTGATGCATCAGAGAAGCCTGAGGATCTAACTTTCAATCTTGCCTCTTCTGCTCAAATACCTATTAAGAAGGAAGATTACATCTCAGCTGTTACAATGCCGCTGGAAATTATGGAATTAGAGTTTTTTGGCACTAAAAAATTACTTGTATGGAAGCAATTATATATACTGCACCTACAAATCTTTCAAACCTTTAATATCTGAAAAGTTACATAGCTTCCAGAGAGCGCTTTAGAACTTAATTATGGTGTTTGATATAAACACCTCCCAACACCCACTTTGCATATCATATGGCGAGTGTAAACTAAATGATTTCCTATTGTACATTGTTCATGTCCAGGCATAAAATTATAAGAGCTTCAATCTTCAGAGTCAAGAAAAAAAGCTAACTTAACACATCATCTTTAAGAATAAATGAGGTTACAAATCTACATTTGGAAGAACAGAATCTAGTCCATATGTACCAGATACCATTTTTTTTTTTCAAACTTAAACTCCGGATTCCAAAATGTATACTCTTCTCTATATACTGAGGTAACAGCTTGTCAGAGAAATGTGGCAAGCAACAGCAGGACTAGCACAGCAGATGGGTAGTATTTTTATACTGGCTTTTAAGTGATAATGTGAGTTTACATAGGGTCATCTTAAATATTGTTTAAGTGCATGGAATGACTCGAGTCACTGTCTAACCCTGAGTAGGCTGTTTTGCTTTCAGTTCTTGTCTTAATTTCCAACCATCAAGGCTTCATCAAGAGAAATCTATCTTTTATTTGGAAGAAGGAGCTACACAAATTTCTCAGAACCTCTTTTCAGATTCACATGTTTTACATTGCCACTAAAAACAATACGGAAGAAAAAAAACTATAACAACTTTCCTGTTAACACAGTGGACTAAATCAGTGTCAGTCAACAGGTCACAAATGGTATCTGTCCCAGGAGGAAAAACAAAAACAAAAAAGATTAGCACACTAGATGGTGAGGTTGAGAATACTAAGTTCTAATTTCAGCTCTTCTACTAACTGGCTCCATAGCATTTCTAAGCCACAGTTCCCACATCTGGAAGATGTGTTTACCCATAACTATGGTACAGAGTTGCTGGGGTGGGAGGTGTCAAAGGGAATCTATGTAAAACTGCTACCAAAGATTTTTTTTTTTTTTTTTTTCTGAGACAGAGTCTCGCTCTGTCGCCCAAGCTGGAGTGCAGTGGCGCGATCTCGGCTCACTGCAAGCTCTGCCTCTGGGGTTCACGCCATTCTCCTGCCTCAGCCTCCCTAGTAGCTGGGACTACAGGCACCCACCACCATGCCCAGCTAATTTTTAGTAGAGAAGAGGTTTCACCGTGTTAGCCAGGATGGTCTCGATCTCCTGACCTTGTGATCTGCCCGCCTCAGCCTCCCAAAGTGTTGGGATTACAGGCGTGAGCCACCGCGCCCGGCCAACTCCTACCAAAGATTTTAGGACTCACATCCTTGTGCCTGAGACTATTTCACTTGTTGATAAAATGAACTTCTAACTTCAGTTTCAAAAGATTCCATGGATTTTAAATGAATCCTACGTAATCAGAGCAAAGTTTTTGTTCACAAATGAGAATGTACAGCAACCTCAAAATCTTAAGAAAGTGATAACTTTTATCACTGTTTTACTCTGTGCAGGAAACAGTGATAAAAGATATAAAATACAAACACTATTATACATCCACTATATAGTGGCTTCCTCTAAGGTAAGGTTTCCCCAATGGGGATGGTAGGTGGAAGACAGTAACGCAGAAGTTTTAGGATTTCAGATGGTATTAGGTATTATTACCTTTGAAAATCTCCTCTTTCTCCCTGCAGCATAACAACAACCAGAAATGTAAGCACCCAGAGGGCAGGAATTTTTATGATTGTATTTACTCCTGACTTCCAGTGTGTGGACAAGTGATTGGCACCAGGTAAGCATTCAACAAGTATTTGATGAGTGACTGTTGAATACATGATGGCTCCATGCAAGCATTTCTCTTTCCTTCTTTCCTTTTGAAAAATAATTGTTATAAAGAAATCCATAAGGTATATTCTATTTCCCAAAGAAGGATATACTGTGTTTAAAATTAAGCATCTTACCTAAATTTACATAGCCAGAGAATTCCTGAGGCCAGATCCCACCCCAGACTTACAGTTTCTTATTCTTTCTACTAAGTTATACTGCCTTGATGAACCTTTTAAATCTAGAGGCATGGGTCTACTCCTGTGAACAAAGACAAGTCTGTGTGAATCTTTCTGGTCCTTCAACTTCCACACCGTTAAGGATGACCTAATAAATATAATACCGTAGAGCGTCACTGGCTAGAATGAGATCAAGTCATAAGTTAGGAAATGGTGAAGACTGAATAGCTTCTGAGGTCTCTTGACTACAGATAGAACCACACAATTTTGCTTGTTAATTTGTAAAATACTAGAGAAACATAAATAGTTTATAACATTACAATTCTTAGTTTACAAGCTCCTTGAGTCAGGACACTTATGTTATTCATCTACTCATGAATGAATTGGCCAATCCTTGATATTATTATCTGGCAAAGTTAGTATTCTGAAATTGAATGACTGGATAAATGAATAAGAATGGCAAAATGTCAAAGGAGTAAATGTAAATGACTGCATTTCTGACTAAAACACTAATTGTAGAATTACAGGATGTATCAGATCCTGCCAGATAAGGCACAGGCTAAGATAAAATTATACACTAAATGCAAAATTTTCCTAAAATGCAAAATTTATAGTTCCTCCCTTACTTCCTTAACAAAACTGATTGATGTTACAAAGGAAAGGACAAGTTGGTCTCAAGACACGTGCTTTTAAAATTGTATTTAGGAACAAAAGAGTATGTTAGCTGGCCGGGCCAGGTGGCTCATGCCTGTAATCCTAGCACTTTGGGAGGCTGAGGCAGGCGGATCACGAGGTCAGGAGTTTGAGACCAGCCTGGCCAACCTGGTGAAACCCCATCTCTACCAAAAAAAAAAAAAAAATACAAAATTAGCCTGGTGTGGTGACAGGTGCCTGTAATCCCAGCTCAATGGGAGGCCGAGGCAGGAGAATCGCTTAAAACTGAAAGGTGGAGGTTGCAGTGAGCCGAGATTGCACCACTGCACTCCAGCCTGGGCAACAAGAACAAAACTCCGTCTCAAAAAAAAAAAAAGAAGAAGAAGAAAGAATATGTTTGCTGTATTTAGAGAGGAAATTACAACTTTCTAATAAAACAACTACTCAGACAAACACGTAGAAACTATGTTAAACAAAGTGATTTATGGAAACCATTCTTTCCTTTTTTTCTAATATTCCAGTTTTTAGATTTTGTGACAATTTTATATTTTCTGGAAATTAATGATATTTTGGGGATTATGGAGTATTGAATGCCTGTAGCCCATTCAACACAGAAAAGGGGCATACACTTTACAAAAATATTTACCAACGTTCAATTTCATTATAATGATAAGTCTAACAGGGCATAATGGCAGCAAAATTTGAATTTGGGCGGAGCAAGAGAAAAGATAAAACAATACACCATCTTCAGAAAACGCTTAACCACACTCCATTTTTGTGCACTAAAAATCTAGACAGTGGCTCTCCAAAGATGTGGTCACTGAAGAAATGGATCCCTCTAGGGGGCATACTACACTGGTTGTGCGGGGAAGATGCTACCAAAGTGTAAAGACTGGAGACCTGGCACACTCAGGTCCTGCCATGTACAGGCCATTCCCACACAGGGAGGGACTCTCTTGCTTTCAATGCCAGTAGCACCAGTAGAAAAACAACTGACTACACTCTAAGTTACTCCCAGTTTCCCCTAATTTTAGTCCCTGGTAATATTTTTATACCTAGCTCATGAAAAGTCACTATTTGATCCAAAAAAATCAGTAACACAGAATATAATACAGAAGATATGGACAACCTCAACATTATTTAAATATTTTTTTGTTTCACATAATTAAAAGATTGTGGCAACGGGTCCATGTATCTCTTCTCTCTCTCTCTCTCTCTCACACACACACACACACCCACACACACACACACACACACACACACACAACACACACACACATACACATATATCCATCTTCCCCACCAATAGCTAAAGACAATACTCAGGAAAATGCTAAGGGTAAATATAAATTTTAAAAACAGTTTCTATCAGGCCACTAAGTAAATCAAAGTGTTAGAATACACAGGACTTGAACTTCACAGTTGTTTTATTAAAACCAGAAGTCTTTTGGTAGTCAAAGAAATAGGTGAACTTGAAACACCATGTGTAACTTTATTTATTAAAAGAAGGCTATGGGATATCTTCTAGGTTTTACACATTTAGCAGCATACCAAAATGAACCAGTAAGAAACACATCTTCACAGAGCTTTATCTCTAAGAGGGGTGCTAAGTCAAATCGATGAATAACATTAATATGAAGGAAAAGACTAAAACTTTCATTAAAGATATACAATAATGGTAATAGGATTTCAGAAAGAGGACACTTTTAGCTCAAGGATCTGAAAAAGCTTAGAGGTGAGTTGGCACTTAAAACCAAAACCTCATTGCAGCTTTGTCCAATTATGACAAGTGACAATATGTGGTTTGTAATAGGTTTAGTGTGCATATCAAGTGACATTTAACGGTATAAATTCTGTAACAGGTGTCCCCAATCCTCAGGCTATGGACTGATAGTGGTCCTTGGCCTGTTCCTAGCAGGTGAGTGGCAGGCGAGCCAGCATTACAGCCTGAGCTCCGCCTCCTGTCAGATCAGTGGTGGTGGCATTAGATTCCCACATGGGTGTGAACCTTATTGTGAACTGCGCATGTCAGGGACCTAGTTTGCACGCTGCTTATGAGAATCTAATGCTGACAATCTGAGGTGGAAGAGTTTCACACTGAAGCCATCCCTACCTCCCAACCCTGGGTTCGTGGAAAAACTCTTCCAGAAAAGTGGTCATTAGTGCCAAAAAGGTTGGAGACCACTGCCTTACAAGGTCATTTGCCCAATTACAGTCCTGAAAAAATCCTTACTACAGCTTTTCTCATTGGATCAGAAAACAGTAACATAGCATGTGTTCTGAAAATATGCATAATCTATATCATGTATATACATACCAAATTTAATAGCCACTCTACCCGCTGGAGTTTTAAGTAGCGATGTACTTGACACTCAGTATGACAAAATGGAGGGTGGAGAAAAGAAAAGTAAAAACTTGTTTGAAAGAGTTTTATCTTTAATTTATCAGGTACCGGGAGATTTTGAAGGCAAAAATAAACCCTCCTGTGGAAACATTTCATTTACCTAACAGCTTGAGATCTTTGCTGTGGATTATCTTTTATGTGACACTCCCCCATCCCTTTCTTGAGTCTGTATATGCAATTAAAGGAAATACAAAGCTGTAAATGCCAGACACCACAAGGCCCTTTAATCAGATCCAAGATGTCTCACATGGAAAGACCACAAGGCATCCACACATGTGCAGGTTACTGCGCAGGCTCACATTCACACAGAGATGCCTTCCAATGATTTTAATCCCACCCCCCACAGTTCATCATGTTTTTTTTTTTCTCCCCACTTGTTTCTTCTTTCCCTTTGGACTTTGTAGTGTCTTCTGTTCTCTTTGATGACAGTTTGTCAATTAGATGCATTCCATTCAGTTCAGGAGTTCATTAAATTCAGATAACATACTATTCTTGCAAGCTGACTGATGTTTATTAATGTAACATGTGACACAGGTAGTACAACAGGGAATTTGATCTTTTCTTCACATTACTCAGACATCTAGAATAGTGCATTGCATCTGCTATTCACTAAGGGGCTTTATAATATTATTTACATATTTAAAGATTTCTGGAGAGTCACATGCCTTTGAGAAATCCATGAATGTGTGCATTGCACAAAGATAAATTAGATATAGGCAATATGCTGATTCACATATCTCTAAATAGCTTTAATTTTTGTGCCTGCTTTGCGAGGGGATGGAGAAGAAAAGGGGCAGGAGAGAGGAAATAAGAAGCTCTTTACATAATTAAGCTTTGGGTATTCAACAAGATGTTGGAACTATTAATAGCTACCATAAAGTCAACCTTTAAATTTAAACAATAAGTCCAAAGTATTTTCCTCTATTTGTTATCTCATTAAACTGTATTTTCTACTCTGCCTTTCTAAAGAATAAAAACAAACAGAAATGAAACAAATTCTATCAGGCCACAGTCACTCACAGAACCTCACCAGCAGGAAAGATTTCCAAAGGCATGCAATGGAAGAACTGGTATGCAGCAAAGTCCATGGTATCTATGGGCCCTCTGACTCTCCCAAATCTTAATAACGGTTTGTGCCAGTTGAACCCATTAGGATAAAGGTAGTTTGAAGCAGCCAAGTGATGCTATATCACTTCAGGATAAATAAGGCTAGCAAGTTTAATTCAAGACACATTGCTCAAATGCATATTACCTGCTGAGCACCTTGAGATTCTATGAGATGCATCCTTTCCCCTTAGGGAGCTTCCAGTTTAGGAAAAAATAAAAAAGCACTATGTCTGCATAACTGAGAGAAAGTTTTAAAATATTTTTATTGTTTCACATAAGGACAGGATTGAGCCAACATTTCTCCCTTCTTTTCCTTTCTCTTTTCTCTCTTTCTGGTCACACTAATAGCGGATGTTGAAATGTTCATGTTTCTGCAAGTGCACTGCAATAATAGTCAAAAGCTTTACTTAAGAGTGCAAAATAATTAAGCACTAACTAAACATCAGAATATTCCTTTTATATCCCCAAGTCTGCTGCCTATTAAATGAATGAAAGAAAAATGAGTTAGGAGTTCTCCAAGATAAATCAGCTTCCCTCAAGTTAGTCGCTTAAGCCTATTTGAAGATATACATACTATAGATGAGGCAGGGTGCATGTCAAAAATGCATCTTTGTCAAGCGTTTATGAGAAGACAAGCCACAGAGTGGAAGAAAGTATTTGCAAACAATGTGTTTAAAAAAGGACTATTATTATTGAAAATATCCAAAGAACTCTCAAAACTTAGTAAGAAAAACAACCATTAAAAATGGGCAAAAGACCTGAACAGACACCTCACCAAACAAGATATACAGACGGCAAATAAGCAAATAAGCCTGCTACCATAGGCAAAATCCAAAAGTCTGACAACACTGATACTGACAATAAAATTCTGGCCACAATGTTGTAGCAACAGGAACACGCGTTCATTGCAGGTGGGACTGCAAAATGGTACAGATACTTTGGAAGGCAGTTTGGCAGTTTTTTACAAAACTAAACATACTCTTACCATACGATCCGGCAATCACATTCCTTGGTATTTACCCAAATGAGCTGAAAATGTATGTCTACAAAGAAACCAGCACATGGATGTTTATAGCAACTTTATTCATAATTGCCAAAACTTGGAAACAACTAAGATGTCCTTTAGTAGGTGAATGGATAAATAAACTGTGGACATCTATATAATAAAATATTATCCAGCATTAGAAAGAAATGCGTTATCAAGCCATGAAAAGACATGGATGAACATTGAATGTCTATTATTCAGTAAAATGGCAATATGGAAAGGCTGCGTACTGTAGGATCCCAACTATAAGACATTCTGATAAGGCAAAACTATGAAGCCAGTAAAAATTTCAGGGGTTGCCAGGGGTTGGGGGAGAAAGTAATGAATAGGCAGAGCAAAAATAATTTTTAGAGGCAGTGAAAGTATTCCACATGATTCTATGATGGGAAATAAATGTTATACATTCATCAAAGCCCATAAAATTTACAACACCAAGAGTGAATGCTAATGTAAACTATGGACTTTGGGTGACAATGATGTGACAATGTAGGTTTATCAATTGTAACTAATGTGCCACTCTGGTCGGAGGTGTTGATAGTGGGAAAGAATATGCATTTGTGGGATTTGTGGGGATAGGGGGTATATGGGAGCTTGCTTGTATTTTCTCCTCAGTTTTACTGTGAACCTTGCTTTTAAAAGTAAAATGCCTATTTAAAACACACACACACACACACACACACACACACACAGAGATCTTTGGAAAACCATTTCACACTAGAGATGACAAGAAGTCATATGATGTTTACTATTGGAGCCTAAAATAGTTGAAAGAGAAGTTTAAGACAGAAATAATGAATTTGATTCTTGGTTCTGATTTTAACTAGCTGTTTAACAACCCCTCTAAACATTAATTTTTACATGCATCAAATGGGAACAAATATTTACCTGAAAGGAGTTTTGTGACCATGAGAATAATGTAATGAATACACAAATATTACACACACTTTAAAGCTTGTACACATTATTGAATGTTTTTGCTTTTAGATAGGTTGAAGCACCTTCTGCAAAGAACTGTCTCCCCAAATCTTAAGTTTTCTGTTTGCACATGCCAACACTGAACAATATCATGCTGTTGCAATTATTGTAGGTAAACAAAATTGGGGAAGGAGTCACAATCCTGTGATTGGTGGCCTTAGGAGCATTTTCACACATCAGGAGAACCAAGGCAAAAGTAAGGAGAGAATGTAAAACCAAAAAGCAAATCTATGAGAAATATGGGTAATAAATATGGGTAAAACTAAAAAGCAAATGAGAATGTAAAACTAAAAAACAAATATGTGAGCTGTGCTTTGTGCCATTCCATTCATTTTATTCTCTCGTGCTTATGCTTTCAAGGACCTAACCAATGTAGTCCAGAATAAGCTCACTCCTGTTACACATAAAGTGAAAACCATTTGGATGAGAGACAAAGAATGAGGGGGAAATGGATTGGGAACAGTAACAATTAAAAGCAGAGGGCATATAGATTGCAATAGTTTCCTATTCTTAAATGGTGTGTGTGTGTGTGTGTGTGTGCGCGCATAGGATCTAACCCCACAAGGAGAACTAATAATATAAAATGAAAATGGAATAAGCTAATCAAATATCCATATGTACAATGGGTTCCATGAGAGAAGGCTGATAGCAAGATCTCTTGCCAAGCTGTGAGATGGAGCAAGGATTTGTAGCAATCCGTGGGGAGTTAGGAGCAAGTCTCTGGCTGCACTTCTGTGCTGTAGCGGATCCCATCCCAAGCTACCAACTTGCCTGCTTGCCTGCCAAGCTCTCATTTTTTATAACTCTAACTTGGAAAACAATTGAAGAAACATTTGTTGAATAAATATATTCCGAACATATATTAAAGGCCACCCTGGATTCCTTTGTTAGCAGCTAGTTAATTACACAGATAACTATATTTACCGGCGTACTTGATGGTTACATAAAAACAGTTCCAAGGTGGAAATGAGTAATCCTATTTTATAGGTCCAAACTGAGGTTCTGATAAAAGACGTAACATGTAAGTAACGACTGCCTTGCTAGAAAGCAACTGAGTCTAGGTCTCCTGACTTTGATAATCATGTTCCATCTACTGCATAACATTCTATTCACCTGTATTCAATGTTCATTAGGTCCCAGGGACACAGAGAAATATATCATACATAAACAGTCATCTAACGCTGAAGAAAAATTATCCCTGATACCTAACAGGTTATTTTATACCATAAAGAATGCATCAAGATGCACTATTATTTTTTAACACTCACTAAGCATCTAGACTATATTTGGAAACATAAAGTTGAGATGCAAGGGAGGCTGCCAGCTCTGTGGTCACTAAGAGCAGTTTGTGTTTCCTGAAAGACATGAAAAATCTTCAAATCACTCCATCATTATTTCATTAAATCCATTCTTGCAGCTTTTAAACCTAAGTGTTGTGTCGAAATGGGGCTCTGGAGGATCATCAAGTAACTCTTTTGGCTCAAAGGCAAATATAATCAACCTAAAACAGCAGGTCAGCAGGTCAGTAATGAAGCCAGCCAAAGGACCAGATTGTCACACCTTCTGGAACACTGCAAGGACTTGAAGATAATGTCCAATGAAAGTCCCTTTTCTCAATTTTGGAGGGAGGTGGGTAAATCCTCCCCAGAGTAGGAAGCTCTAAACAGTCAAACATTTATATGGATGGCATATCTGTGTCTTTTGTGTTATTAATCCACAGATAATGCCTAAGATTTATGCCTCCAAAGATAGAAATGCATTTCTGTTTTAGATATGAAGCTGTGCAAATGCCAGGAAGAAGCAGCCGAGAGTGTCTTCCGTGAAGCAGGATTCAGAGAGTGGAGAGAGAAGCACGGAAGGGATGTCGTTTGTTTTAGACTCATTAGTCCTATTAGTTTGTTAAGCCAGTCACATGTATTAGTTTAATTTAAAAAATAACTTCAGTTGGGAGGCCAAGGCGGGCAGATCACCTGAGGTCAGGAGTTCAAGAACAGCCTGGCCAACATGCCGAAACTCCGTCTCTACTAAAAATACAAAAAATTAGCTGGGCGTGGTGGCAGGTGCCTGTAATCCCAGCTACTTGGGAGGCTGAGGCAGGGAGAATTGCTTGAACCCGGGAGTCAGAGGTTGCAGTGAGCTGAGATCACACTGTTGCACTCCAGCCTGGGCAACAGAGCAAGACTCTGTCTTAAAAACTAAACTCAACTAAACTAAACTAAACTCAACTAAACTAAACTAATAACTTCAGAAATATGGAACACTTCTTCAAATGTTTCAATAACAAAACACTGGTTACTCATTCATCATCATTGTCACTGTGTTGATTGATAAACAAATATGTCAAGTAATCCCAACACAGTCACAAAGTTCTAAAGGTTAACAGGAATATTAAGATAACACATATCTGAGCTGCAGCATTATGTATTGTTATGTGTCACTTTTCAGTTTACAGTACCTACTCTCATAACGCTACAGGAGAGGACCAATGCTGTGAGAGTACTATGAGCATGCATATTTACAAATGGAAGAATCTGTAAGAATATTATCAGAGAAGTGGTGTTTTTGAGCTTAGCCAACTTATATATTTTTTAAAGGCATTCTCTACAGAGAAACAATTGTATTAAAAGCAGAGGGATGAATGTAATGGGTTAGTGTGCTTGGGGACTAGCTCTTTGTTTGGGTTGGACAAACTATGGATATCATGAAGAAACAGGGGGTAAGAAGACTAGAAAGGCTAAAAAAAAGGCCCATAGACATCAGGCTCTGGAGTACAGACCTAATCCCATAGCCATGGGAAGCTGTTCAAAGATAAACTCATGAGTAGCAAACTGACAAAACCAAAATAAAAAGAGCATATCAAATATGCAGAAGCCACTGGTAATGCTAAATTTATACCAGCCTGTGATCAATGATTTATAATGTCGAGGAAAGCCAAGTATAGCAAATAACATAAGGGCAAAAATTTTGAAATTTAAGTTGTAATGACACTCACACAATTCTTGGCCTTTTTTATACATTTTTTATCCATATCAAAGTGAAACAACTGTAGTAAATGTATTGTACTATCTGCTTTTGGATATATATATATATACACACACATATACCTTGACAGCTCCTGAAAACTTATACATCGCTACAGTATTACAAAGAATGTTCATGCTGGAGGGGAAAGAGGAAAAAAATAATTGAATTCAGATATAGTCTCCTTAAACAACTTAAAACCCCTAAACAATTCAGCAATTAATAAAACACCTAAAGACCAGCGAAATGTCCCATGGAAATGGGCCAGTGTGGACTCTATTTGGAAAGCCCTGTGAGAAAGTAGGGATCAAATATTATCTTCAAAGGAGGTAATAGAATATCCTTTTCAAGAGCTATTGAATGAGTGGTTAGCTAGAAGTGGTATCATGTAGTAGAAAGAACAAGGGATATTGGAAAGCTTGAATTCTCACTTCATAATTTACTAGTCCCGTGATTGTGAGCTGGTCCCTTCTCTAATCCTGTTTCCTCATCTATTTCACAGAGCTATTGTGCAGCTCTCAGTGGCATGCTGTACAATGCCCATGTTAAGTATTACTCACTATTATTTCTTCAAGCCAGGAGGCTTCATAGAACCTGCATTTCAAATGGAGGAAATGAGTGTGATTTGCTTACAATCACAAATCCAGTCGGTGGGAAAGCCATGTTAAGAGTAAGAACTCCCAAATCCCTCCAGATTTAACCACCAGGAAATGGGTCACCTGTCAGTAGTACAAGAAGGACACTGTCTGATGTGATTTGCTACAATTTGGCAAAAACAGAAGCTTAGCCACAAGACCTTGGCAGGTGAGCAAAAAGGTTGTTGCTGTTTTTTTCCAACACTTTGTTTTTAAATGTAATTGTTTGTTTGCTTTTTTTGACTCTACACAATCTGTTCTTTGATTTGGGATCTCAAACAGTTTGCGATTGCTTCACGGCTTTGAAGATCAACTTTAAGAAATGAAACCAAGTTGCTGTCACAGGCTGTGAGCTTGAAGGCAGCCAATATTTGCAGGCGTAGCATGTGGAAGGAGGCAGTCAGGTTTGTCTTCAGAACCCTTCCTCTGGGGCCTGGCAGCACCTGGGAGCGCCGGGGCACAGACCTTCTTTCTAAAATCAAAGTGTTTTTTTTTTTTTTTTTTTTTTTTTTTTCCCTTTTGGAGACTGAGTTTCACTCTTGTCGCCCAGGCTGGAGTGGAATGGCGCAATCTCGGCTCACTGCAACCTCCACCTCCTGCGTTCAAGCAATTCTCCTGTCTCAGCCTCCCGAGTAGCTGGGATTACAGGCATGCACCACCACGCCCGGCTAATTTTTTTGTATTATTAGTAGAGATGGGATTTTACCATGTTGGTTAGGCTGGTCTCAAACTCCTGACCTCAGATGATCCACCCACCTTGGCCTCCCAAAGTGCTGGGATTGCAGTTGTGAGCCACCACACCTGGCCCAAAGTGTTTTTTAAATGTGAGATTATCACCACTTGCACTTCGTATAAGGAAGCACTGAAGTTACTGGTAAGAGCTGCATATGGTAGGTTTTCACTGAAAAGTTCAAAACGGTATCAGGATTATTTAATTTAAATAAACTTGGGTATAGACCAATTCTCTCTATTCTATGGTAGATTTCTAGTAGATATCCTCCTTGATCCTTGGAGAAGACCTCATTGAACTTCTGAAATTTAAGAAAACTTAAGGTTGTAAACAACCTTCATGGTGATCTATTCAACCCACAGATCTGCTTCAGTTGGTGACTAAATCCCCACCAATTCCAGCCTCCCCAGGGGTGATAATCACACTATCTTCAAAACAAAATAGTCATTGAGATAATCCATGCTTCTTCCGTGCATCTTCTACCCAGTATCGTTATATTGTGATATTGATTAAGCAATCTCCCTAATTCTGTCTGCCAATTTTCTCTTAATCCTTTTCTAAAACCTGCCTTATGCTGTGTGTCTTCCTTGAAGTGAAGAGGATAATTCTACTTTGTTTTCTGATGTCCTTTCCCTTATCTTGACCCTGATACCACTTACTGATCAAACTCTGGCACTTTTCTATGTGCTGCTAGAAATGGAAACTTCTCTTCTGGGCACTTTTTTATTTTCTAGTTAATGGAAGAACAGGAGCCTATTTTAGATGCGTATCAATGTTCAGGTGACTAGAACATGGAAGCAGATCAGTTAAGGCTAAAGGAAGAGAGAATATCCTGCCCTTTATTGCAAAACAAAACATGAGCCTAAAGAACAGTTCATTTTGTATCTTCTGGTCATAGTTGACTTCTCTATGATATATATGCATTCACCTGATTAATAACTGGTGCCATTTTATTTTACACACATATTACACATATGTTTGTTCCATATAAATTATTTAATGTATGCAATTTTCCTTTCTCAAGGATGCTGGTCGAACTCCATCAAACCCCTGGACTACAATATTCTATTGGTATTAGTAGGGTTAGGATTGTTTCCTTCCTGCTGGGTATAACCAAATTGAAGCTATCTTCCTAATTTCTGACTCACTAAAGACAATGCAGGTTGGAGTCCTCTGGAATTTATTTGTGAAAGGATTCTTGTACTTGCAGATGCAGAATCTGCGATCATTACTTATAGAGGAAGAGACTGGGTAAGCTATTGGGGGTCACAGAGAAACTCAGCAAGCCTGACAAATATTGATGGACTTACAACATTTTGCTGAGTGCAGTGCTTAAGCATGCAGTTACTTGGAGAAAATTGTGGAAAATTGCTCCATTTGGTATTGTCATTGATTTGTGGAGATATGTGGAGTATATATGTGTACACACACACACACACACACTCAACACAGAGAAAAAGAGTTAGTTGTCTGCATTTTAAGGGCTTTGTTGATTTTCACCCTAAGGTATGTAAGAATCTTGAAGTGAAATGTCGCTAAATTCGTATGATGCACCATTTTTAAGGCATTTTAACACAGATTCAATTTCCAGACGTTCTACCTCCCTGTCTACTTATGTTATTTCCTCTGTCAGGAATGTCCCCTTCCTAACACTCCTTTCCCTGAGGTCACTGATTGTCCAAGCTCAGATGGCCAGATCCAATCAACACCATTTTCCTCCTGAATCTCCTCTTTATTCCTAAAGAACATCGTTTCTCTTCATGGCACTTAAATATATTTTGTTTTGTGTATTTGTGCAAATCAATTGGATTTCCCTTTGTATAAACCACAGAACTATAAACCACAGTACTTTTCCTAGCTCCACATAATGATGAGGTCCTCAGGAAATCTTTGTGACTTCTATTTCCTAAGTATAAAATAAGGGTCATGGGCATTTTAGAAAGCACACAAGAAAATTTGTTCACTGAGACTAAGCTCACAGGGGACAAGGGATGCTGGCATGATAATCCTTTACCCCATTCTACCACCAAGCAATGGCAGTGGTGGCAAATCACTAACTGAGCTTTAGCTAACAAGCCTGAGGACAGATACAATGACACAACCAATTAAAGATTGTCAGTTTTGCATCTAAGACTCATAAGCAGATCCTAGCCAATCTACTGACCAGAGATTCTAATTTCCTATTTAATAAACAAAGATATAAAAAGATCAAAATGCAAAGAAACAAAAACCAAGAAGGAAAATAAATTTAACTGACAAACTTAGTAACTGAGGGCTGCATATGATGTTGATTGGTTACATTGGGGCAGGTGCGTTAGATGTGCCTATGAATGCAAACTCAAAAAGAGAGTGCATTTAGTAAAAAATATTTTTGCAGACTTTCAATTAACTTTCACAGTCAGTCTTCTACTCCAAATTGGACCATCTCTTATACATGGATGACTTCAGTCCAAGAGTTTCTTTGTAACCCTTCTGTTTAGAACTCAGGAATTCATTCTCTCACTAAAAAAACAGTGCTATAATTGTGTGTTAGGTTCACAGGCTAATCCAAAATTTCTATTAAACCTATAATTATGTTAACCATATTTTCTGAACCCAAAATAGAAACATGGTATGACAAGTTCAAGTACAAAAGAAAAGTCATAACAAAAACTTACACAGCCAGAAACTTAACATGTGCTCATTTAATCCTTACAACAGCTCAACGAGGGAAGTCCTATGATGCCCCCTTTCAATAGATGATGCTCAGTGAGATTAGGAGAGGTGCTCGACATCCAGAGCTTATAATTGAAGCAGTAAGATCAGAATCTTTGTAGTCTGATTCCAGAGTCCATCTCTTAACCTCTATGCTTTATAATTTTTTGCTAAAAGAACATGTAGTGAAAGCTTCAATCTATTGTCTCAAGACCGCTCATGTTGAGGCAACAACTGGCAGTGGAATCAGTCTCTGCTCCAGCTGCCTGAGGAAAAAGACACACACTTCCAAACCAGTGTTAGAGGTTCCATGGCCCAAGACAGAGAACTGAGGTGTGAGGAGCTTAGACATTTGGGGGTAGGGTTCTGGATAGAAGACTGAGCACATAAATGCAGAATTAGCTCCTAGACAGGACGTGGTAAGAGGAGTGAGCATAAGGGATGGAGACCTATGGTTACCAGCATTGTGAGTAATAGGACCTGGTAAATGGTGGGACTTGGGATATCTCTTTTCTCAAGTACCGGGGGATGTTTAATTATTATTTCTTAAAAGGCTTCATCAAGGCAGTTAAATGACTTGTTCAAGGTTTCACTGCTTATAAACGGTAAAACTTACCTGACCCTACTTCTGACTCTAAAGCCACACGGCTGTCCCCTTAAGTCAAACTTTCTGGTCTAAGTCTACAGATATTCCCCAGAATTTAGAATTGATCTGAAATGCAAGAGAAGAAAAGGGTCTTTTGCATTTTACAGAATCGGTTCTGTTTTGCATTCTACAGAATCTGTTGTACAGAATCTGTTTAATTGAACAGATTCTCCTCCCTCTGGCCAAAACTCCACCTGAGAAGGAGAAAACCATGTGATGAAGAAACCCAACTGGCGACAGAGGGTCTATAGGCCGGTATCAGAAACAAGGAAAGGAAAAGAGGAGAGAAAATAGAGAAACCTCCAAGGAAAGTTGAAAGTAAGGGAGCCCTATGACAGTCTAATAAGAAGAACCATATGCATGTTCGGAGAAAGCATATGAAGTTCAGATCACTGTTACTTCCACTGGCAGCATGTGCAATAATGTCAGTGGCAAAAATGATTTCTTGGCAATGTCTGGAATAAGGCAGGTGCTCCAGTGCAGGAAAATTCAAAGACTCTTTTCTCTTGCATGTCGTATCAATTAGAAATTCTGGCGAATATCTGTAGACTTAGTCCAGAAAGTCTGATTTAAGGGGACAGTCCTGTGGCTTTAGAGTTAGAGGTAGGGTCAGGTAACTTTTACCGTTTATAAGCAGTGAAACCCCGAAAAAGTCATTTAACTGCTTTGATGAAGCCTTTTAAGAAATAATAATAAAATGGAGATAATGATTACAACCAACCTCTGTTATAAAGACCAAAATTCCCCAAAGCTAGGCCATCTCTACTCTCCAACTCTCCTGTGCCTCATTATCTTATCTCATATACAGCATGAGTTACACAAAGGAGTATTTGCTGCTTTGTATGTCCATCTCCATTAACAGACTAAGGGTTCCTGGAAGGCAGACCGCGTTATATATGTCTGAATATCCCAGCATACGGCAGAAATTCCTCAAGCACACAATATCCTCAGAACAAACCAGTTGAAGTTGAAAGGGAATTTGTCCATCATCTTAGCCCAGGTTTTTTTTTTTTTCTTTTTAATTGTTCTACATCATTGACTGAGCGTTACAAAACTGCATGGTGTATGAATTTAAAAATATGATTAAGGCCACTAATTTTTTTTCTTCTCCTTCTGGATTAATTCATTTTTATAGAGTGTCAAGCCTCTTCAATAAAAAGACGGTAAATATTGCAAAGTTTGTGCGTCATTTGGTTTCTCAAAACTAGTCAATGCTACCAAGTAGACAGAAAACAGATATAGACAACACATAAGCAAATGGGCATGACTGAATTCCAATAAAACTTTATTTACAAACACAGTGGCGCACTGGATTTTGCCTATGGATTATAGTTCGCTGGACTTTTTTTCTGGACATAGAATACAAGTCCCTTTTTTTTCGATTTCCAAGTCACACACATAATGTGAAACCCTAATAATCAAATGCCCTATTGCTCTGCCAACCAATTTTAAATTGCAATCACATGCTTAATATTTGTGAAAATCCTTGTGCAATCTGATTTGTAGTCTTTCATCTTCTGACAGCACTTGATATAGGTCCATTAGAATGCAACCAACAAGGACAGAGATAGCAGAAAAAACAAGCAGCGGAGCAAGTGTCCACAACTCTTGACTCTGATGGGCACAAGCATAGGTCTAATCACCAAGAAAAGAGGTTTGGAAACAATGTCTCATGATATCAGAAGATGATATATCCCCGCTTTATGCTAGCACATCATCTGATACAGAATAAAACACAGTAAATCAGGGAATAAACGATGAGTACAGGGGATTCTGGCTCGCAAAAAATCATTTTCAGCATGGACTGCCTGAGTTTATGATAATATTGACATCACCTTCAAGAAATTCTCCCTGTTTTTTTTTTTTCTTTAACTCGTCTATGGAGTGATAACATTTTCTCAGCTGTTTTTGTCTCCATAATTAAAATGGATATTAGTGCCTAATTGAATTCTGTAGTAAGGATATAGCAAAATGCTTGCCATATAGAGGGCATAACAGTTTGTAGAATGAATGGATGGATGGATGCAAACCACCAGACAGACTGTTTCAAGTGAGAAATATCCTAATCCGAAACACACCATTAGACAGGAACTCTAGACAGACAGATGGATAGATAGATAGCTGCAGCTGTAAATATTAAATAATAATAGAGACATAGAAACAGGACGAGGTGGAAGCTTAATAATTATTACCTATAACGGAGGAATTCCCTCAGGAAGAATTTACCTAAGCCTTCTATGTGCTTCCTTGGTACCTTGTTCATTATGACATTTAGCTTAGGAAGTTGGAATTACTTATTTCCGCATTTGTCTCCATTTCTTAATCATGAGACTCTTGAAGACAGGAATCATAGTTGACTCAGGAATTATAGTTGTTTCATCTCTCTCTCTCTGTCTCAGACCCCAATGCATTTCTTCTATGACTCACTGCAAGGCTTTATATAATAATGAAAAAAACCTTCACAGCTATTTGAAGAATAAAGGATTTTGGATGCCTGGCAAAAGAATGTAAGTGCTATCACTTCAGGACTACCAAGATGGTATTTCTCCAGCTCAGAGTTTCACCTGCGGTTATCACTTCCCACAGGGAAAGGGACTGGGTTTCACTGCAGGAGCTCTGAGTCCTATTGTGGCTAAGTCCAGTCCCCTTTGGTGAGGCTGAGATGAGGACTAGTCTGGATACAACTCCTGAAACTAAAGGTGCATTAAATCACAGTGATGTAGCTGTCATCCAAACCCTGGAGGGCACTCTGGCGAATCATCCTAACCCCTTTGTCCAAGGATATATTTTTCTTTGGCTTGAGTATTTACAATGTAACTATAATCCTAGTTAAGCATCATCCTTTACCTGTAAATGCTACTGTCAGATCATGACATACCGGAAACTTAAAGCTATTTTAAATGTAGGGCTTTGAAAAGTAAAAAAACTAATTAGCTTCTCACTATCAATTTTTTTTGCATTTGAAATTTCCTTTGTTGAGTTTACTTAAAATATGGAATATCCTTCGTGAAAATAGAACATTCCTGCTATTAAACTGAAAATGACAATGACGATAGCACTTTGACAAGATAACACAGTGATAAAAACATTTTGTAGCAAACACTTCATATGCCAGAATTAGAATCAAGCAAACACTCTTTTCCCTTCCTGAAGCATTACAGAAAAGAGGAAAAACCTTTTTAGAGAGGAAGAAAAAATATTTTTTGACATGTGCATCTTAGCTTGGTTACAAGAGCTAAGAAACCAATACAACCTAGCAACATGCTGGCCCAAACTGGCCAACAATAAAATAGAAAGGGGAAAAAATAAACCTCCAGTGCCAGATCCATCTCAAGTGGAAATTTTCTTGGTGCTTGAGCACCAGAGTCATCATTAAACTCTGGAGAAATTCCCCAGCCTTAGGAACACTGGAAACAAATACCCAAATGAGGGTAATATTTATTTAAAATAAGGGTACCATACTGAAAGTGATTCAAGAAGTATGAAGGCTAGAGAGTGCAAATGAAAGAATGAATGAAGGAGAGACCAACAGGACAGAAGACAGAGATCTTACTGCAGTGGGCCAGAGATGATATCTGGGTATCTGGATAGGACCTGAGTGCAGGCCTATACATGAACAGCTCATGGTTCCCCACCAATTCTCCTTGATGAGTATTCATTATCTGAAATGGAAGCCAGTTATGAACACTAAGCAGGATCTAACTTTCCATCCTGATGTGGCATTATGTAAACCTCTGTGAGCTCAATGGATTCCCAGGGGCCTAAGGTCTTCATCTATGGAGTGGGAATAAGGCATGATCCTTTAGGAGCCTTTGCTAGTGGTGAAAAGAATTCACCATCCCTATGTAGCCTGTAAAGACTGTAGAATCACATGATGGCTCATTTTTTCTAAGTAACACTTAGTGAAAGTTTAATCTAAAGTCAACTACATCATGTGCTCAAGTCAATTAAAGTACTACTATAATGCAGAGCACCAACATATGAATGGAATAGGAGGAAGACTCAATTAAAATTTTCCTATTTATATAGTGTTCTATTGTCCAAAAAGTACTGTTTCATTGAGTCTCATGTTTGAACCTCACAACAAGCAGAGTGAAAAACGTCTAATGATTATTCCAGATTTACAAATGAAAACATTGAGGCTTAGTAAGACCAAATGATTTAACTGAAGACCCATCTTTGACTACAGGCCTTATGTGCTGACCACATCCCACAGCTTTTTTCATAATTAAAGGTGAAAATAAGGTGAAAAGAATTTCACCTTTAATTATGAAAGAGGAACACTTTTTGAGAAAAATATGCTAATGTAGCCATGATAGAGCAGAGAAGGATCAGGTCAGGACAGCTGTGATATATTACGCAAATGATCGGCAGTGACTCTTCTTCAAAGAACGTGTTTGAGGTAAGCTCAGGTGCTCAGATGCTCTCTCTTAAATCCATGCAGACAGGGTGGAGGTGATGCTTGCTCTGAGGTCCCCATAATAACCAGGACTAATGTGAATGCACTCACTGTCTCACAACCACACCTCCTTTATTGTCTCTCAAAAGTACACAAAGGGGACCATAGGGAATGGCAGGGAAAGGTTTCTTAACCTTGGAAAGGCATTAGTACCAGCTGTGTCCTGAGGTATAAACACGCTAAGTCAAACAAAACCCAAGAGAGGGCAGGAGAAAAGGAACAAGTGAATCAAGTCTTCTGTTTACAGTCCTTGCAGGCAAATATTTTTTTTTTTTCAACTAATGAAAGATCCATTCATGAAGCCCTATCTCTCAATTAAGCGGGCACTTTCCATCAGGCACCGCAGCAGACGCTCTTTACTGGATCAAGCCAGGTCCCCTGATACAGTGAGCCCCGTGTGAGGACCACAGCTGGCACCCCAAAGTCAGCAGTGTCCTGCACAGGGTGGGCCCAGGTCGGGGCTGGATGGTGGGAAATGCAGTGTGTTCACCTCCACTCTCTTCTGCAAGTGAGCTTATACAGGGAAATCCAGAGTAGAAGTGAACAGTTCAAAACAGGGGTTCCAACTGTTAAGAAGAAGGGTGAGTGGATGAAAAGAAGTAAATATTAGTTGATAGCTATTATGGGCTAAAAACTAGGCCAGACACTGGCATGTTATCTAGCTTAATAAACAGCACCACTCTGCTTGGCACATATTCACAGTAAGGCTCAGGCAGGGGAAGCAACCTAGCTAGACACAAATGTCCAGGAAGTGGCAATGAGATGTGTATTGAGGTTGCAATGATTCCAGAGACTGTATTTGTTTGTTCCTTTTATAGCTTACTGATGATTTGTTCGGTTTATGCATCTAAGCTTCAGCGCCATGTGATAGAAAGGGAACTTGTGTTTTGTTCCCAGCTGAGAAACTTTTGGGCTTTCTGCCAAATATGGGGCATCAGTTGAGGTGATTTCTAAGGAACATTTAAGATCTGGTAATGTTCCAATTCTGTGGCATATAGGAGCTTTTTGTACTTAAATGTAGCAAGATATCAGTGGTTTTGAGGTTGTGCCCCACAAAATACCAGTTTGCTTTGGGTAACTCTATATGCACATCCTTGCCTTTATGGGCAACCTGACTCCTATGGGCCTCAGTTGCATCATTAGTAAAACAGATAACAAAAACTCTGCCTACAATCATTCAAAAATTTGCGGGGAGAACCAACTGAGTTTATAGTACTTTGTATGCAAAGAATTATTTTACAGATAAAATCAGCATTATTCTTCCTCCAGGGGCTAGCTTATGGGGTTCCTGATCATTCACTGGTAGCCAGGACTGCCTCAGTAAACAGAACTTTGGGTATGGTTCTGTTTATCATATTATGCTCCAGGTGACCAACTGAGGTTCTGGCTGACCATCCTTGGTCACTCCCTGACCAAGGAATAAATCCTGAAGGAAAAAGAAGAAAATGTTGATACTTGGACCCTAGGGTGAATGAATGAAGCTATGAAAGTATCTGTCCCCAGCAGGTTGCCACACAATATCTATAATATCATTTCTTCCTAACAACAACCCTGATATAAGGAAAAAATATTTTCTTCATTTTACAGGTAAGGACATATAACAATGTCAAAATCAGAAGAAATCTTAGACATGATTTCATTTATTTCTCTGTTTAGATTTAGGAAAACTGAAAGCCAAGTCTTGGAATATGTAGGCAAAGCTTTAAAATATAAAGATAAGGTCACAATTTTACTTTTACCTAATGATTATAAGCATTTTTTTCCTGAAAACTTTGCTTAGATTCACATTCATTTGTCTGATATAAATTATTTAAGGAATTTAATTTCTGGTTTTTTTTTTTTTTGAACTGATATTTGTCAATCAGGGCATGACAAACTTTACAATCCTCTCAGGGTAAAAGAAGTATATAAAAATTTTCTTACAAATGCACTATCCCTTTAAAAATATTTTCCTATGAACAAGAAAAGAAGGGCTCAGTAGGTTTATCTGAAGCTACTCTGGGTTACAAAGGAGGGCACTGGCAAAACTGATATTAAAGAGAAGGGATCCACGTTCCCACACTGTAGGTATTACTGGGCATTTGTCTCCTAATGAAAAGTGACCTTGTACTCCATGTACGAGACCACACTTCACATAACAACATCTGATTTTGAGCCTTACATTTCTTAACAGGGATGAGGACAGGACCCCGAATACAGATGCTTCTGAAAGTCATATTTATGAAGAATTGCTTAAGTACTGAGGATGGCCATCCAAATGGGGAGACAACTGAAGAGATTTGTGAGTATTGTCTTCAACGTACCTAAAGAAAGCATATAAACAAAGGTGCTTTTCCTCTCTCTCTTCAACCCTTCCTTATTTCTTTCCTTCCATTAAGGAAAAAAAAAAGTTCTAGAACTGAGAAGTAGGACAAGGGTTTAGAAATAATGGGAAAGAGCTTTCACTTATTCAAATATAAAAGTACTTGCTTTGGAAGGTAATAAGCATCACATCACTGGAAATAGTAATTGCAACAATAATAAAAATAACCAGTAACTGAGTACATACTATTTTCCAGAAGCGGCTAAGTATTTACATATATTTCTCATTTACTCTTCACTATAATTCTATATGTAGATGCCATCGTACCATTTTGCAAACAAGAAAGTGGAAGTTTAGAGAGCTTCAATAATTCAAGGTCACACATAGTTACTAGAAAACAGAGACAAAATTTGAGTTCAGCATTGCCTGATTTCACAGTTTATACTAATCTCTTTCTTCCTGTTCCCTCTCTTGTCTGCACCCTGCACCAAGTCACAGCTACCTTGTAATAGATAAGACCAACAAATACCAGGTTTGGAAGAACTGGTCACCCTTTTGTCGAGTTAATAAATCTATGTAGTAGTTGGCCATCTCCTCTCAGCATAGATTCTTTTTTCTCTTTTCTTTTCTGATAAAAAATTTTGGCTTCCACATTATAAAAACCCACTCTTTTGCAATGCTCAATCACACAATTTTATTTTAGTACTTTTTTTTTAAAGCTTGGAATAAATAATAGATGAATTTCAGTGACAGGAAGAGAGAACCATTCTTAGATTACATATCAGCAATATTGAAAATATACTTTTTTGTTATACTAAGCAGCCTCCAAATTTGAGATTAATTTAAGAGTTTCTCCAATCTGAAAGGAACATCATTTCCCATATCAATTTATTTTTATCTGTGCTCAGAGTCACAAGGTTCTCTTGAGGTCCATTAGGGTGTTCAAAAATCTTGGATCAATATTTAAGCTTCTCCATAAGATGGAACCATTTCATCCTACCAAACGTTTGTTTACTTCTTTCACTAGGATCATTTTCTTTAGCTAAACTGGATACTCATTGATCCTGAACTTGTGAAGTACATTCCCAGGGCTACTGCCTTAGATCCTTTTGTTCTTTCAAACCAGGATGCTCTAAATTGTTCTTCCATCCGAATCCTCTCTATTTATTAAAGTCTAGCTCAGATCCCTTCTCCTCCAGGAATTTCTTTGGAACACAGAATAAGCGATCTTATCTCTTCATCTTTTATTAAAATATGATGATCATGAGATTCTTACTGGTAGGTATGATGTAGTTTTTCTTTCCCAGTACTAAAACTGCCTTATAGTTAAATATTTCATGGATATTGGATGATGTTACTGATCTTTGTTCATGAAAATTCCTCTAAAATTCCCAGTCAGGAGTAATTCTGTCTTCCTTTAAGTATCAAAGATTTTATCTCTATCTACCTTGGTACTATTTTCTACTTTGTGTCATAGTTACTTGGGTTACCACTGGGTTCTTCCCAGTAGACTTCAGGTTACTCAAGAAAAACAATCTGATTGCTTTTTGCACTCCCAAACAGAAATCCTAGCACATAGAAGCTACTGAAATATGGGGCATTTTAAAGTGATGGCTCAGGGGTGTCCCATGGTCTGCCAGAATCCTAACCTGCCTGAGCACAGGACAGGAGACATCACATCTATATTCCTAGGCTGCGTATACTCTATCTAAAAAGGCGTTCAGAAAAATTTTGCTTCATTTGAAGGAATCCACAACTACTTATACTTCATTTCTTGTAAGAGTTTCACAGAGCTTCACACATGCTCATTCTCAGATTTTTATAATATGTCTTCAGCAATGCAATATTATCTCTCTGAAGTCATTCAGTGGTGAGACAGTATTCCCAGCTGATGAATCTTTAGGTGCATTACTTATTTAATTGAATCTAAAAGCCTAAGAAAAATGAAGAAGTGACAGTCTTTGAGCTTAAAATGAGCTGGTCTCAGTACATTTTACTTGTCTATAAATAGAAGAATAAAAATGCACCAAATTAAGTGAAGTAAGTTCTCTTAATATTTGCAGCAACTTAGCTGTGTGGCCCTGGGTACAACTTCAATCTCTGAAACTTTGACTTTCTCCTCTGTAAAATGTCTGGGCTAGAATAATGAATATTCAATTTCTAGCTCTAAACATTCATAATTCTAAAAGAAACCTATGTAGTGAGAATCAAAAGTTTCCTCTCATTCATTCCTAGTCTCAAACTTGCTTCTTCTTATATCCAGGCTGGAGCAAAATAGTTCAGTGGTCAGAAACTGTAAGTTCTTTTAGCATTTTGGCACTTTTAAAACTAAAGCTCAATTATCAGGTTAATTTTTTTTTTTTTTTTTTTTTTTTTTTTTCTGAGAGGGAGTTTTGCTCTTGCTGCCCAGGCTAGAGTGCAATGGTGCGATCTCAGCTTACCGCAACCTCTGCCTCCTGGGTTCAAGCAATTCTCCTGCCTCAGCTTCCTGAGTAGCTGGGATTACAGGCATGTGCCACCACACCCAGCTAATTTTGTATTTTTAGTAGAGACAGGGTTTCTCTATGTTGGTCAGGCTGGTCTCAAACTCCCGACCTCAGGTGATCTGCCTGCCTTGGCCTCCCAAAGTGCTGGGATTACAAGTGTGAGCCACTGCACCCGACCGATTATCAGGTTACTTTTATGGCATCCATCACCCACAAGCATGGCATTTTATCCCAATTGTTGACCTCTTGAGTTAAAGATGCCATCACGTCACATAATAAGTCTCAGGGATAAAGCTAAAATACTCTGAATCTTTAACATTAAAAGCTTAATCTCCTAAAGGGAGACTTCACCAAATACTGTACGAGGACATTTATTCCATTTCTTGCACTGTGTGTGGCTTCAGGAAAGTTGTTGACTACTAAACGTTAACCAAACATCCTATTTTTAGAAGAATATTTAGCTCCATCTTTATAGTGTCTGGACCTGTAACTACCCATTTCTCTAACATTATGCTGAGCCACATGAGAAAATTAATACAGTGATAATATTTCCAGGGCACACTGAGTCACTGTCCAATGTCTAAAATGGGAAATAAATAATTTATGAGGATTTCTTAGCTCAGTGAGAAGAAGGGTATTTGACTACTGGTTTTCTGAAATAAACCTCAGGGTTTAACACTGGAGGGAATACTCTATTCCCCAAAATTGGGGATGCTAGCTTAAAAAAAAATACCACTTCAGGCTCATGAATATGAAGTAAGCATGGGCAGATGTCAGTATCACCAATAATTATCAAGCGCAACTGCTACAAAAGCAAGGACGCGGTTTGCTTCTGATGTTAATAGGCCTTCTTTGGAAAATGAAAGATCAGGTCCATTCCATCCCGTAACAAGCCACGGGAGAGGCTAAGG
Source organism: Hylobates moloch (assembly GCF_009828535.3). Taxonomy (NCBI): domain Eukaryota; kingdom Metazoa; phylum Chordata; class Mammalia; order Primates; family Hylobatidae; genus Hylobates; species Hylobates moloch. Next base: position 98,115,889 of record NW_026652288.1, on the reverse strand, counting down.
ATCAAAGACCTCCAGATTCAAATCCCAGGCCACACAGAAAGAAGGGAGTTTCTATCAGAACAGGCTGAATGTCACAGCCATTGTGGGAGGCTGCCTAGTCCCCATGCGCATTAACAGAAGTGTTGTGTCTGTACTTGGTCCATCTGAAACCTTCCTTTGCTGCCAACTTTACCTCAAAAAGAAAACAAAGAAGAAAAGAAAATAATAGTTACGCTCCTGGATTCTGAGTCCTCACAGTGCTGCTGCACCAAATTATTTTAATGGCAAGCCAAAGAGTCTTGCAAAACATACAACGAAGCCATAATAAAATGGGATACACATCCTGCTGCTCCGATTAGACCACTTCTATTCAATAGTTGTAACTACTGACTTGTTTTTCCTTTGGTATTAGGACCCTTATTACTGTGCTGAACATAACATACCTCATTTTGTTTTCCTACCTGTGCTTGTCTCTCTTACTGATGACTGCAATTCGATATTTATGAAATCACATAAAAATACTGTATAATCCTCCCCACTACCCCCTCCCAAATCGTATAAAAATTTTCAGAGGACAATAGAAAGATGTACACTTCAATGCATGTGTCCTCTTCTCTAACCACTTCTAACTGACATTCTTCCTCTCACTCTCTCGCTCTGGCTGGAGAACACACTGTACTTTGGAGATAATTGACTGCGGAATATGATGATGTTTATTCAAAAACAGGTCACACAGACTGCAATTTGAGAGTCTTCCTTTATCCTCTTTACTTATTTTCATCCAAGGGAAATGCATAACACTGTTTCCTCCAAATCAGAAATGTGGAGCCTTAATTACTTCTTTAGATTTAACCTTCTGAGAAAAATCCACTGCAAATGTACCCTCCTCCCTTGTGATTGGTGAGATTTGGAACATTCATCTCAGATTCTCGTTTAGAATAAACTAGAATGAGAATGAGTGCGCACTCACATCATTTTAACAGTATGTTCTACTGTTTCTAAAAGAACGCATTATGGCATTTGGCCTTATTTTTTGGAGAATGATACAAATAGTAATTTCTGTATGAGAAGTTGTGATTACAATAATCAGCTGTGTTATCAATAATCACTGCCATGGTCTAGACATGTAGACTGACTGCTCTTTGGCTTGAGGTCAGAGCTTTTCCTCCAGTGGCCAGTTACTGTCATTCTGATCTATTCAAGTTTAAAAAAAAAAAAATTTCCAAAAGAGCTATATGGTAAGGCAATGAGACTTGCTATGGGAAGAGTAGCCCATATAAATCACTTCTATTGTAAAAAAGATACCCATATTGCATAGGTTGGATTTTCATAAATTAAGGTGACTTTTATGGGATATCATGAGGGATCTGTTTCTTAATCTGAATACCAACCTTCAGTTTCCATTTCAAAGATCTAGGCTAGGCACTGGGTAAAACAGGCGACTCTAACACAAAGAGTTTATTACTTGCAAGCAGCTTCTCCACATAGTCCTTTTTCCAGTAATCTGACACCACTTTTTATCAGCCCGGTGACTGGAATTTCTCCAACACTAAATTCAAATCAGGAATTGGAATTCACTTCAATAAACATTTACTGAGTGCTTATTGTGCCACTGAGGAAGTGCTAAGTTAAGGAATAAACTCATTTAAACTCAACTAAAGAACATATCTTTCTCCCACACCCCAGGACATCCTCTGATTTTTCACCATATCAAATTCCAAAACCAGAACTTCTAGATTCTGATACATTAGGAATGAGAGCTGAGACGCTGATTTTTTGAGACAATTTCCACTCCTCAAAACACGAGGAATGGAGCCTCTTAGAGCCTCAGCAGCATTGTGTGTATCTCCCTTGCACACACGTTCAGTTCTCACATGGTTCAGAACGCCTTGTCTGAGCATGTCAAAATAATCTGAATAAGCCTGTTCTCACAATATTTGTGGAGAGACTAGAACCAAACGTACTGGTAACCTCTTGAGAACAAGCTGTCTAGTGAGATTTATGCTCCACAGTTCAAATGAAAGGAACTTAGAAACATATCCAAACTCTTAGTATTTATCTAGATGCAACGACAAGCTTTCTAAACTGTCCCCACTGATGCCCAAGAAGCACTATCACAAAATAGAACCTTTCAAACAACGCAGCATGTGAGTTAGAGACTTCTGAACACCTAGAGGCATCAGAAATCTAATCGTTCTCCTAAATGTCTATGAGATTAATATCAAACACAAAATACATATTTTTAATAATATAATTTAAACATGGAGCCCATAAAGTTTGCAACTCACAACAAGAATTATTTTACTCTAGTTGTAACTCTTCTGCCATGTCCCACGTTAGGGAGATGGAGTGGTTGACAAGAACCAGATCTAGAAGGACGGCTGCACAATCTCTTTCTGGTCCCTATTCTATCCTCGATGCCAGTGGTCCCCAACCTTTTTGGCATCAGGGACCAGTTTTGTGGTCTCCAATTTTTCCATGGATCGGGGCACAGAGATAGTTTCAGGTCGATTCAAGTACTTTACATTTATTGTGCATGTTATTTCTATTACTATTACATTGTAATATATAATGAAGTAATTATACAACTCACCATCAGTGGAATCAGTGGGAGCCCTGAGCTTGTCTTCCCAAAACTAGACGGTCCCATCTGGGGATGATGGGAGACAGTGACAGATCATCAGGCATTAGATTCTCATAAGGAGCATGCAAAATAGATCCCTCGCATGCACAGTTCACAATAGGGTTCACACTCTTATGAGAATCCAATACCGCTGCAATCTGACAGGAGGTGAAGTTCAGGCGGTAATGTGAGTAATGGGGAGTGGCTGTAAATACAGATGAAGCTTCGCCCACTTGCCCGCCACTCACCACCTGCTGTGCAGCCTGGTTCCAACAGGTCATGGACTGGTAGAGGCCCATGTCCTGGGTGTTGGGCACCCCTGCTCTGTGCCTACAGGACCATGAGCAAATGACTTCAGGCCTCATTCTCTTCATTTATTTCTTCTGTCACGGAAACCTTTGAGGGCAAGGGATTGTGTCTTCTCTACCTCCATTCCTATCACAGGGCCTGGCACATAGTAAGTGATCAATAAATGTCTGCAGAGCAAATGAGAAAAATAATGGCTTTAAACCAGATACTATATAAACTCCCCTCCAATGCTAAAGTTAACTTGGCAAAGAAAATATCAGAGTGGTCATTTGAATCGCGAGAAAAGAAACGAAAAGAAAGAGAGCTTTGATTCCAGAATCTGAGACACTAAGTGCTTCCCAGTATTTTCTTTTTATTAAGGTTTATGTAACTATTCTTTATATGGAACATTTTCATGCAGACTTTTGTATAGATCCCCTTAAAATATATCTCGTGTTGACCGACAGACTGATGGTAGTACAGTTTTGGTCTAATCAAATTATGCATTTTATCTGATAGTTCCACGGCAGAGAGAGTAAGCCATGTCTGGAACAAAGTGAAAAATGAGATCAGAAGGTTAAAAGCCTTCAAATTATTTCCATGAGCAAAAGAGTAAAAAGGAATAACTCTATAGTACATTATACAACATATTGAAGAGGCATCAGTCAAAGATGGAACTGTGATAACAGCTTGAAGAATGATATGAATGATATATAGATGTACTTTCAATTACATCCCTGCCATTTTACTTGTAAATACTGTGACTGTATTACCTCCATTTGGCAAGAGTGACAGATTATTTTTGTTAGCATGCCCCTCCTCACCCTATCTGATTTTATTTTAATATACTCATGCCATTAGAATATGTTATCTGGAAAAAATCACTGTGGGAAGAAAAGATGAGAGTATTCATTCACTGTAGACAGAGGACCAGGGTTTGTATAGTCTTTCTTATTGTTACTCCAAAGAATGTAGTTCACAGCCATTCTCATCAGAGAGGTGTGCTAATACTGTTCACAGGAATGCTGTCTGCCACCAGTAAGCCGTACAATACCAGTTATGCAAGTAACTGGTTATCAATGCTTTTGCTTCTCAAATTACAGCAAGAAGAGTGATAGAAGCCTTGACAAAATCAACACAACAGCATTTACATGGTCTGTGTAAAGAACTGTGTCTTAGCAGTGACGTGAGAGATGACCCGGGTGGGTTCTGTTTAGACCGGTTGATGCCTGTGTACTACCAGCATATGGGGTGAATTTTACTACATAGTTTCCTGTTCTCAAGTATTCACAGCCCAGTATGATAGTGACAACACATCTTGTTCAAGATTGAAGTAATCAACACATCTATATGACTTGGAAGAATCATTCAAAAACTGAACACTCAGATATCTCTACTGGTTCTGTCGCTAGGTCACACTGGGTGATGGCTGGCCAACAACCTTTCTCAGATTGCATAAATAAGATAGTAAGTTAGACTTTTCTCCCTCTGGGTCAAGGAAAGTTCAGAAAGAAGGTCATGCTTCCATGTCATCTATGAAAGAGAGAAGAGTCACCAGAATAAACAAATAAGCAGCAAACGGGGGATGAGAAAAAAGATAATGAAAATGAACGTGGGGTAGAGTTGAGGGCTAGCAAGAGAGAAATGGAGGAAGACAAAAGGGGCGCTACAAAAGAACTACCAAATACAATTGAAGAATGCCTTCCACTTGTCCATAAGTGTTAGTATTGAAACGTAGAGTCTTAGTGAAACAGCTGACGTAAGCCCTTTTCTGGTGACTTGGATAAAACTTAATTCTTTCAGATGTTGTCACAGAAACGGCTTAAGGGGTTCCAGAACAGAAATGTGATTGGATGTTCTCAGCCTTGAGCTGAGAGAGGACATTCTCCAAAGGAACTGAGGTGGCCACAAAACCAGAGTACATTTAGTACACTTGCTTTGCCATTACCCAGGCCAAGTAACCAAAAAAACTTTAACTGTTACAGATAGAGAATACATGTGATAGAAGTCCCACCACGTGCAGCACCAGCACACTGGAATGCCTTTCCATCTCCCAGTTTCCCCAGGCCCTATCCTACCATTCCTATAGGTTAGATCAAATGCTACTTCCTCATAAAGGTTTTCCTGAACGTTCAACTGAAGGTGGCCTTTAAATCACCAGGATAGCTAGTAGATTTTATTTGTAACCACTTAGGTTACCCATTACTTTCTACCCAGTGCTGTAGACATCAGCATATGTATCTTATCCTTCAACATGGGGTCTAGAATATAGTATACACTAAATAAATGTTTGAGCAAAAGACAGCGGTAAGGAGAGAGGGAGGGAAAAAAGGAAAGGAATAACTATTTCTGAGGAAGTATCCAGAGTAAAATAAATACTTTTAAATAAACATGCATTGATGAGGAAGGAAATGAAGCTTCAGGGGCCCTCATGTACACTGGCTCCTACTAAGGTCTTGGGAGGGGCCCAAGCTTTATGTTCACTATTGTTCTTCCACTCTGACTGTCTTCTGTGTATGCTCATGTAGAGAAGTGTTAGAATCATCATGTGGCCTTTGAGATTGGTTAAGAAAGGTTGAGTCAGGGAGACATTTAGCTGAGTGTCATGGGATATATTTACATGGTCTGCTGTCACTATGGTGTGTGCTTAAGTCATCACCTGTCGTCATTGTATAGGAATGAGTTCCTGGAATGCTTCAATGTCCCTGGGCCCATTACTGTCCTAGCTCTGTGACACAGATTTGCGGGACCAGAAGTCACATGTCATTAATGTGTCCTATAACACCCAGCATGGAAATGAAACTGGTAGAGGAGAGAAATAGGAGTAAAATGCATAGAGACAGAAATTGAGTCTGCTGGAAATTCAACCAATACTCAGATGTGTAAAAGTATACATGTGGAGTACTACTTGGTTTTCGATGATGCAAATGGAGATACTTTCTCTTTAGGAATGTGCTTAGTAATAAATTGAAAACAATTATAAATGCACTGCTTACTTGATTTTTCTTTTTGATGCTAATTGCACAAAATAGAACTCATCAGCTATGAACCTGCAGTAAGAGTAAGGGTGTTGTAATAGCTTACAAATAAAAGAAACTTGATAGGAGTGTCCCCAAATTTGATTATCTTAATTTTCAAACAACAATACTAATAAAAGTTGTGCAGATTAAAGGCAGTTTTCCAAACTTTTAAAAACTATAATAATAAAAAAATGTTTATCACTCAGGCTAGAAGAAAGATAACTTTTTTCTAAGTATAAACATTATTTTCTTTCTTTTTCAACTTTTGTTTTTGTTTCAGGGGATACATGTGCAAGTTTGTTACATCAGTAAGTTGTGTGTCCCAGGGATTTGGTGTACAAACTATTTCATCACCCAGGTAGTGAACACAGTACCCAATAGATAGTTTTTCGATCCTCACCCTTCTCCTAGCCTCCACACCAAGTATGTCCTAGCATCTATTGTTCCCCTCTTGGTGACTATGTGTGTTCAGTGTTTAGCTCCCACTTACAAGTGAAAACATGTGGTATTTGGTTTTCCGTTCATGTTAGTTTGCTAAGAATAATGGCCTCCAGCTCCATCTACATCCCTGCAAAGGACATGATCTCTTTCTTTTCATGGCTGCACAGTGTTCCATGGTGCATACATACCACATTTTCTTTACCCAGTCTATTACTGATGGGCATTTAGGTTGATCCCATGTCTTTGCTATTTTGAATAGTGCTGCAATGAACATACAAGTGCATTTGTCTTTTCATTAGGTTTCTGCCATTACTTTTAATGGCAGAAACCACAATTACTTTTGCACCAACTTAACAGAACAATTTATATTATTTAGGTATACACCCAGTAATGGGATTGCTAGGTCAAATGGTAGTTCTAGTTTACATTCTTTGAGAAATCCCTGAACTGCTTTCCACAGTGAGACTGAACTAATTTATATTCCCAACAGGAGTGCACGAGCATTCCCTTTTCACCACAACCTTGCCAACATCTATTAATTTTGACTTTTTAGTAATAGCCATTCTGAGTGGTGTCAGAAGGAATCTCATTGTGTTTTTGATTTGCATTTGTCTAGTGATTACTGATGTTGGGCATTTTTTCATATGCTTGTTGGTTAATTGCAGATCTTTTAGAAATGTCTGTTCATGTCCTTTGCCCATTTTTAAATGGGGATGTTTTTGCTTGCTGCTTTGTTTGAGTTCCATATAGATTCTCAGTATCAGACTTTTGTCAGATGCATAGTTTGCAAATATTTTCTCTCATTCTATAGGCTGCCTGTTTACTCTGTTGATAGTTTCTTTTGCTGTGCTGCAGAAGCTCTTTAATTAGGTCTCACTTGTCAATTTTTGTTTTTGTTGCAATTGCTTTTGGAGACCTCATATGAAATTTTTGCCAAAGCCTAGAATAGTATTTCTAGAATAGAATTTCCTAGGTTTTCTTCTAAGATTTTTATAGATTTAGGTCTTACGTTTAAGTCTTCAATCCATCTTGAGTTGACAAATGTTGAATATCAATGGTTGTAGGTGTGCAGCACAATTACTAGGTTCTCTAGCTTCTTTCATTGGTTTATGTGTCTGTTTTTGTACCAGTACCATGAAGTTTTAGTTACTGCAGCCTTGCAGTTTAATTTGAAGTCAGGTACTGTGATGACTCTGGCTTTGTCCTTTCTACTTAGCACTGCTTTGCCTATTTGGGCTCTTGGTGGTTCCATATAAATTTTACAATAGTTTTTTTTTTTTTTTTTCCTATTTCTGTGAAAGATAATATTGGTAGTTTGACAGGAATATCACCGAATTTATAAATTGCTTTGGCCAGTATGACTGCCCAAAATTTTAACAATATTGATTTTTTTCCTATCAGTGAACATGAAATGATTTTCCATATCTTTGTTTCATCTCTGATTTATTTCAGCTGTGTTTTATAATTCTCATTACAGAGATCTTTCACCTCTCTGGTTAGCTGTATTCCTAGGTATTTTATTCTTTCTGTGGCTACTGTGAATGGGATTGTGTTCCTCATTTGGGTCTCAGTTTGGACATTATTGGTGTATAGAAAGGCTACTGATTTTTGTGCACTGATTTTCTATCTACAACTTTGCTGAAGTTGTTTATCAGATCAAGGAGCTTTTGGGCAGAGTCTATGGGGTTTTCTAGGTAACATGACATCATCTGCAAACAGAAATAGTTTGACTTTCCCTCTTTCTATTTGGAGCTCTAGAATTTCCAGTACTATGTTGAATAGGAGTGGTGGGAGTGGGCATCCTTGTCTTGTTCCAGTTCTCAAGGGGAGTGCTTCCAGCTTTTGCCTGTTCGGTATGACGCAGGCTGAGGGTTTGACATAGATGGTTCTTATTATTTTGAAGTATGTTCCTTCAATTTCAAGTTGTTGAAGGGATTTTGAATTTTATCAAAACCCTTTTTTGCATCTGTTGAGATGACCATGTGGTTTTTTGTCTTTAGTTCTTTTATGTGATGAATCACATTCATTGATTTGTGTATGGTGAACCAACTTTGCAACCCAGGGCTAAAGCCTATTTGATTGGGTTGAATTAGCTCTTTGATGTGCTGCTGGATTCAATTGGCTAGTATTTTGTTGAAGATTTTTGTGTCTATGTTCATCAAGGATATTGGCCTGAAGTTTTCACTTTTGGTTGTTGTATCTCTGTCAGGTTTTGGTATCAGAATGATGCTGGCGTTATAGAATGATTGAGGGAGGAGTCCCTCCCCCTCGATTTTTGCAAACTATTTAGTACGATTGGTACCAGCAATTCTTTATACATCTGGTAGAATTCAGCTGGGAATCCATCTGGTCTATCCAGAACTTTTACTGGTTGGTAGGTTTTTTATAACTGATTCAATTTTGGAACTCATTATTGGTCTATTCAGGATTTTAATGTCTTCCTGCTTCAATCTTGTGAGGTTTTATGTTTCCAGGAATTTATTCATTTCTTCTAGGTTTTCTAATGCGTGTCTGCAGTGCTGTTCATAAGAGTCACTGAGGGTTTTTTGTATTGCTGTGGGGTTGGTGGTAATGTACCCTTTGTCATTTCTGTGTGTGTTTATTTAGTTCTCTTTATTTGTTCTTTATTAATCTAGCTAGTAGTCTGACAATCTTATTTATTCTTTCAAAAAGATCTTTTGTATGTATCAGAATTTTGTTCAGTTCAGCTCTGATTTTAATTATTTATTTTCTTCTGTCAACTTTGGAATTTGTTTGGTCTTGTTTTTCTAGTTCCTCTAGGTGTGATGTTAGGTTGTTGAGATTTTTCTAACTTACAGATGTAGGTGTTTGTCTCTACAAACATTTTTCTTAATATTGCTTTAGCTGTGTTCTCTGGTATGTTGTATCTATTTTCATTAGTTTCAAAGAATTTTTTTTTATTTCTGCCTTAATTTCATTCTTTACTCAAAAGTCATTCAGGAACAAGTTGTTTGATTTCCATGTAATTGCATGGTTTTGAGAGGTCTTAGTATTGATTTATATTTTTATTGCACTGTGGTCTGAGAATGTGGTTGGTATGATGTCAGTTACTTTGAATTCTTTGAGAATTGCTTTATGAATGGGTGTGTAGTCAATCTTAGAGTATGTGTCATGTGCAGATGAGAAGAATGTTTATTCTGTTGTTGTTGGGTGAAATATTCTGCAGATGTCTCATAGGTCCATTTGGTCAAGTGTTGAGTTTTGGTCCCAAATATCTTTGTTGGTTTTCTGCTTTAATGATCTCTCTAGAAATGTCAGTGGAGTGTTCAAGTCTCCCACTATTATTATGTGATTATCTAGTCCCTTTGTAGTTCTCTAATAACTTGTTTTATAAATCTGGGTGCTCCCTTGTTGGGTGCATACATACTTAGAACTGTTAAGTCTTCTTGTTGAATTGAACCCTTTATCATTATGTAATGCCCTTTTTTGTCCTTTTGAATCATTATTGGTTTACAGTCTGTTTTGTCTGAAATAGAATAGCAACCTCTGCTCTATTTTGTTTTCCATTTGCTTGATAGATCTTTCTCCATCCCTTTACTTTGAGCCTAAAGGTGTCACTGCATGTGAGATGGGTCTCTGGAAAACAGCATAGAGTTGGGCCTTGCTCCTTCATCCAATTTGCCACTCTGTGTCTTTTTAAGTGGGGCATTTAGCCCACATAAATTCAAGATTAATACTGATACATAAGCATTTGATCTTGCCATCATGTTGTTACCTGGTTCTTATGTAGACTTGATGGTATAGTTGCTTTATAGTATTAGCAGGCTATGTACTTAAATGTGTCCTTGTAGAAATAGGTAACAGTCTTTCATGCTTATCATTCCCTTAAGGACCTGTTGTAAGGCAGGTCTGGTAATAAACTCTCAGCATGAAATTATCTTTGTATTCTCTCTGCAGAAAATATTATGAAATTAGGTTGTACAGTTAGATAATCAATGAATATGCTGCTACAAAATGTAAGAAAAAGTAATCAGGAATTTAATTCATAAGAATGTTATTTTTCAAGATTTTTGTGATTTTTGAGGTATTTCATAGCTTTTATTAATTTATAACATGTTGCATTTCCTCTGTCATTTAAAATAAATATTCATTTGCCTACATAATTGTTATGAGCTGAGTCATGTCTCCCTTCAAATTAATATGTTGAAGTCCTAACCCCTAGTATCTCAGATTGTGACTATATTTGGAGAAAGGGCCTTTAAAGAGGCCATTAAGTTAAAATGAGAGCAGTAGGGTGGACCTTAATCCAATACGACTGGAATTGTCCTTATAAAAAGAGGCACTAGGACACAAAGAAGCAGAGGAAAGACCATGTGAGGACACAGAGAGAAGGTGGCCATTTTTATCCAAGGAGAAAGCTCTTAGAGGAAAGCAACCTTATCAGTACCTTGATCTCAGACTTCTAGCCTCTAGAATTGAGGAAAAAAAAAATCTGTAGTTTATGTCACTCAGTTTGTGGTACAGTTGTCCCTTCATCTCTGAAGGGGATCAGTTCTAGGACTCCATGCAGATGCCAAAATCTATGGATGCTCAAGTCCCTTATATATATGATATGCTATTTGTACATAACCTACACATATCCTCTTACATAGTTTAAATCATCTCTAGATTAGTTAAAATACCTAATACAATGTGAATGCTATGTAAATAGTTATATTGTATTTTGAGTATTTTCTAGTATTGTATTGTTACTTGTTATTTTTTTACAAACACTTTCCATTGGCAGTTGGTTGAATTCTGAATGCAGGATACTTGAATATGAAGGGCTGACTGTATTTTGTTATAGCAGTCCTACCAAAATAATAGAATATTGTTATGCATACAGAAGTTATTCCCAAAGTGATAAGCTTCAAAGCTTCAGGTCTCATAAAATGTGAATATATCTTTTTTTTTTTTTTTTTTTTTTTTTTTTTTTTTTTTTTTTTTTTTTTTGAGATGGAGTCTCGCTCTGTCACCCAGGCTGGAGTGTAGTGGCGCAATCCTGGCTCACTGCAAGCTCTGCCTCCCGGGTTCATGCCATTCTCCTGCCTCAGCCTCTCAGAGTAGCTGGGACTATAGGCACCCGCTACCACACCCGGCTAATTTTTTTTTGTATTTTTTAGTAGAGACGGGGTTTCACCATGGTCTCGATCTTCTGACCTCGTGATCTGCCTGTCTCGGCCTCCCAAAGTGCTGGGATTACAAGCGTGAGCCACCGCGCCCGGCCATGAATATATCTTAACACACATACACATACTTATAAATTAATCTCACTGCTCATTATTGAGAGTATTAACTAAAATAGGTAAGGCCCACTCTGTTTTGTTAGAAATCCTTACTTTTTGCACATACATTTTTACAAATGCTTTCCATTTAACAGCCATTTACATCATAACTACCAAATGGTTAATAGACTTGAATCATTTAATCACAACATTTATTTGGCTTCTGAAATATGTGCAACCTTATCAGCTATGGAGTCACTGTCTGCAGACACTTCTTAGATGGAATACTAAGTAATACCTAAATATCAGCCCAGGCCTTTTATTCAGTTTCCTGTTTAATGAATTTCATATTTATCAATTTAAATGTTAAGCAACTGGAAACGGGCATTCTGTAGGCAGAAAAGCTGGCAACTATGATTTCAAGTTCCACATATTTCATATTGTTGATTCTGTATACAAGGGACAAAGATTCAATGATCTATATAGTATGGAAAATTGGAAAACTGACTTGCCTTCTCTGAAATGTTTCATCATCTGTAAAAGATGTACAGTTGTACAGTTATTATCTCATCATCTCAATGAGTTCTTTTTTGAGGACCACATTCACAATGGTTATAAAAATGTGTCCCATTAAAATGGCTTTACTGTTATTTTATCAGACAGTGATAAAGTATCTATCAATGTATTATCTTAAATATCCCAATACCAGAGGTTTTATGGATTTTTTTTTAAAGTCCTAATTATACTGTGAGGCCTTGGGTAGTCATTCTGTGGGTCTTAGTTTTCTTATGAATGGGCATCTTTGAAAAGCAAAGGCAACATATTTATTTCATCTCTGAAGGTCTAAATATCAGTGAATTTCCCATCATTGAACAAATATTTTGGGGTAGCTATTATGTTCTAGAAGATTATTGACAAAGTTTTGTCTTAATTTCTAGGATATTTTTATGACTGAAATTAGTTAACCCTTAAAATAGAAAACTAGACATCTGTCTTTAATAGGAAATGCTAACACTAAGAATAAAGGAATATAGAAACCTAAGACTTCCCTCACATGATAACATCTTGCTAAAGGAAATAGAAATCATGTGGTTAAAAAATAAAGAAAAGGAGGAAGGAGGAGGGAAGGAAGGAAGGAAGGAAGGAAGGAAGGAAGGAAGGAGGAGAAGGAGAAGGAGAAGGGGAAGGAAGGAAGGAGGAGAAGGAGAAGGAGAAGGAGAAGGGGAAGGGAAGGGAAGGGAAGGGAAGGGAAGGGAAGGGAAGGGAAGGGAAGGGAAGGGGAAAGGAAAAGGGAAAGGGAAAGGGAAAGGGAGGAAGGGAAGGGAAGGGAAGGGAAGGGAAGGGAAGGGAAGGAGGGAGGGAGGAGAAGGAAGGATATTTCTACTTGACTCCCTATTAATAGTCTGGTACTAGAACTCACAGAACTGCCACAGAAGGCTGAACAGTCCTGGGCTTTTCACATGATCAGGTTTGCACTTCCATGGTTCTCCCAAATATGGATTTCTAAACAAACTTGGACAAGGCTCACTCACTCGGCATTTCTCCTGCAGGAATGCAACTCAATGTTCTATCCAAAGGTTTCAAGAACGACAGTTTTTGGATGTTTATTTAATCGTCTCTCAAGCCATGTTTGTTTTGAATAAATGGAAAATGTGATTAGTAAATGGAACATTCATTTTGTTAGACTGCCTCTAAACTCCAGATATAAATGGGCTGGATTTTACAGCTTATTTTAACATTTCCTTTTTCCTATACCCTTTTTCTGATCAGCTCTTCAACAGTGATATAATTTCTTTTAATGCAAATGTACAAAACATTGTTACTCCTGACTTTTGGCAAGCAGTTCACAAGTTTGGGTGAAAAGACATTGCTCTTGAAAAACGGGTCATTTTGGCCGGGCGCCGTGGCTCATGCCTGTAATCCTAGCACTTTGGGAGGCCGAGGCAGGCGGATCACGAGGTCAGGAGATCGAGACCATCCTGGTTAACTTGGTGAAATCCCATCTGTACTAAAAATACCAAAAAAATAAGCCGGGCATGGTGGAGGGTGCCTGTGGTCCCAGCTACTTGGGAGGCTGAGGCAGGAGAATGGAATGAACCTGGGAGGCAGAGCTTGCAGTGAGCCAAGGTCTCGCCACTGCACTCCAGCCTGGGTGACAGAGCAAGACTCCGTCTCAAAAAAAAAAAAAAGAAAGAAAAAAAAAAGAAAAATGGGTCATTTTTAGTTTTTCTATGTCTTTCCTTCTCACTAGGACACATTGTGCTGATGCAGAACAATGGAGCTGAGGAGGTCTTTAGCTCGTCTTGCATCTATCAGAACTCAGCAGTACTTTCCTCTTTGAGGTTCAATATTATTGGCTAATGATATTCTGCTTAATTCTACTCTATAGCCCACCAATTACACCCCTCGCCTTGCCGGTTGATTCATAGGTGCTTGGCCAGGGCAGGCTAGAAGATGAAAAAGGAAGAGATGACCTGAAGCTCTGTACTAGAGAAACAACTAGGAGGATTGTCTGGCAGACACCCGCCCAATGGCCTCATGTTAAGGAGCATCCTCAGCAGCTTAACATATATGTCCTGCTCAGGATAAAAGATAACTAGATTTAAGACTTAAAGTTGAGTTGCTGCACAGCGGAGATAATTTTTTTAAACATACTTTCACAAAGAGGCAGTGTAGTATAATGGGTATAAACTTGGGGCATGCAGTCTTCAGCAAGTAATTTTTTCCCTTTCTCAGTTTCTGACTCAGTAAAAAATCAAGGTGTTTATAGTATCTTCAGCCGGGCACGGTGGCTCACGCCTGTAATCCCAGCACTCTGGGGGGCCAAGGCGGGTGGGCCACTTGAGGTTAGGAGTTCGAGACCTGCCTGGCCAACATAGTGAAACCCTGTCTCTATTAAAAATACAAAAATTAGCTGGTTATGGTGGCGCATGCCTGTAATCCCAGCTACTCAGGAGGCTGAGGCAGGAGAATCACCTGAACCTGGGAGGCGGAGGTTGAAGTGAGCTGAGATTGCATCACTGCACCCCAGCCTGGGAGACAGAGTGAGACTCTCTTTCAAAAGGAAAAAAAAAAGTATCTTCATAGACTTTTTGAGGCTATATGAACCAATGTACATGAAGGCAACACATACAGGAAATAATAACTAATTGGGTGCTTCCTAGCATTTACACTTAAGAGCCACTCTTTAAGCCCTTATGTAATTTTTGTTTTAAATGATCTAGTCATCCATACATATCTAATAATGGGGGCAATGTCTATTTCCTTAAAAAGTGAAGATGTTAGCTCTCTCTCCTTTTTTTTTCTTTTATTTGAGATGGAGTCTCTCTCTGTTGCCCACCTGGAGTGTAGTGGTGCCATCTGGGCTCACTGCAACTTCCACCTCCCAGGTTCAAGCAATTCCCCTGCCTCAGCCTCCCAAGTAGCTGGAATTACAGGCATGCGCTACTACGCCCGGCTAATTTTTGTATTTTTAGTAGAGACAGGGTTTCACCATGTTGGTCAGGCTGGTCTCAAACTCCTGACCTAATGATCTGCCTGCCTCAGTCTCCCAAAGTGCTGGGATTACAGGTGTGAGCCACTGTGCCTGGCCCAGCTCTCTTTTTCAAAGAAATAATATTTCACAATAATGAAAAACATCTATGAGTGGGTGGAGTCCAGCATCACTAATAATACATATCTGATTTTGAGGATGAGCTAAGTTTTTGTTCAACATTGTATGTCCTTTGGCATCTGAAAATATATGTTAGGTATTTATTGAAATCAAAACTTAAAAAAAAATGCAGTAATATAGTAACATTTCAAGTATAACAAAAACCACATATTTCCTCCACATTTTTTTCGTAGAATTTACTATGAAACTAATATGCTTGGCTGTGGTAATGCCATAAACAATGTGGCTAAATGACATACGTCCCAGCTAGACAGAATTACGTTGTAAGCAGTTCATGTGCTACGTAAAAAGTCCTTGAGATGCCCCAATATTAGTTTTGGAAAATTAGCCTATTAATGAAAACAAAGAGAATACAGAGTATTGGGTAAGTCATTTCAAGGCACAGGTATAACTTGAAAAGGGGAGAAAGAGGAAAGTGAGGAAATATCAAGCTGATGAGAAGAGTCCAGGTTAAGGTGAGTGACACTGGTGTGAACATAAAGTCTGCAAAAACAGATACCGTTATCTGCCATTTGCTGGTTGTATTGCCATCTGGGTGATGGCTGGATGAGACCAACAGAATCTCTAGCTGCTTAGAAGAATGCTCTTGTTAACCCAATTGATTTCATCATAGAAACAGAAATAGATAAAACTTTCATCTTTCACCTGTGCCCATGCCACCCCTGACTTCAGAGCATTCAGTTTTTAACTGCTAAAATGCCATTAAAAAATAGTGGTGTAATCCCAGCCTGTAATCCCAGCACTTCGGGTGGCCAAAGTGGGTGGATCACCTGAGGTCAGGAGTCTGAGACCAGCCTGGCTAACAATGCGAAACTCCATCTCTACTAAACATACAAAAATTAGCTGGGCATGGTGGTGCATGCCTGTAATCCCAGCTACTCAGGAGGCTGAGGCAGGAGAATCACTTGAACCCAGAGGCGGAGGTTACAGTAAGCCAAGACTGCACCACTGCAATCCAGCCTGGGTGACAGAATGAGACCCCGTCTCAAAAAAAAAAAAAAAAAAATGGAGTGCATCTAAATGAATACTAATTTATTGGTTACACACACTAGGATGTGAATGGTAGAAAGATGAAGAACATAGCTGGAAATGGTAGACTAGATTTAAAAAAAAGTGGTACATATAAACTATGAAATACTGTGCAGTCAAAAAAAATAATGAAATCATGTCCTTTGCAGCAACATAGATGGAGCTAGAGGCCATAATCCTAAGCAAACTGATGCAGGCACAGAAAGCCAAATACCACATGTTCTCACTTATGAGTGGGAGCTAAACACTGAGCACACATGGGCATAAACTTGAGAATAACAGACACCACAGACTACCAGATGGGGAGGAAGGGAGAGGGCACGGGCTGAAAAATTACCTTTTGGATACTATGCTTACCACCTGGGTCCAATTACCCATGTAGCAATCCCACACACGTATCCCCTGCATCTAAAATAAAAGCTGAAATTTAAAAAAAAGAACATTTATAAAAGCACAGCTATTTAAGCCCACATAAACAACTCTTTTTTTTGGAATTAAATTGCTTTTTTAAAAAAAATTAGGTTCTGGGGTACATGTGCAGAACGTGCAGGTTTCTTAACACAGGTATACACGTGCCATGGTGGATTTCTGCACCCATCAACCCAACAACTCTTGATAATAGGAACTCTATGTGGTTCCATGTCAATTCAGTAGATGTTATTTCACTTGTTGGTTGACTCTTTGATTTATTCATGAGTGCCTGATACATGCAATGTACTATCTTAGGCATACAGAAACAAAACTGAAACAGACATGGTTTCCACTCTTGAAGAACATGGATTTGTATTTGAGAGACAGACACATAATAAGAATAAAATCAAATGCGGTGGGAGGTTGCAGAGAAAATGAGATCCTCATACCCTGCTGGTGGGAATGGAAAATGGGGTAGCCCTGTTGGAAAGCAATTCAGCAGTTCCTCAAAATGTTGAACATTAAATTACCATGTGACTCAGCAATCCCACTTTTAGGTGTATGCCCAAGAAAACGGAAAACATATGTCTACTCAAATATTGATAGAAGCATTATTTATAATAGCCAAAAGACAGAAAAACCTCAAATGTCCATCAATTGATGAAAATATAAATACAATGTGATGTATTCATACAATGGAATATTATTTAGCAATAAAAAGGAATACAGCAATCACATATGCTATAACATGAATGGAAATTGAAAATATTATACTAAGAATCCAGTAACAAAAGACTATATATGGTATCATTACAAATGTCCAAAATTGTTAAATCTATAGATACAGATATTAAATTCATGGTTACCTAGACTTAGAGGGTTTGGGGAAAAAGAAAAGTCACGGCTCATTGGTATGGGATTTCTTCCTGGTGTAAAGAAATTGATTGTGATAGTGATTGCACATATACTATATTTAAGAATACAGTAAAATATACCGTGAATATACTAAAAATAATTTAATTGGGTATTTAAATGGATGAATTACATTGTATGCAAATGGTCTTAAAAATGTTATTACATAAAAATACTGAATGAGGTGCATATTGTAGTAAATGAATAAAAAAAATGCTATGAGAAAAAATTCAGAGGAAAGATAAACTAATAATATGTGGGAACTGGAAGAATGGTCAAACTTCTCCAAGAAGTTAATATTAGAGATAGATCTTGAAGTTTAAATAAGAGTTTATCAGAGTGGGAAAAAAAGGAGGGATATAGAACCTATTCTGCACATAGCATGTTAATTTTTGATTTTGATATTCTGTTCTTCCTTCCCTGAAAATTTCCACTTACTGTCACAACAACTTCTGATTTAAGATTCAGGATCTGCTGGACAAGAAATAATACTAAATAGTTCAGGGATGTTCAAGAACTTTTAATAAGAATCTAAATTTCATCAAGTTCTTCCCATATTTTTGATCAGCAGTCAACAATGTTTTTCTGTAAAGAGATACACAGAAAATGTTTTAATATCTGTAGGCCATACGGTCTCTGTTGCATCTTCTCAGCTCTGCTGTTGTAGTGTGAGAGCAGCCATTGATAGCATGGAATGAAGCGAGTATGGCTGTATTTCAAGCAAACATTATTTACAAAATCAGGTGGCAAGTGACATTTGGCCCACAGGGTGTCGTGTGCTGGGTCCTGCTTCATATTCTCTGGGCTGCCTTCCTGAACTCCTCTCCAGTTCCCATTTTTCTGCCCCTGCAGAGACCACCAGCCTCAGTTGTCTTCTAGTACCTCACTTAACTAATATTTTGTGTGCTTTGGATGGGGTGGGTAGCAGGATTAAAAAGCATGGTTTCTGGCCGGGCATGGTGGCTCAAGCCTGTAATCCCAGCACTTTGGGAGGCCAAGGTGAGTGGATCACCTGAGGTCAGGAGTTTGAGACCAATCTAGCCAACATGGTAAAACCCCGTCTCTACCAAAAATACAAAAATTAGCTGGGCCTGGTGACAGATGCCTGTAATCCCAGCTACTTGGGTGGCTGAGGCAGGAGAATCACTTGAACCCGGGAGGCAGCGGTTGCAGTGAGCCCAGATTACACCACTGCACTCCTGCCTGGGTGACAAGAGTGACACGCTGTCTCAACGAAAAAGAAGAAAAATTAAAAAGCATGGTTTCCTCTGGTAAAACCTACTAATATCATCTATAGTAAACTTATTCAGACTTACGTTAAAATTGCATTATGAACCACAAAAAATAAGTAACAGCTAACTGATAAATCCATAAATAAAACAACTACCACACTTATACTTTATCCTTCTTGTTTTACAATCATCCCTAAATGTGAATTCAGAAAAAGATAGTGTCATATTTGAGGAGGCATAAATATATCAAACACTTATAAAGACTGAATAACAAGGCACCTCTTATCTTGAATTCAGATTTAGGGTGTGCACAGTTTCAGCTCCTTAACTCTTAATAGCAATGTTGACTGAATCTTGGGTTTCAAATAATGTTAAATATACGTTATGTCCCAGAAACACTACTCAGAAGTTTTAGTCTCTAAACTCTGCGCCAAAGGAATATTTTATGTTTGGACAACTCTACACAAAATAGAGCTAATATATACAAACACAGACAGCTACAAATGGGGGCAAGTTTCACAGAGTGGAAAGAACACTGGGCTGGCAGTGAGGCAACGTCAGTTCTTACCCTCCCTTAGGTATTCAGTATTGGTAGGATACTAAAGAAGTTGCCTCTGAACAACTTATAAAGTTTTTCTTATGTGAGAGTGTTTTGTAAATTTTATAAGTGATAGAAAAAAACGTTAAATGTTATTATCTCATATTTTCAAAATTTTATTTTAGGGAAGCAACCTTCTGAAATAAACCAAACTGTATTATTTGAAGATCCTTCTCTGAAGTCCAAAGATGAAACAGATCAAACACCATATCATTTGTTAAGAGTAATTCTAAAAGTTGGGGTTGCTGTACTCCAGAAAATCACAGAACTAAGGTAACAAGTAAATCTTTGTATGTGGGACGATGGCGCTTTTGATACTATAGTAGTAAAAATATGTGTCTTTCACTATAAGACACTTCCTAACATTCTGTGTGCAAAAGATTTCAAAGCTTTAATATTCACCAGAAATTATTTATCAATAATGGTTCAAATTTCTTTGTTTGGTGAAGAAGAGAATAACTATAGTCTCTTGTTGAAATTGGACAGTAGGAGTGTTTGTAGCTGGCCAAGAAAGAAATGAGATTCCCAAAGGAATATATCAATATGTCAATAAGCAAAATAACTGCTTTGCTTAGAACTGAAGTAAAACAAAACAAAGAAAAAACACTGATAAATAGAAGTTCTCTCACTCTGTAAACACAAATAATTACATATTGCCAGAATCACCTGTTAAAATGATTTGCTGAACTTTCCAAAGGGATTTGAGACCTGGGGTATTTTTAAACAACCAAATCTATGAAAATGATTAGATAAGTAAAATAAATAAATAATATTGACAGACATTTCTTAGTATACCAGCACATCCATTCTGATGCTAACTTTTAAAATCAGGATAGAGAGATTATGGACTGAGTCAAAATTACACAGAGCCCATGAACGAGTGTTTTCACAGGAGCAGCTGTGAGAAAGAATAGGGAGCACTAGAATCGGAACCATTTTCTATCATTAAGTGGCCTTACAAAACTGATGATGGGGTTCTAAAGATAGGAAATAAGACCATTCTGACAATAGTTATTATTACACCTTTTAAAGGTCACTTACTTCTGACCTCCTCTGTCTTGAACTATTCTTAACCAATGTAGAGAAGAATCGCAGAATAGAAGAGTTACATTTTGCATCCACATGAGGTCATTTACTAACTACATAACTCTGAAAGTCATTGTAACTCTTCAGGCCTCAGTTTTCTCATCTGTAAATGTAAGGGCTTATGACCTATGATTCTGAAAATTACTTCTTTGTGTAATGGTTTACGTAGGCTACCCTATGGAAGTTGAGAGTAAAGGTTTCCTATTTTTTCTGACTTATTTCCTTTAAAGTTGTATCACACTGTTTCTTTTTCAATCAGCAAGCAAATCTTTCAAACATAAAATGTTGATGAATAGGCTTATCCATAAAGGAAAGAAACAATTGCATCAACAATTTTCAGATAAAATGATCAGGTAGAATTGCCTAAGAAGTCTTTTTAAAGAAGCTAGTACAACTATTACATTTAACAAGTTACAGGATACAAAGGCAGTACATAAAAATCTATTGTTATTTCTATATGCTAATAACAAATGATTATAAACAAATTTTAAAATACCACTTACAATAGCATCCAATATTTGAAGTGCTTAAGGACAAGTTTACCAAAATATATGCAAAACTATGATACATAGATGAGAGAAATTAGAGAAGACATAAATCAATTAAGAGATAGGCCATCTTCATGGATGGAAAAACCCAGTATTGTTAAGGTATCGGCTTTTTTCAAATTGATCTAAAGATTCAAGGTAATCTCCAAATCACAGCAGCCCATTTTGTGGACATCAACAAACTGATGCTAAAATGTATATGGAAATGAAAAAAAAACCATAGAAATGAAAAAGACCCTGTGTAGCCAAGGCAATCCAAAGCAAAAAGAACAAAGCTGGAGGCATCGTGCTACCTGACTTCAAACTATACTACAAGGCTACAGTGACCAAAACAACATGGTACTGGTACTAAAACAGACATATAGACCAATGAAACAGAACAGAGACCTCAGAAAATTACACCATACATCTACGACCATCTCATCTTCGACAAACCTGACAAAAACAAGCAATGGGGAAAGGATTTCCTATTCAATAAATGGTGCTAGAAAAACTGGCTAGCTGTATGCAGAAAACTAAAACTGGACCACTTCCTTACACCTTATACAAAACTTAACTCAAGATGGATTAAATACTTAAATGTAAAACCCAAAAGCAAACATAAAAACCCTAGAAGAAAATCTAGGCAATACCATTCAGGATTCAAGCATGGGCAACGGCTTCATGATGAAAACGCCAAAAGCAATTGCAACAAAAGCCAAAATTGACAAATAAGATCTAACTAAACTAAAGAGCTTTTGCAAAAGAAACTATCATCAGAGTGACTAGGCAACCTACAGAATGGGAGAAAATTTTTGCAATCTACCCATCTGACACAGGTCTAATATCGAGAATATACAAGGAACTTAAACAAATTTACAAGAGAAAAACAAACAACCTCATCAGAAAGTGGGCAAAGGATATGAACAGACACTTCCCAAAATAAGACATTTATGCGGTCAACAAACATGAAAAAAAGCTCAACATCACTGATCATTAGAGGAATGCAAATAAAACAACAATGAGATACCATCTCTCATGCCAGTCAGAATGGCTATTATTAAGAAGTCAAGAAACAACAGATGCTGCTCTCTTTTTCTCTGGTCTTAAAAATGAGATGACATCTAGCAGGTTAAATGCATCCTTAAAGGAAAATGCACCTGAGCTGTACTATGTCTTAAACACTAATAGGGCCCTACTGAGTGTCTACCAAAATTCTTCAAAGCGAACACAATGTTCAATAAACCTCTGCTAAATAACTAAGCATATAGTTTCTACATACATATGTTTCTAGAAACATAGGATATTCTCCTAAAACTTAGTCTAATATATGCTTGGGTATAGGTTGATAGAAGACAGGAACACAAATGACCCTAGTACAGTAAGAGAGTGAAAACATCTAAAAGAGAGGGTGAAATAACACAAAACTAGCTTTTAGGAAGAGGAGAAAACCTTATGGGAGAAATTGACACTGTAGCTGGGTCTTAATGGGTCACTTTTAGATGTGTAGGTTTTATTTGGGGAAGGACTGGGAAGAAGGAACTTGGTGAGCAAAGCCATAGAGGTGAGAATTAACTAAAAATGTAATGTATCAGCTGGAATCCAGGATACTGGGGAGAGATAAAACCAGAAATCCAGTTTGGGGTTTCAATGTCTTCTGTAACTGGTTGGGAACTTGCTGAGGTTTTTGCAAAAGGCAATTAATGATAAGGTACCATAGAAAGATTAATCTGGTATTACATGTAGGATGTATGGGTACGGAGATGACTGGGGGAGGAAACCCTAAGTAAGAGGCCATTTCAATGGTTCAAGTGAGAAATGAGGATGACTGAACTCCACAGTAAGTACTTAGTGAAGGTAGAAAGAACCTCGGGACAAATTTTATGTGGGTGATGGGGATGGGGAAGTATAGCTCCAAGGCACCAGGCCTGGGTGCCAGGCAGGGATTTAATGGGTGCTTCCCCTCCAACTGCTGATTTTATCCAAAGGCCATGACGACTGCCTAAGCCCACTTTAATCTCTACATGTAACATGGGTCACAGTGGAGCCATGTACACTGGTGCTGATGAGGAGCTCCTGCCATCCAAAGCATGCCAACATTCAGTCACTTGCCATGGTCAAAGCATGGGAACAATCTTTAGAAGACCTGACTTGGAGCTGTGACTCTCCCATGAATTTGACATACGATGTTAAACGGGTGGCTCTCATCACTGGGCTTTTGAACCCTCATCAGAAAAAGAAAGACAAAGACCTCTACTTGGGCTTAATGATCATGGATTTTGTAAGCTCCACAAAGTGCTTTGGAAACTAAAAAGTCTGTACAAAGAGGAATTACTAATATTACAGTCACTGGCCTCAAGCAATATCTACCATTCTCATCTTCACATGTATTCTGGTGTTAGCTACTGACTTGAGGGATCTGCCTGCATTCATTCCTCTGCCCATCCTAATCATCTCTTCTGTTTTGTTTCTCTGATCCTAGAATTGAGAGACAATTAACACAGGGATTACCATACGGATAACTCTCTCCAAATGCCAACAATTCTTTACAGTGCAACCAATGTATATAACTTTCTATTTTCAAAAATTAAAACAGGCTGGGCGTGGTGGCTCACACCTGTTATCCCAGCACTTTGGGAGGTCGAGGTGGGTAGATCACCCGAGGTCAGGAATTTGAGACTGGCCTGGCCAACATGGTGAAACCCTGTCTGTACTAAAAATATAGAAAGTTAGCCGGGCATGGTGGCGGGCACCTGTAATCCCAGCTACTTGGTAGGCTGAGGCAGGAGAATCACTTGAACCTGGGAGGCGGAGGTTGCAGTGAGCCGAGATCACGTCATTGCACCCCAGCCTGGGCGACAGAATGGGACTCCCTCTCAAAAAAAATAAATAAATAAAAATAAAATTAAATTAATTTAAATATTCTCATACTACTGGAATGTTCAAAGTGGTAGTGTATGAACATCCTCTATTTTCTTAATCTTAATAGGAATTACAGATCTTGAAGTCCCTTCAACACTGACCACAACAGTTCATTACCTCTACACTCTTCTCTGACCCATAAAATATGCCCCAAACTCGAAATCCAAATGAAAAGCAACAATCTGTTCTAATTCTGGAAAAGAAAAACTTTTTAGATTTACTGAAAGATGGTTAGTTGACTTCCAAGGTCTCATCTTCCTGAAATATTTTCCAAGGAAATTTTAATAGTAGATGGTTTCAGAATTTAACATAACCTCTACACTAATTGGGACAAGATTCTCCAACTTCCCTGGAATGCACAGCCCCAGCACTTCCAGACATTATGGAGCAAATACCCATCCCTTTAATAGCTGAGGCTGACGGACATGAGTTTTTATGCTAAGTGGAGGCTAAAGTTGCCTGGTCACTTTAGACCTGAGAGTTGTGACTAGCTTCCAGGTCCTGGCTCTGGAACTTTCAAGCTGAGCCACCTTATCTAAATACTGGAGAAAACGTGGATCCCAACTCACAGGGAAATGTGGATCCCAACTCATAGGGATATATATATATATATAAATAAATAAAATGCACAGGACACGAGTTCTGTGAACTACATGGCAAAATGTAGCTAACATTAGCTTTTATAAATCAGCAAAGAGAAGACATTCCACTGCATCTTTAAGAGGATTTCCAGTGAGAAGAGGACATTTCTGCCTTATAAAGACTTATTTATAACAGTATTTTTCAAGGAACTCAGCTCAGATGGTATAGGAAATACAGTATAGCCCACTGTAACACGCAAATTCACTGCTCAGCACATTGTGGAACATAAGTATAATCATGATCCTCTAAGCCTTGGCAGGTTCTCATTCTGCCTCTTTCCTTTCTTCATTTCTTCCTTTTTCATTCTTTCTTTCCTTTCTCCCTTTCCCCATCCTGTCTCTCCTCTTTTTTACTATATCATATTCCTCTTTTTATACTATCCTGATATAGGAAAACTAAAGCAGCTCATCTCAAATATAAGAGAGATTTATTTATTTCATCTTTTAAATTTTTTCCTTAATGGGTTAAATGCCAAACTCCTCAGAAGCACTCAATGTAATAAAGTATAATTGTTTTCAGACATGAGGGTAAGTTTTCCATCAGTGACTAAAAAAAATTAAAAATAAATGAAAGCCAGTGGAAAGCTGAACAGTCTTCACTTGGCAATTATTCAGCCTTTGGAAATTTCCAAGCCTTTTGCAATCATTAATTAATTAGTAAAGATGATGTTCTACTTTACTGAGGTTTGAAGCGTGACATAAAGAGGTCTAGAGGTTTTCCTCAAACTGGAAGAGGAATGTCAAGGAAAGAACTGGGATAAGAATTCGGAGCTCATTTCTCATGCCTGTAGTCACATAATTAAGCCAAACAGTCAATACAAGGACAATAAGGTCCTCTGTGCACAGGTGCAGTAGAATACAGTAGTGTTTTGCTCAAAGGCCAACTGTGAAGGAACCCACCCTTTCATCAGCCAATGCCCTCACAACGCGTCCAGAATTTATCCATAGCTTCATCAGCCTCTTCCCCCTTTCCCAAAGCATAGACAGGACAGATGGCTAAATACCAACCTCTAACCACTCTTAATAATCCGAGTGAAAAGTACATGGTTTGATTTTCATTTTTAAAATGCACAACCGAATATGATGTGAAAACACATGAAACTGTTGAAAGACAAATATATCAAAAATTGTAAAAATAACAAAATCTACTGATATCCAAAATCTGTAATCATCTAATAGATCATCTTGAATAACTACCTTGCTCAAATAGGGAGCAAAAGAAAGTTCCATGTTTTCTGATGAGTGGTTTATAAAAATTCATTCCATCTCCCTGGGTTGGTTGGTGAGGACAGGCCAAATGTTAGGGATGTGGCTGGACCCAGCACTTTAGATCCAGTTCTAGCAGTGGGGGCTGATTCTTTTTCCTACACCAATGGATGGGTTCCAAATGCTGAAGAGAGGCTGGCCAGAATACCCAGTGACTTAGTGAGAAAACAACACCTGAAGACTAGCTCAGTACTTCTCACCAGATGAGTCTCAACAAGACACATAGTTTTGCTTTCTCTCATGTCTGGTTCCTATGTGGGATAACACGATCCTCCAACAAGGCAGACACCATGTTATTCCTTCAGGAACATCACTCAGCCATCCTTTCAGTCACCTTGTTTTGGGCAGGGCAGGGCGAAATTGCCTATCTATTTGAACTTAAACCTTGACAGCAATTGTTCTGGCCTAAAATTTTATTTTACTGTAATCTTCCCTGGGTAAATCTGTTGCAATTGTTGAAAACAAAAACTGTGGTTAAGTTCAATAATCTGTTTCTCTGAACTGGTTGTTTTGAAAATAGACTCCCCTCGTCTGGGCCAGGAGGAACTGATGCAAATACACTGTGACATTAACACAGAGCAAGGCTGTCCAGATTGGCTATTTTGGACCAATTCATTTTAAAAAGAAATAAAACAACTGTAATAACATTTCTTTTCATAGAGAGACTTAAGAAACTAAGTAATGTTTAAAATCATTTAAAATTCTAATTTGGAATCCATCTATTGGAAAGGGATCATGACTGGCCAATTTCATATAGTGGTCACACACAAGGCTATAGGATTTCTCCAGCTCTTCACAGTCCCTACTGTCAGGAAGAGCTCTATTCCCCTATAGAATGTGAAATTCACATAGGACACCATTAATACGGCAGAAGCTTTCATATAAGAAAAACAATTTAGTAAATACCCTAAAAGGAAATTTTTGATACAATGTTGAATATGTGAATAGATCTGTCTTGAAATGGACAATCTTGTTAAAAATGTGGAAAGAATTTTTAAAAATACTTTCCAAACTTCTACCCAATCCATCCCCCAAAACTACCATTGATCTTCTAGCTAATTGAGGGTCTCAAATTTCTGATTTCTCACAGTTCTAACTGAAAAGAAGCAAGGGCACTCTTCCAACCCAAATGGCTGGAAACTGGCTCAGTTCCTCTATTTTAACCCGTTCCAAGTTATTCTCATTGGTTCCTCTAGTCATAATGGGAGGAATCAACATCGTGTTGGTTCCAATACTAATGAAAAATCCAAGTTGTGTTGAGTGGGCATGTGTAGTATTATACCTTACCTATTCAGACGAAGTAACAGAGAGTGTTAACTTAAAAGGTCCACATAGGGACAATTAAATCAAATAAGAAGTAACTGTCACTCATAAGGAGTTTTTAAACATTGCTTAATAGTACTAAAGGCTGAAGAATAAGATTCTTTCTGGACGATTAGTAAAATGAATAAACAAGGGGTCACAAACAAGCCGCATTATACTGCAGCCCCTTCTCAAAGGAGAAACTGTCCAAGGTATTTGCATTATCTTAGACCTGCTTGGCCTCACCCATCTCCTGGGTCCTTGGCCACTTGTTCCGCCCCAGCAACCACTGTGGTACCAACATTGCAGGAGTTATAATCGCCTTCACAGGGCCACAGCCTGACAGCAGTTCGCTCAGGTTTGCCCTCCACATCTCACCTCTAGATCGCTACCCTTGCTGAGGCTTGAGATGCTACAGACCTGTTTAATGTTCAAGCAACTGCAAGGTGTAGAGGAAGCTTCTGCACAATAGAGGGAAGCTTTAACCAATATAGGGAAGGATGTGAAAAATAAATTATTTTCTCTTTCTCCATCAGAACACTTTGTCCTCAGATGCTATGGTTTCTGTGGCCTTTGGAAGATGATTCTTCAAGATTGAGCAAGCAATTCCATTTGATAATAAACAGTGGCCATATTAGTAACATAACAAGTAGTCTCTCTCTCCTCTCTGGCTTCACTCATCCTTCCCTGGGGTTGTATTTGTCAGTGAAATAAAAGTAACACACACAGTTTTGCCTTAGGCTTTGCCTGAGGTGCCCCTGTATTCTCCTCATTATTTGCCTAAGGCGCCCCTGTATTCTCCTCATTATGTTACTGAGTTTCTTACCTTTGGCTGCAATGGTGGTGCACAGGGGGCTGAAACAGGATCTGTGATATAGGTCTTCTTGGGACCAGTGACTGGATACATCCCAGGAGGGTTCTGGTTCCCTGCTCCAGGAGGAGTGTACCCTGGTTCCCGTTTCCAGGTATTTGGGTGACCTTGTTGACCATAGGCGGGATCAGAGTCATTTCTGCCCCCATAGCCTGGCCCTGCTGCATAGTAGCCTTCATAATAGCGTCCCTGGTTGGGGACATACCCATACCCAGGCTCAGGCTGAAGTCCTGGTGGTGGAATGTAGGCATAATCCATGCCTCCCCGTGTTGAAGGAGGTGGACACTGCCCAGAGATGGGAACTGGCTGAGTGTTATAGCCCTGGGCCCCTGAGCCATAAATTTGTCCTGATGAAGGGGCAGCCATATAATGAGGGCTGGGCTGGGCTGACTTCACCTGCACATTAAAGGTAGGCCTTGAAGAAGTGGAGGCCGTGGTGTAGGAGGCTGGGACTGGCTGAGGCTGAGGTTTGAGTGTTCCGATTGGAGCCACAGGGATGGGTCCAGCCTGGGGTGCAGGCTGTGGTTTCAATGTAGACTTTTTGGTTGCTGTTAGAGGGGGTTGGTTCGGGATGACCATTCTCTTGTGTCCTGTGACTGGGGTCGAAACTGGAGGAGAGGCTGTTGAACCAGTGGAGCTCTAAAAAGAATAGGAAAAAAAAGAAAGAAAGAAAGCAAAAATTACTGCCAACGAAACTCAATAAAAATAAATAAATGAAAAATATTAATAACTGCTAATTGTTATTTATGTATTACTATGTAGAACACAAATAAGGCATGATCTTGTCTTCAAAGTGTTCACAGATGAACACAAAAATCAGTTGTATATCTGTGCACTGCCGATGAACAGCAGAAAAGGAAAGAAAGGAAAAAATTCTACTTATGGTAGCATAAAAAACTTAGAGAAAAGTTATCTAAGGAGGAGAAAGATTATATACTGAAAACTATTAAACATTGGTGAAAGAAATTATACAAGACACAAACAAATGCATAAACATCTGTGTTCATAGGTTGAAAGACTTGATATTCTTAGAATGCATATCCTACCCAAAGTTATCTATAGATGCAGTGAGATCCCTATCTAAATACCAAAATGAAGTTTTACATACAATAGAAAAAACAATTCTAAAATTCACATGGAACCACAAAAGACCAAAAAAAGCCACACTAATCTTGAAGCCAAGAACAAAGCCGGAGGCATTACAATTCCTAATTTCAAAATATATTACAAAGCTATAGTAATCAAAACAGTATGGTGCTGGCATGAAAAACAAGATATACAAACCAACAGAACAGAACAGAGAGCCCAGAAATATATCCATGTGTATAAGTCAATTGAGTTTTGATGAAGGGGCAAAGAATAGATGATAGGTAAGGACAATTTCTTCAATAGATGATGTTAGGGAAACTAGAAATACACACACAAAAGAATGATATTGGACCCTTACTGACATCATTAACTAAAACTGGGTTAATGATTTAAAGATGAGAAAGGCCTGAAACTAAGACTTCTAAAAGAAGTAACGTAGAGGAAAATTTTGTGACAATTGGTCACGAAGAATAGTGAGATAAAGAATGTAACATGTTATCCTAACTTAAACAAAAGGGAAGTGGAGGGCCTGCTCCAAGAGAGAAGGCAGACACACACGGGTGCACCTTGTCTGTTCTTATCTCCTGGCCACAGCTAATTCTGATTGAAAATGTAGAAATCTATTTGGTCTAATCTATTGTACACAGCTTCTCTACCAGACTGGGGGACAGGGAGGGACACACTATTCATCCTAGGACACCACTCTCCCCCCATTAACCTCACAGAGCTTTACATGTTGAAGAGGCT
Source organism: Hylobates moloch (assembly GCF_009828535.3). Taxonomy (NCBI): domain Eukaryota; kingdom Metazoa; phylum Chordata; class Mammalia; order Primates; family Hylobatidae; genus Hylobates; species Hylobates moloch. The sequence goes on along the minus strand of NW_026652288.1, from coordinate 98,086,007 downwards.
TAGAAAATAACTAATGGAAAAATACTACATAAAAAAAGGATTGCTACAGACATTCAAGTCTCAAAAAATAACACATATTTGCATATCTGTATTTATAGATGATTGTATAAATAAATTTATATACACATAACAAATCACAGATAAATAAGTAATCTGTATATGTAAATTTCTATACCTGCATTTTTATTTTCAAAATATGTGAATTTTGAAGTATCTGTTTTTGGGGGCAGACTACAGCTACAGCAGAGTAATTTTTAAAATGTGCTTGATTTTCAAAATAAAAATGTTAAATCATAATAAAACTTCAAAAATTCCTGCAAAAACAAAAACGAAATGAAATGCCAAAAATAAATGCTTGGAAGCACCAAATAATCCAGTAAGTAGAAAAGATTCACTATATATTTAATTGAATATGTGGGCCAGAAGAATGTTGGCATAGTTTTCTTGAACCATGAAGAACATAAATAAATATGCTTTAAAATAATTCCTATTCTTTACCCTTTCCAGCTCCCATGATGTAAGGCACGTAAAACTGCAAAGGAATATATATATATATAGCTAATATTCTATTTTCAAACATATAGTTATAATATGTAAAATATTCAGAAATGTGCTCATACTTACACAATGGAATTCATAATAAAGTTGAGAAAAATCTTCTCATCTCCAAAGAGAGCTCTGGTAGTGAGGTATTTCCTAGAAGAAAGCAATGGCTCCTGAAATCGTGCCCTGTTGCTTTAATTCAGACTTTAGGATGTTCAAATAGTGTGTGTGTGTGTGTGTGTGTGTGTGTGTGTGTGTGTGTGTGTTCACCAAGAAAGAGACTGAAAGAAGAAACTTATAAAAAAAAAGTTACTTTTAAGGAGTTAGGTCTATATTAATTCTTTTTTCATTAATGAATGTATGAATGTTACTGGTTTTCAGTTTCAAACTATGCGAATTTTGAACTGTTTTCATGGGGCAGACTTTACAGCTGCAGCAGAGAGCATGCCTGTCATCAGCCCAGTTGCTCAGTCACTGTCTCCATTTATAGTTGGGTTTGTAAAGTGTTCAAAATAGGAACTCTGGGTTTCTGCTGATCTTGAGTCATCAAAGAAAAGCAAAGCTTTATTCCCTCTTTCATTCAATGCCCATCTACGCTGACTTTTTTATGACTGGCATTATTGACGAGAAAAATCTGACCTTAAATTTTTTCTAGGTTCAAGATGCCTTTTCCATGTCCTCTGTAATAGAATGTTGGAGTCTTAACTGAGTATTTTTTAGGAATGTCTTGAACATACATATTTTAATAAATTGCTTAATGAGGAAACCATGTTTCTATTTACTACTGTTGGGACCACCTTCAAGCAGAAAGGTAAAGCCCCTCCACCAACAAGACAAGAATATCCAGGCTGCTTAAATTACAAAAGTAAATGACAAGTTTACCCTTTTAAAGACTAATATCCAAAAAAACAGAATAAAACAAAACACAAAAACCAAACAAACAAAAAGATACCACTCTATTCAAGAGCTTCTGGTAACTTAACGGGAAGCTAAATCTGGAATTATAAGATCCCTAGGAAACTATATTTGAGACAAATGATATGTGGAAAAGATAGCCATAAGAGTCAGGATTCAAATAAAAATGACAGCACACACCAACTAGGTCTTCTCAAGGATCTGATTTATACAGGTATTATGTACATGGCCTCATGTAATTGCAGAGGAGTCACAAAGGACAGGGAAGTAATATGGAACTAGCAGAGGCAGAGCCATCATTTCCTCTAGGTTCAGGACAAAGAGAGTGCTGTAGAGGTGAAAATCTAGAGAGGGTCTGTGACCGTTCTTGACAGTCAGCTCGGAACTTTACAATCAGCAAGCCAGAGAAACATATGTGGCACAAGAGTTTAGCAGTGTGTCTCAACAGAGTACTATGGTCTTCTTGAGTTTGACAGTAATGTATTTTGCTCCCTACCCATTAAATGATAAGTGTCCTCTAGTCATTGTGACAGTTTATAAAAATGTGCCCATTCATTTCCAAACTCCCCATCAGGAGGTGGTTTCCCCTCTAGTTGAGAACCATTGAAAGTAAAATGTTAACCAAATGTCCCTGGGAATTTTTTAATCTTTATCTCTGGATCAACCTAGTTCACCAGAAAGCTATCTATCTGCACCAAATGGAATTTCATCTCATGAAAAATAAAATGCTTCTTAAATCTTTCTGTGAAATTGTTACTAATGACAATAGCCAACATATTGCCCAATAGCCGGTGAATAACGATTCCCTTTATTTGACACCAGACCTCCACTTTTGTCTCTCTATTGTCTCCAGGACCATGGCCACAACTTGATATACCTTCTATATTATGAAAACTTTAGAATTTCTGTCTCCAGAATTCATCTGTATTCTGAATACTAAGCCCAAATCCTCAACTGTCTATTTCATGTGTCTGCTTGAATGTCTCATATGCGTTTCAGACTCAATATATTAAAAACAGATTTCATCATCTACCTTGATCTGCTTTTCATTTAGTTTCCTCATCCACCCAGTTGTTGCTCAAAGGAGAACACTGGGAATCATTTCTGAGACTCTGCCTACTTCCCATTCAAGAACTAAATCCTGTTGATCCTACTCTCTAAACAGGGAATTCCATAACTCACAAATATGTCCACATTTTACCATTTCCACTACTACAATCCCATGCCAGGATTCCACCATTTTTCATTATGAATTCTCCAAAAACATCCAAACTGGTCTCCTAGTGTCCACGACTGTTCTCCTTCAATGAGTCCTTCATTTGGTAGCCAGAGCGATTTATTGCAAATGCAAATCTAATCATATTGCTTTCCTGCTCAAAAATCTTCAACAGGTTAGGGGAATGATGGATGCAAATCCACCTCTTCTACCTCTCTTTGAGAAACATTGACCTTCTTTCATGTCCATTGTGCCAAGCTCTCTCACATCTCAGTGATGATACCTACACCAATCACTTCTCCATTGTCTTTGAATTATCTAGCTGATTCCTAGGAATCCCTTACATCTCAACCTGAATGTCAGGTTCCTCCGTGAAACTTTGCCTGAATCCTCCAGCACAGTGAGTGCCCTTTACTTCTCCCTCCCTGTACATATCACATGTGTATATGTCTGCTTCTATACGAGCAGAGACTGTCCTTTTTATTCCCTGCTGCTTCCTCATTAACATCATAGCCCGTAAGCTGGCATTTAACAAATATTCGATGAATGAATGAAGGTTAATATCCCAAGAAAAATGCATTTCTTTGGTCAGATTATAACTGACCATGCAAAAATATGAACTATCTTATTTCCCTTATTGACTTGACAATCAAGAAATTCTGTAAAAGTGTGTAATGCGTGCCTAATTACAGTCATCTCATTAGTGCGCCCCCACCTCTAAATAGTTTAATGATTTTAATCTGGAATGTATTGATACTGTTTTTTTCCAAGAAGCCTTTGAGGTACTTGTTTTCATTTTTATGGCCATATTATATGTGTAAGTTTTACTTGATGCTGACTCAAATCCCCTCTGGAAATAAAGGGCAATTTTTAAATAAACTTACTAAGAAAGGAAAGAGACGAATGCATTTAAAAATAGTATTTAACAAAATGTACTAAAACAAAGTACGTTCTGAATTTACTGCCAAGTAAACACAATACCACAAATCCCAGAAATTCAATCCAAATTATTTATTCAATAGAAATTTATTGAAAGTCTACTATGTAACAGGCATTGAACTGCTTACTAGATTCACTATGAGACAAAGAAAGTCATACTCATTGCACTCAGAAAGTTCTTAGTTATAGAATATTTGGGGCAAAATTAAGTGTGATGAGTAAACATGATTTCTACTTAGAAAATTTTCTAATGTAACAGAAGGAGAAAATAGACAGAAGCAAAAGGTCAACATTTAAACAGCAGCACAAAATTCAAAATCATTTTATTACATTTTAATTTCAGCTACATGACATGGGAAAGTGCTTAAGATTTAAATGTAAATTTTAAATGAAAAACACATGATGTGAATTCATTTGTACAATACAATTGAGGCCACAGAGAATGATATTTTCATATGGCCAAGGAATATACAAAATATCAAAAGGGGGATGGTTGACTTGCTAGAAGATTAAGATAATGAAAATTTCCATCTCAATTATATTTTCATGACAAGTATTTGAGTTATTTGAAGAATACCTCAGGTGCTCTTCACTTTCAGTTATCTACTTTGGATATCCCTGCGGCAGAAAACACAAGCTAAAATACCTATTGGTAACCCCAAAAATGTGTAATAATAGCAAACATTTATATAGAAATTACCTGGTGCAAACATTTTGTGTTGAACATAATTTATATATAATCCTCACAATTACTCCTGAGATGGAAACCAATCCTCATTTTCCAGAAGAAGATATTGACGAGAGACTAAGTAACTGCCCAAGGACACATCACTAGCAGGTGGCAGATTGAAGGTTCACGCCTGGGTCATCTGGCCCCACAGTTTGGGGTTTTAAAAACCATCCACCTCTCTCAGGTAATAAAACAGTGAAATATAATAGTTGACATGTTAAAAAAAAAAACACAAAATGCTTTATCAGTCTATCTGTAGTTTTCCTATTTTTAAGAGATAAGTGATCAAAATGTAGACACTGGAAAATCTTTCTCTCTCCTAGAAGAAAAACTGAATAAATGGGAGAATGAACAGAAAATGACAATGCCAGTGTCTAGGAAACAACAAAGTGATGTGAACTGTAAAACTGAAGAGTTTACTCTGTTAAAAAGGCAGCTGCTATCCCATGCCAGCTCACTGCTGACATGTGGAATATAAATCCAATATTACTCTTCTGACTTTAAAATTGTGTTCATTATTATTATTATTATTATTATTATTTTCAAACACAAGGACGAGAAATAAAACAATTTCTGCAGGTCACCTGTAGTGCATGAGGTGCACTTTACAATTCCCACTTTAAGTTATGGATACTGGCAAATGTAAGTATCACTAGGAAGCATGCAATTGAAGAGTTGTGCACTGGAACTTGGGAGACCAAGAAAAAAAGCACCAGCTTTACCACTGTTTAGAATTTAGTGACATTGGGAAAGTCACGTGACTTCTCTAGACTGACTCTTCATCTGAACAATAAAGGAGGGGAAATGTTAAGTTATTCTTCTCCTTTTTTTTTTTTAATAAATAGTCTTTCTCTTCAAATAAAAAAATATTTCTATATCACTCAGGAAGAAAAAAAAAGAGCTTCACTGGGGTTGAGGTACCTTTATAAAAGAAGATATTCTGACTTTCAAAAATCCAATGATTCCAAGAGTAAATGTGCAATATCCAGAGTTTTATTGCCCAAGAAGAGCTTGGTCTCATTATTAGGGATTCATATCAGGTAGGCACTTAATAAAAAATGGCTGGATAAATAAATATAATTGGTTTCTGAGTTCGTGCAATGAGCAAAAATGCAAACATGGCTAACCTATTTCAGTTATAATGAAATCCCTAATTTGCTGCTTCTTTTGGCTCTGTACAAAAATTATGTCATCATTTTCTCCTAACCATGACTACAGGAATAACTAAATTTTGCTTTCTCGAGTCATCTCAGTAATTATCTTCCATAATTCAGGGTAAGTACCCATATCTCCATACCTCATCCAAGCAGGCCACTTACACTATCCACTTCATAGATGACCCTATGAGCTGGAAAACAACCTAACAGATTAAGAATGTCATATATATATATTTTTTTCTGAGATTAAGAATGCTATATACATATGTGTGTGTGTGTGTGTGTGTGTGTGTATATATATATATATATATATTTTTTTTTTTTTTTTAGATAGAGTCTTGCTCTGTCGCCCAGGCTGGACTGCAGTGGCGCTATCTCAGCTCACTGCAACCTCTGCCTCGCGTGTTCAAGGAATTCTTGTGTCGAAACCTCTCAAATAGCTGGGATTATAGGCACTCACCACCACGCCGGCTCATTTTGTGTTTTTAGTAAAGACGGAGTTTTCACTGTGTTGTCCAGGCTGGTCTGGAACTCCTGACCTCAAGTGATCCATCTGCTTTGGCCTCCCAAAATGTTGGGATTACAGGTGTGAGCCACCACACCTGGCCAAGAGTGCCATATATAAACATAATATTACACATTTAGAAAAGCACTTCTTAAATCTGACTGCACAAGAGAATCATTTAGGGCTTTTTAAATACAAGTTATTGTAGATAAACCCACTCAACGGAGTGAAATCTGGAAATTCAAAAGGGAAGGGGCAGGTGATTCTCAGCTAAAACCGGAGTTCAACACTACTTTTAGATACTGTTGCTAAAGCCAAACAAGAAATCCCACTTGGAGTTAGGGGCTATGAGTGACATAATGGTGTGATTCCAATTGTCTCAGAAGGAAAATTGATTACATAATTTAGATTTAGGGATGAAGTTAATGTTTGTTTCTATAAAATTTTTATGGGAAATCAGTGGTGTAATTTGGTGATATGTAACAAAAGCTCCAATAAAGTTTATACTTTTTAAACCCATAGTTTTATTTCTTAAAATTTCGCCTATGGAAATGACCAGAGAGCATAAATGTTTACTTTCAAGAAACTCCGTGTTAATACTGTACTTTATAAAACTAAAAGATAATGGAAAATTTAATCAATACATGAGGATTGTTTATATACATTATGGTATAGTCATATAATGGAATACTACACAGCCATTAAAACAATGCCATAAAAATATTTCAAAATATATCAATAATCTAGCAATTCAACTTCTGGGTAGATACCTAAAATAACTAAAAGCAGGAATGCAGCTATTTGTACAATCATGGTAATAGGTTCATAGCAGTTTTATTCACAATAGCCAAAGGAAGAAGCAATTCAAGTGTCCACTGATGGATGAATGGATAAATAAAATGTGATATATATATACACACACACACACATCTAAATCTATCTATATACCTATACGTATACATATACACACACAACGTAATAAGAAAATTCTGACACATGCTATAACATGGATGAAGCTTGAAGAGATTAAGCTCGAAGCTTGATGAAACAAGCCAGTTACAAAAAAAAAAAAAAAAAATACTATATGGTTCTAAATATTGGAGTCCTCAAGAAGAGTCAAATTTATAAAGCTAGAAAGTAGAATGGTGATTGCCATGGGATGGGAGAAGGAAGAATAGAGCTAGCGCATTATTGTTTAATAGAGATGTCATTTCAGTTTGAGTAGATAGAGTTCTGGTGGTGATGGTTGCACAACAATGTACATGTACTTAGTGCCAGTGAATTATACGCTTAAAATTGGTTAGAATGTTAAATTTTATATTATGTATATTTTACCACTATATAATAAAAACATGTATCAAAAATTCTCTGTTTTAAAATTCAGTTAGAAAACATTGTTTTATACCTGTTGATAAGTAATGCATCTATCTATATCTCATATATACATATACATACATATATGGCTAGAAGGACTTATTCCCAACTGCTAACATTGGTTATTTTAAAGGGGTTATTTTTGGGTATTCTATAGACTTTTCCTATTTTGCTAAGTGTCTACCACATATTACCTTTTTACTCAAAGGAAGAAATATATATTATATAGGCATAGTATATATTATACATTTCTCATATACAATTGTATAAAAATAAATATATATTTAACATAATATATATCAGAAATATATACATTATTTTAAAAACCAAACAAACTAAAATATTGTGGTATTCCAATGTCTAAATATTGGGGTATTCCAATATTCCAACTCAAATATTGCGGTATTCCAACGTCCATGGGTATGTACATACAAAAAAAGGAAGGAGCATAGCAGAAAATTAAAAATGGTTTAAATGTATTTTAAAAGGTTACAGTTTTACACTAGGTGATGCAGTTAAGAGAAAATTTTGTTCTTGGTTTTATGTTTTTGTTTATTTTCCACATTAAAGAAAAAAGTAACCTTATAAATGAGGATAAATAGTAGCTGAAATCTGGTGATGAGTTAAAATAATCTCAAATATTATGCATGACATAAAAATCACACAATTTTAGTTGGTGCCACCGAGTTCAAAACATTGCTGCCAATATACTACTAATACTAATTTTTAGTCCTCCATGAACACATAAAGCACACACCCCACACACACACACACACACACACACACCCCTAACGAGTCCCCGATAGTTTTTGCCAGAGAGATGCACACATAAATATCTTACTTCTTTGAAATGTATCAGCACTTATTCATTTCACAGCCCTGTGCTCTGCTAGTGATGGGTTATTCTTAATAGCTTCAGAGCCAGAAATAGTTAAAACAGCATAGTCTGGTGTGGCACTTGAGAGCAGTTTCTGTCCCAGAAGCTTTTCCATTTAATCCTCACAACACTTATGACAGGGTATATGACACTGAAGAAAAACATCTCCCTGGACTTCTAGAGACCCCAGTGTCGGTATGTCAAGGTGTTTCTCAAACATAAAATCAAGTCAATTAGGAGCACCCAGATGCTACCTTGAAAATCTTCACTTTCTAGCTCCTATTAAAAAAAGAAGCAATGATCCAGGTGAGGGCCTGCACTCACATCTTCATAAAGCTAGCATATCATCAGATTAAAACTAAGAAACCCAATATTTTAAGGAGTGTCCTCTCCCACCCCAATGACTTTCAAATGAAATAGAATGCCATCGGTTTTGAACTTGCAAGGTCTCCAAGGCTCCTGTTTATGTAAACACCCAGCTATGTATAATTAATTCCTAGAATGAATATGGGTATTATAAATACCAGTACAGTACACTCAGTTCCTAGCATGCATGTGTCCAGCACTGGATAAAATGCCATTGTGATGAAGGCTAAATCAATCTGAGTGTGTTCTATCATCTAGAAATGTAGTGAGAGAAGAGCCTATTTCCATAACAAGCGACCTCGTTTGCTGAAGCATCTCCTCAGGGGACCAGACACTTTTCTCCAATCAGGCCAGGGGTTCAGTGAAAAATACTGAGAGTTCAACCAATTAGCCAAGAAATAATAAAACTCAATCCCAGTGGGAATACTACAGGTGCCTTTTTATATGACTGGTAGCACTGAAAATTGAAATAATTCTTTTGGTGGACAAACTTGCAATGAAGAGCTATTAAAACGCGCATAAGTGATTTTACTTGTTGATATTAAAGGAAAAATCAGAGGATGGTTGAGAAAATCCTGGAACATTGAGCTAATGGAATGGTATATGCAGCTGGAAAGCCAGAAAACATTCATTCAAAAGAACAGTTTATAAAGAAAAGTAAGATAATGGTGCATATGTATACTGACAAAAACTATATAAGTCAGTTACGTTTCAAGGTTAGCAGATATTTTGAAGATTTTAGCAATGTGATTATATGTTACAAATGTGATCACAATTTTTTTTTCTCCTCTTGATCCAGTAAAGGTTGTTAATTCTCTCTACTAGTTACCGTCAATGTTTCTACTTCTATTAACTTACTGGTGCCCTAGTCCAGTCCACTATGATTAGTGACCTAGCTTACTGCAACAAATACATACACACACACGTATATGTGTATTTTTAAAGAAACTGACTGCTTATTCTCCTCTAGTACATACTCAATTCTAAAATCAAATTTTAAAAACTCAAATATGATCATTGCCTTCCTGTATTAAAATCTCTCAAGAGTTCTCATTGCCCTTACCATGAAGTCCAAATTCTTTCCTGATAGAACTACTGTTTATCTTCTTAGCCTCCTCTCTTACTTTCCTCTACACAGGAGTCAACACTCCAGCTACCCTGTGGTTGCCCTGATTTGAACACTTTCCAACCTGCTTTCACCTCGCAACTTCTAACTGGTTATTCATCCTTCAGATTTCAAATGAAATGATGCCTCCTTTAGGAAGCCAATCTGGATCCTCCAAAATTAGACAAGGTGCCCGCCATTAATGTCTCTGTAATAGATTGCATTATCCTTATGATAACCCTTACGCCTTGTTTTGCAATTACTTATTTAGTGTTCCTTTCCTCTCTAAACTCCATGTGGGTAGAAACTTGGGCTTTCCATTCTTAGGGTCTAGCAAAGAAATTTTAAAATATGTTTTTATTCAATAAATTAGTTTTTTCAATAATATATTATTGAAATCAGTGTTTTCAATAATGTATTATTGGCAAATTCCATACAAGAGAGAAATGTTTAATCAAATAAAACAATAACAGAAATAGTTGGCTAACAAAATTGCCCACACTTCCCATCCCCCATCAGTTTTGTGAACCATTCATCTAAGAAGATTTAAGTATGATAGAGGGCTCCATAGTTCAATCTAATTTTAAAAGTTCTGAGTTAGTTTATAAACATTGGGTTTCTTAGCTGTAGGTAGCAGGACATTTGGTGAGTGTGGTTCACTAGATTTCGGTTATAATCAATTACTGTAATAGAGCCAACCATTCCTATCTTTTACTGCTACTCAGAAGCCATAAAAAGACAAAAGATAATAAAATGGGTGGGATCCCATCTGTCAGGAAACTCTCAAGTCGTTCAGGGGTTTCTTATTGCTGAAATTTGTGTATCAGTGGTAGAAATTAACATGTGATCACCTTGAGATGAGGGTCCAAAAAAGAGCTATTTGGGGAATAATTTTTAACAGAGGATTCTTTGAGAAGAAATAACTAATTTATTTGTGCATAACTGAAACATATGACATTCTTCACATAATTGTTGGGTGTAAGAAATGTGAAGATCATACATTTCTACATTTTCCCCAAGGAAAAAAGGCTCAGGAAAGATTTGCCCGAAGTGATAAGGTTTTCAGAGGGTCAGAATTAGAGCTCGGTTTTCCAGAGTCTGAAACCAGCGTTCCTACCATCACACCAGAATGGTCAGACTTAATAATAAGCCTACAAAAAAGTAACAAACCCAGTTTTGTTCTTTAACAAAAGTGGACCTCAGTGTATACACACCAGGCAGCAGTGCATGGAAATCACAAATTAGGCTCAACAGGGACAAATTGGGTTGCTGTATTTTCATACAAGAGTTTCTAACATATTCACGGAATTCAGTAAAAGAAGCCACCAGTGTGAGCAAGTGGCTATATTTGCTTCAGTGGAAACAAACAGACCCTCGTTCACATATTTCTAAAAAAATCTGGGTGACCGAAAGCAAAGCGAAAAAGGAATAGGTGGTGTGTTACAGTTCTCAGAGAATTCCATGAACAAAATTTGCTAAGACCTATGAAATATTTCAAATAAAATATTTGAAGGACATCATATTTAAAGCACGTTAAGCTCCTAACAAAGTCACTAGATGTTTGCTCAGTTTTTTTTTCCTCTTTGCAGAAAACACTCTCATTTTATAATGATCACTGTATTACGATGATTTGAATGTGTATCAGTTACACTATATATTGTGTAAGAGAAAAAAATTCTTCTTCTAACATATTTGTCCTCCAAAATGGAGTTGTCTGTCCACTTATTGTAGATGGACAAAAGGAATGGATCACAGAAAGGTATAATTTCCAAGGAGAGAGCACTTTTGCCATAGAGTAGGAGGAAGGGTAGAAAATGTTTTCATAAAGAGTGACTATTAGGGACAAATAAGAGCTCTATTCACCAAACCTGTACACATCCCTTTATCCCTGTAAAACAAGCTATGAAAGCACATAATGACTAACTGCAGCAAAATTACTCACATTCTAACTTTGCATAATCACTAAAATGGCTCTGGTTTTTTAACCCTCCCCCTTCAACAATTCTGCACTCTTAAAAATTTTTTTTCAACCACAGCACAAATGGTTACAGCAAACGGGTGTACCAGGCACATCTGCTGTTTCAAAAAGAATTCACTCTCCTGTGCCAAATCCATGTCTATCGAAAGAAATAAAAATAAATTGCGAGCAGGTTCAGCAAATGCCCAGATAAATCCTGTAGTGACCGCATGGGGTAGATTCACTTCTGGTAGTTGGTTTGTCCTGAAAAGGGTGAGGCAAAGGAGGGGCGATTTGGAAGCAAGGGACTCTCTCTCTCACGCCTGTCTTTGTCGCTCAAGAACTGAATACACAGTTAAGGTAGCTCCCTTCTCGATTTTCTGCACAACTATTTAAAAAATAGGATTGCGTTTATATAATCCCATAGGTGAAGGGCAGTTGGCAACGTGTCTTGTAATATATGGACAGTGTTCTTTAAAAACAACAATAATAATGAGAACAACAACAGTCTTAGTTTGAATGGTCCCACAAATAATCTTTCCGATTTTTTCTATTTATATTTCTACAAGCTTTGCTGAAAGCGCCTACTTGATATTTTAGATCATTCAGTGCAGTAGATAACCTAGAATTTGGGGTACTAAAAAATTATGTTTTCTCTTTTCTACACACTATTAGCTGGAAATCTGAGGATGGCTTTTGAAAGAGAGCACCATTATTTTGACCATGGTACAAGGTGACCAAGCTCCACGGCAGAGCAAGGGGATGGTGGCTAGCCCAAGATCAAGGTGTCAGCACAACTGCTGAAATCCTCATCAGCTGGGGGATACAAATGACTGATGGGGGTTCATTCATTTGGGTCTTATTCCTCCAGTGAAACTTCCTTTTAAAGGTAAAATGAGGAATTAGTTTATTATTCTTCTTTCCTTTTTAAAAAAGAGCAAACATCAACAAATTCAAAGATAAATATTCTTTGGGACACAATTTTAAATTAGGACAACAAGTACTGAAATTCCTGGGTTCAAACAAATTCACTTATATTGTTTCTTGGGTTTCAATTTCCTCTTTATAAAACTAGGGGATTTGATTGAAAGAATTCAAAGAATTTGGGTAGCTTAAGGTACCTAAGGGACGTTTTTGGGCTCAGATAAATTCTGATACCTAAGGTTCTTTGGAACAGCATATAAACGGAAAAACCTCTCTCATTCAAACATTATTTTCATAATTTATCTTTATAAATATCAAGAACTGTATAGGTAATAGGATGCTTAATCCCGTTATGCTATAATGTTTCGGAAAAATAACAGGATATAAATTCATACATATATCTTGATAAAAGTTCTATATGTGAATAAGAAAAACAAAACAAAAATTATGAGTGGTAATTATGAGTGGTGTCCATACAGACATTTTGTTCTTTTTTCTCCTTTCATTTTCTTTTATAAAATGAGCATGTATATTTATATTTACAACAAAGTAACTTTATTTACAGAAAAAAAATCATATCTCCAAATATGTTTTCCTTTCAGAGAACACATTGGATTTTTCCCAAACCACCCAAAAACAAGGAAATATGATATTTAGTTGGCTCAAAATTTAGACTTCAGATTTCTTTTTGAAAAATGCAATCGTTCAGATAGTCATTGAGCATTTACTGATCACTTTCTAATTACTAGGAATGTTGCCAGCTACTGGGTAAAAAGTTAACCATTTTTGGCCTCAGTGAATTCAAGTATAGACAGAGAAACAGGCAGAAAAACCAGTAGAATTTTTTCAGATTTCCAGAAGTCTTACAAATTCTACTTGGAACACAGTGCTCCACTGCAACCCATTCATTTTTTAAACAGAAAGCTGAGTTCTAGCCAGCTAAAGAACACTGGCTTAAGAGCAGGGAACCAGGGTCCTTTTCATTCCACTCTGAACTGCTGAATGGCTTTAGGCACATTCTTGTCTGTGTGACTCAGTTCCTTCCCCTTCAAGATTCTGAGTAAAAATAATTCTTTATACTTTACATGGGCAGCTGAATTCAAACATCTTCTCCTAGTCTGTTCTCCGTCTTGATATTCCATGTGTAAGTGCTATGGCCTAGGTAATTCTTACACATTCTTAAGTTTGAGTACCATTGTTCTAAGCTATATAACTCGGGAAGGGGGCCATGTTCTAATATTCCTGTCTTCAGCCTTCATAACACTTAGAACATGGGAGCACTAAGACTATGCCATAGAAGAGTCTCAAAACATCATAGAGCTCTACTTACCATTTGATCCAGCAATCCCACTACTGGGTATCTACCCAGAGGAAAAGAAGTCATTATTCGAAAATGATACTTGCACACGTGTGTTTATAGCAGCACAATTCACAATAGCAAATCATGGAACCAGCCCAAATGCCCATCAATCAACGAGTGGATAAAGAAACTCTGGTGTATATATACACAGTGGAATACTGCTCAGCCATAAAAATGAATGAATTAACAGCATTTGCAATGACCCGGATGAGATTAGAGACTATTATTCTAAGTGAAGTAACTCAGGAATGGGAAACCATACATCGTATCTTCTCACTGATATGTGGGAGCTAAGCTATGAGGATGCAAAGGCGTAAGAATGATACAATGGATTTTGGGGACTTGAGGGGAAGAGTGGGAGGGGAGCACGGGAAAAAAGACAACAAATATGGTGCAGTGTATACTGCTCAGGTGATGGATGCACCAGGATCTCATAAATATCCACTAAAGAACTTATGTAACCAAATACCACCTATACCCCAATAACTTATGGAAAAATAAAATTAAAAAAGAAAAAAATTATCAAAGAGCAATGAATGGATGAATATATTAAAGTATGAAATTATTCCTCATTTTCTTCTCTTAATTTTCTCTATTTAATCTGTGTATGTGTGAGAGAGAGAGAGGAGAGAGAGAGAGAGAGAGAGAGAGAGAGAGAGCAAGAGTGAGCACCTCTATGGGATCTACAACAATTGGCATTATAGAAATAAAGGAACATGATAAGCAGATCAGCTACATCATTATTAGGTAAGAAAAGGAGAGAAAATCACAAGGGAAGAAAGAAACACACACACACACACACACACACACACACACACACACACACCAGGCATCAGAGGTGTAATCTATACAGTTATTCATTCTATTCCTAGATTTCTTCATTCAATAGCCTAGAAGCAAATAAATAATCAGAAAAACGTACACTTTTCCATGGATACAATTCATGGAATGGTAGGATACAGAATTATTCAAGAAGATATTTTATTATTGTAAGAGGAGAGTTCAACTTTGTATTCATTCTTTTCATGTTTTTAAATAATGTTAAAATAATATTATTCATTGTTTCTTAGACTTTTGAGAGAGCTAGGTAAGCCCTTGTGTAAGACAGTGTATTCATTAAAACAATGATACACCGGGTACAGTGGCTGACACCTGTAATACCAGCGCTTTGGGAGACCAAGGCAGGCAGATCACCTGAAGTTAGGAGTTCAAGATCAGCCTGATCAACATAGTGAAACCCTGTCTCTACTAAAAATATAAAAATTAGCCAGGCGTGGTGATGGGCACCTGTAATCCCAGCTACTCAGGAGGCTGAGGCAGGAGAATTGCTTGAACCCGAGAGGTGGAGGTTGCAGTGAGCTAAGATAGCACCACTGCACTCCAGCCTGGGAGACAGAGTGAGACTCCATTTAAAAAACAAAAACAAGGCCGAGCGCAGTGGCTCACACTTGTAATCCCAGCACTTTGGAGGGCCGAGGCGGGCGGATCACGGGGTCAGGAGATCCAGACCACGGTGAAACCCCGTCTCTACTAAAAATACAAAAAAATTAGCTGGGCGTGGTGGCGGGCGCCTGTAGTCCCAGCTAATTGGAGAGGCTGAGGCAGGAGAATGGCGTGAACCCGGGAGGTGGAGCTTGCAGTGAGTCGAGATTGCGCCACTGCACTCCAGCCTGGGCGACAGAGCGAGACTCCGTCTCAAAAAAATAATAATAATAAAATAAATAAATAAATAAAAACAAAAACATAAAAACAGTGATACTCATTGTAGAAAATATGAGAAGTATTAACAAGGTTAATAAAGAAATAAAAAACACTCGTTTAAAACTTTAGTGATAAGAACTGTTTTGGTAACTTTATTTTCATGGTTTGTATTTCTATGTATACTTGTATCTGTGTGTAAGTGTGTGTGTGACTGTGTGTATGTGTGTGTGTGTGACTGTGTGTGTGTGTGTTTTGTATAGGGGATGGTGCTTAAATGTGAACTCTCTTTATGTGTGGCTCTGTATCTTATTTTTTCATTTAACATTATATCAGAGACTATGAATTTTAAAATTCTTCAAAAATGTTGTTTATAGTGTGATAACCAAGTAGTCAATCTGCTTTAACAGATGCATATGCTCCAATGCAGTAATTTCCTATTTATCATACATATTTAGTTGCAAAATCAAAACCAGAACAAAAAGCACTAAGATTTTTCCTCTGTCCTATATTATGCTATTCTATCATCACAAAGTAGTTTGTTTGTGATAAAAAAGATTTGAGGAGGTGCAATAGTATATCAAAATGCCAGGCATGCACTTCTAACAAAATGTCAGCTCCCACCTCCACACTTCTCATGTGTATCAGATAATCTTCTTTCAATCAGTCATACAATATACATGCAATTCAGACCCATGCCAAGTACCTCACAGTTAAACCCTCTGATATTGAATTCAAAAAGCCTTGTTGTCTCACGACAATTGATATTAGAGATTAAATATCAAAGAGCAGTCATTTATTGTTGTTGTAAGTACCATTATTATTTGTATTATCACATTCCTTCTGTCTCTGTATCAGGTAGACTGTGAGGAACTCAATTGTAGAATGACAGGATCAGGGCTGTGTTGAAAAAAATATTAATCTGGCAGCCATATGTTTATGAAGGGCATAAAGGAAGCCAGCCTGGAAGCTACTGCAATGATCCAGGCAAGAAATGATGAGGCCCTAACTAGGAATAGAGAGTTTGAAGGAAAAAGGCTCCTAGAGCATTAACTACAGAACAAATACTTTCAGAAATGTTGTTCCAGCATATATTTTTCTAGCATCTTTTACTTTGTACAATAATATTTCCTAATATGAATATGTATGGAGCAAATGCGATCCACTGGCTGGTTTAATGCAAACATTATGCTCAAAGAGATCTGCATTAAGAAAGGAAGAAAGGTACTAGACTGGGGCTTCAGAACAAAGGCAGATAAATGCAACAACAGAAAAAGACTACGTTAACACTGAAGTCCTACATTCTGCTAGTCAAATTAGTTGACGTTCTTCATATTTAATAGTCTGGATCCTTTAAGAGAAAGGGCGATTTATTTCGTTTGGGCAGTGGTCATGCATATGTCTTAAAGGAAATGCTAGACAATTTTGTGGGAAAGCACAACATATGTGTCCAAGTGACCTAAATAATTTTTCCTCGGACCAAAATTCCAAGAAATAATCTTGCCTCCGATTCTGAAAGTAATCATCTGGCTGTGGAGGCTCCTATGTGAACCCTCAGAGGGAAGGAGGAAATATAAAAGGACAGAAAATCAACAATAAAAATCCTCAAGCTCCACTTTATTTATTTCACACACTTCTTAGATTTGTCTAAATAGTTTAAGTAAAACTGGGAATTTAGGGTCAGAAAGGACCATCAACTTGCCTTTATGAAATAAAGCACTCAACTGACTCAGTTTTCCAGTGGTGCTGAACCTCATAATTGAAGGCCTTAGAGATCACAGACTAGTTAAATATAACTTTATTCCAGAGACCTAGCAACACTGGATCTGCATTCCTACATGCAGCCTGCATTAAATCTGGGAGGTTGGTGAGCCCTCTTGCTTGCCACAGACCTCACCACTCTCTAGTATTCTCCAATCAGAGGTCAGTTGTCAGTTAACCATTTATCTTCTTGCTTGTACTGTGGTCTGTCCTATAATAAAGGTGAAGTGAAATACTTCTTTTGCAATTAGGTCTTTTTTTTTTTTTTTAAACACAGTCTTGCTGTGTCGTCTAGGATGGATTGCAGTGACGTGATCTCAGCTCGCTGCAACCTCTGCCTGCCAGGTTCAAGCGATTCTCCTGCCTCAGCCTCCTGAGTACCCGGGACTACAGACATGTGCCACTATGCCCGGCTAATTTTTGTATTTTTAGTAGAGACAGGGTTTCACCGTGTTGGCCAGGCTGGTCGTGAACTCCTGACCTCAAGTGATCCACCCGCCTCGGCCTCCCAAAGTACTGGGATTACAGGCATGAGCCGCAGTGCCTGGCCAAGAATATATCTTTTTTAAAAATGAAAGAGTATTTGTTTTAAAAAACCTTGAAGAAAATGTAGATTGTTCCTAGATATTCTCTATGTAAACAAAAAGCACCTATATAAGGAGAACACAGCATACAATACCATTATAAAAGAAATCATATATTTTATCTGCTTCAAGTTTTTACATTGCTCACCTGAGTCTGCTACACTGCAGTTACCACCCTAGAACAAATGAGCTGTCATTCAGCAGTGAAGAACAAGAAAGGTTACTTAAGTATATGAAAGAGTGCTGTGCAGTGCAATGTAAACAAAAATTAGACATGACAACAGTGCTGCAACAAACTGAACTACAAAAACAGAGCAAAAGGGGAAAAGAAAAATCAGGCAAAACCATTGCAAACAATAGCAAAACCTTCATCTTTTCAAATGGAGCTACACAAGCTACACATTTCAGGTCCTTAGTTCAAAATATGCTTTTTCAATAAATCTACAGGTTTTATTTTAAAAATCTAGTAATAAAATATTCCCTGATAAAATTTGTGAAATTACCAATTACCATGTTTTATGATTTGTTTTTAAAATATGGCAAATGAGTAGCTTCAATATATAAATATTAAACTACTTTGAGCCTCGCAAGTTTTCAATGGTAATGAAAAAATTACAAAATAACATTTATCATAGGATATAGGATGTTAAAACTTTATTTCAGGATATAATCTTTTTAAAGACATACTGGCATTCTAGTTTTCAAAATACATCTATTGGGCTTTAACCCATATGAGCATGACAGAAAAATCACACAGGCATTGAGAGCTTCATGTCTATGTGCATAAACCATATGCTTATCAATATCTTATTTATCTAATTATCCAGGATAGAGAATCGGCATTCATAGGACAGAAGGTAACAGATCTGCTTTCATTTTTCTTTAAATAAAGGAATTTGTCATTCTTTTGCAAAACTTGAGATCTAAATTAGGGAAGAAAATAAGAGGAACTCACATGTTGCTTAAATGGACTAAATGTATTTCTTATTTTGGTTCCTTTTAATTTTCAGATCTTTGCCAATGCCCGGAAGTGATAGGCTTAATGCAAAAATAAGGAACCACATCAGGTACATTCAAAAGTGTATCAAATTATGTGTACATATATATACACATATAATACATATATATGTACCTATATATGTATAAAGATATAAAAAATCACCCTCTGCCCTATCTATTACGAAGCACAGCAGCTCAGCACAAGGCACTGAGCTTTTTTTAGTAGGGAGAAATTTATCACAGGAAGTCCATGGACTCAAGAAGTTCACACACCAGGAAAAGAGGCAAAATAAACTTGAAAATAACTATAAAGTATAGTTGCAAATGCTAAGTAACACAGAGAAGTGTATGAAAGTTCCAGATGAACTATGCTCAATCTGGCAAGCAGAGGGTGGCTCTCCGAGCCATATCTTCGGAAGTGCATGGAATCACAACACATAGATGGCTGTGTGTTTGTGGACACACATACACTGGCCTTGGAGGAGAAGGGTGGATCCTGTTTCCAGCAAACAATGTGAACAGAGACACAGACAAAAGGCTAAGGTGTGTATGGAGAACAAACAAATGTGGCAGAATTTAATAACAGCTAGTACATACGATTTACTAGTCCTTATTTAAATGCTTCACATATAACTGAGGAAGAACCTATTATTATCCTCATTTTGTAGACGAGGAAACTGAGGTATGTGAGCTTAAGTAATTTGGCCCAGGTTTCAGCATAAGCTACTATTGGTATCTGAATCTACACGCTGTGGCTCCACAGTTGTTCTGTTAGCCACCTCTACACTCCATAAAGTAAACAAGACGAAACAAGACTGAAAAATTAGACCAGGACAGATTGTGAAGGATAACATCTACCTTTAATTTTAGTTGACAACTAATTTAATAGAATTAAGGGACAAATATTAGGGCCTAAGAAGGGCAGGGGAGGGACACAGTGATGAAAATAATATATTGTAGAGAGAGCAATTACTTTCTGAAGAGAGGGGACCATTTTTTCATTAAGAGTAAGGACACACACACCTCTGACGCAAATTACTTCTGTTTAGCTGAGGGTGACATTTTCAGTCTTGAAAAACGCAGCTTGCAAAATGTTATTTTACTGAAGCCCTATTGTCAGAGCTGTATACTCTATTCCATATCCACATAGGCTCTCAGTTTAAAAGATAACTATTATTTTTAAATATCAGAGTTTGTCTACATGTGATATGTGAATTTAAAATTCTTTCTTCACAGGACAAGTAGGAGAATTTAAGTATCATGTTAACACATTGTGAAAATTAAAACATCAATGATGACTACAGAACCAGATGCATGACCTTCCATTCATTAAGAAATACCATAGCCCAATGTATTGTATATTTGGAATTATCATGTTTTGTATCATGTTTTGTAGGGTTGGGGGACACAAAGCAAGTAGGTAAATTATTCCCTAAACATCTTAAAGAGTGAGCTCATCGACAAATAAGAAACCTATTTTATTTTAAAAGAAGCCAAATAATAGTAGACCCTACAAGATTCCCAACCTATTTAAAGTCCTGAGTACATTGCATCAGATAATTCTGGCCCACAATCTCTTCATTTAAATTCCAAATTCAACAGATACAAATCATATAACCACTTTACGAAAGGCTGTTTCAAAGTACACTGCCTTTTTATTAGCCTATTATACAAAATTATGGTAATTTCTTAATAAAGTTTTGGAAACAGACCACATTATTAATTGTATGGCATATATAATATTTAATTAAAGATGCATTATGCTGATAGAATTTAACATCTGGCACTCTGGTTTTGCAGACCATGGAGTGTAGTAACAACATGAAAATAAACAATCCCTATAAATGTCCTCTTGGGCTCCAGTCTTCAGTAGAGTGCCAACTTTCTTTAAAACAACACTTAAGGGGCAAGCGTGGTGGCTCACACCTGTAATCCCAACACATTGGGAGGCAGAGGCGGGAGGATCACAAGATCAGGAGTTCGAGACCAGCCTGGCCAAAATGGTGAAACCTCTGTCTCTACTAAAAAAATACAAAAATTAGCTGGGCGTGGTGGTGGTGCGTGCCTGTAGTCCCAGCTACTCGGGAGGCTGAGGCAGGAGAATTGCTGGAAACCAGGAGGTGGAGGTTGCAGTGAGCCAAGATCGTGCCACTGCACTCCAGCCTGGCGACAGAGCGAGATACCAACTTAAAAAAAAAACAAAAAACAATGCTTAAGGACTATTTTGTTAAAAATACCTATGAGGAGGGGTGAAACTCCCAGGTAACTGTCACATATTACACTGCTCAGCATTCTGCAGTTTAATTTCTCATAGAAATATCTTTTCTCTAAGCATGTTTTAGTAAAATGGGCGCTGCCTGAGGACCCTCACACACAGTTAATAATTACTAATTTTTGAAACAGACACTCTAACGACTTTTATTAGCTTAACAGCAAGTTGTCTTACATGTACTTTCCAAAGTTTTCTAGATCCCTTTCTAATATCAATTAAACATGGTCCACAGTGGACTAATGAGGCCTATTTAGTAGCAATTCATAATTTACTGTGCTCGTACTGTTCCCTGCAGGGCTTTTTTCTCTCACTAAACCATAATCATATCTCATTACCATTGTTTCATTACTACATTTTTTGGTTTAAAGTCTGTTGCTGGCATTTAGTTAAGAAAAAGACTCTTGCATATTATGTATAGAACATTTTCCTCTTAAACATGTCAAACCAAAATGTTTCCACCTGAAGAACACTGCACTCAATGTAAAACAGTCAATCTCAACAACAAAAGTAAAAACAACAAAAGAATATTTTTTTCCTCTGATTTAAAAGTTATTCGATTTTGCTATAAAAACGGAAACAAACCTCCATAAAGCTAATTTATCTGGTAGCAATTTAACTTGTTCTACTTTAAAAGAATGCAAGGGCCGGGCGCGGTGGCTCACGCTTGTAATCCCAGCACTTTGGGAGGCCGAGGCGGGCGGATCACGAGGTCAGGAGATCGAGACCATGGTGAGACCCCGTCTCTACTAAAAATACAAAAAATTAGCCGGGCGTGGTGGCGGGCGCCTGTAGTCCCAGCTACTCGGAGAGGCTGAGGCAGGAGAATGGCGTGAACCTGGGAGGCGGAGCTTGCAGTGAGCCAAGATCGCGCCACTGCACTCCAGCCTGGGTGACAGAGCGAGACTCTGTCTCAAAAAAAAAAAAAAAAAGGAATGCAAAAGCTCTTCACAACTCTTCCTACCCCAAAGAGACCTTTCCAAAAAACCTGCCATATTTTATTGCAAGATGCAGTCATAGACCTTATGCTATAGCACCTTAAAGATAGATGCACAGCCTGTAAAACAGTGTTATCTAAAAATGTTGGTCTCCATGTAGACTTATATCTGTACAGAAATATACAGGTATGTTTACATGTGTGTTTGCATATATTTCAAACACATTCAGTAAAGAAACAGAAATAATCTTGGAACTTCAGACATAAAACAAATACATTTACATGTTTTCTACTTTTTCCCCTATGAAATACCTGTATAAATATACAGTAATAGCAGGTTTTTCATTGTAAATGGTTTTGACGTTTTCAACTTCAGAATTTTAAAACATGGATTTGTAGTCCAGGGGTGAAAGCAGTATGTATGTCTAAGCTTTAGGACTAAAAGAAGAATGCCAAGTTCCCTGTGCTGGTCCCTTCAGTTGCAGAAGGGACCATTTCTCTTTGTGTCTTCCCTTTTTTACTAGGGGGCAGTGCTGCCAGAGTTGTGAGAAAATCTTTTCTACTATACTCCCCATGAATTCATTCAGTTGCCAAGGAAATGGCTCAAGCTCAGAAGTCAGCCTTCAAAATAAGGAGAGGAAAAAGGAAAAAAAAAGTAAAATAAACTGATAGATCCCAACATAAAATTATGCATCTTAAGAGTAGAAAAATACAAAGGGGAGAGGGTTAAGACAGTGCATTTTAACAACCCATTGAATCTTCTTATAAAAACAAGGCATTGACATGCTAAAGGCAACAAGCTTAATAAGTTCTAACATGTTTTCCACCTTTTTGAGGACTCTGATTTCTCTAAATGAGTCACTGGTTCTCTGCAGAATTATATTAAAGTTAGATTATGCCATGTGATTGACTTATTTATTTGTCCCTTTAAGTTGCCATCTGAAACATGAGCCCTGAGAGAAGATCAAACTTCACCAATACTTGCCAGTCCTCAGTGGAAATCCTAGAGTAATTTCTTAAAACCAATAGTAAAAAAATTTCTAAACCCTTTAGGCAGTGAGGTTTCATTTCAACTACATGAAAAAACTTTTATCCAAGTTTTAAAAATTGTTATAAAAATGTTACATGAATGGAATTTTTCAGGGAGGGATAAATTTATATCACAGAGAGAACTCAGGCTATCTTCACCAGTTTTAATGTTTCAAAAAAGGTTGGTAGAAAAGAAGAGATCTGGGGCTCCAAAGTAAGATGATGTTGAAAGCATTGAAAAGACCCAAATAAAGAAAATGAAAGGAAAAAAAGAGAGAGACAAGCAAGGGAACAGGATGTAGAAATGAATAATTTAGATATACAGCATGAGGAATAAGCCATGCCAATAAGTAAAAAAACATAATTTAAAGAGAAAATGGCTTGAGATTGTATTAAGTCATGGCCAACTTCACACACACACACACACACACACACACACACACGACTAAAATTAAAAGAAACATTTAAACTTATTTTCTAATCTAAAATGGGAAAGAGGCGCTTACTTTTTAAAGAAAAATTCCTCATTTAATTCTTTCTCTTATCAGAGAACCTTCTTTGTCAGTTTTAACAGCAGATTAATCACTTTCGCAACCTACGGAAAAAGTTTTCTGGAAAGCATAACAGCCTACAAGTGTAAATGACAGTATTACTTTTCCTGCAGCTCACCCGCCTACAAATTCTCTCTCATCCATGACTCAGCAGGAGGTAAAAGGAGCTAATGAAAAGGGCCACATTTCCTTTTAAAAATTGTGAACTTTCTTTCAAAGTGCAGAACTATTAAAAAAAATCCCCCAAAAGCTTGACAGAAAAATGAAGTAGCTCTCCATGAATGTTTGTCAGTTATATACCTAGAAAATTTCTTCCAAGTAATGTTATAAATAAGCTTGCTGTTTGACTCCCACCCAAGGCCAAATGCTGTACTTGAGTGGGGATTTAGTACTTACACATATCTATAGTACATTTGTAGGATTATGGGGGAGCAGGGGGCAGGGATAGAAATGTTGCTTTGCTGAAACCAAGACATCAAGAGGAAAGATGAGAAACACAGAACTTTGTGGTCAAGAGAACGGACTTGTCCTGGGGCTTTCCCTCCTTGTAAAATACCAATTAATTTGATTTTGTGAAGAAGCTCTCTAGAAGCAGTCTGGTTCCTAGGGAGAAATTACAGAGGTAAGAAAATTCCATTTTATGATACAGAAGGAAAGATGGGATCACTTTGTTGTATGTGCACTGGCGAGACAGTCACACTATAAACATTCATCAAATATTTACTGAGTGTCCAATCTCCGCTAGACACTGTGCTAAGCTCTTGGCAGCTGAGACTAAGAAGTTTAACAAGACGGTTCGGGTCAATGGTCATCGTCTTCATGGAACTTAAAATGGGTGGAAAGAGGTTATCATCTGGGAGAGGCAGTGAGATAATGATCATTTGCAGGGTGGAAGGTGTAGGGATTAGGAAGTTCAAGGAGAAAGACACAGGAGAACACAGCAAGGACATTTAAACTAAGTTATACCAGAGGAGTGTGCTGAAAATGTCTTAAGGGAAATGGCATCTATGTTGAGACAAGGCAATAAAAGACTGGGGTAGTGAACAATGTTCCAGGCTAAAAACAATACCATGTGACTCTCCAGTGGTGGCTCAATGTCTCTCGGAATCAGAGCAAAGGCAGTGTGTGGCTAAAGCATGGCGCATAAGCGGGGTGGGAATGAGATACTACACATCTTCTTCATGTATTCAGAGAGGTATGCAACACCTAAAAATAAAAGTTCAATTACTATTCCTATTTCGCATGTGGAAAACAAACCAAAAAAGGTTATTTTGTCTAAGATCACATAGTTATATGAGATTCCAACTCATTTCTATTTGACTTCGGAGCCTGTTTTCCTAATCACTGTCTTATACTACAGGAATAAGGAGATGACGTATTAGACAGGAAAGTAATACAGTCAGATTTGCGTTTAGGAAAGCCTTGGTGGATAGATTGGGGCGATGGTAGGGAAATGGATACAAGGAAATCCGTTAGGAGGGTATCACCAACGGTCCATGAAAGATGACACTGATCTGAAATCATGTACCGGCCAGCAGAAATGAGAAGTAGAGAGATTTGTGAAATATTTAGGAGGTAAAATTGATAATAAGGGAAAGAGAGGGCTTAGAAATAATACCTAAACTTCTGGCTTAGGAAACTGGTTAGATGGTGACGCCACATACCGAAACAATATTGGAGTAGAAAAAATTCCTGAGAGAAGTGGATGAGTTTATTTTGAAAACATTGAGGCTGAGATTTCTGCAATACATCCAAATGCACCTGAGCGATAAGCAGTTAAAAACAATTGAATCCGAAGAGCAAGAAAGTTTACTGAAACAAATTTATGTCATATTGTAGGGCTGATAGCTGAGGCCATAGTAGTTAAAGGCTCTCTTAACCAAATGTGGGAAGTGAAACAAGGGCAGGCCCCAGGAAAGACACCCCTCCCCAAGCCCCACCAAAGGAAAACAACATTCAAGCCCAGGCACTGTGGCTCATGCCTGTAATCCCAGCATTTTGGGAGGCCGAGGTGGGTGGATCAATTGAGGTCAGGAATTCAGGACAAGCCTGGCCAACATGGTGAAACCCCATCTCTAATAAAAATAAAAAAGAAAAAAAAATTAGCCAGGCGTGGTGCACACCTGTAGACACAGCTACTCGGGAGGCTGAGGCAAGAGAATCGCTTGAACCTGGGAGGCAGAGGTTTCACTGAGCTGAAATTGCGCCACTGCACTCCAGCCTGGGTGACAGAATGAGAGTCCATCTCAAAAAAAAAAAAAAGAAAAAGACAAGGAAAACGACATTCAAGGAGAGGGAGACGAAGAGCCACTAAGGAGACCCCTAAAGTGAAATTGTTCAGAATGGTAGGAAGAAAACCAACAGAGTGTGGAGTAAAATAACTTTGAAAAGTTGGCAAGATGGCCCCACCATGCCACAGATTTACACAAGGGCGAGTACAAAAAGGGAAACTCTGAAAAAAGCCTAACGAAAGAAGGTCATGTGTTGGAAGAGTCGGCTGAAGTATTGAACCACAGACTGTAAGTTGGATGATAAAGGAAATACAAGAGACTGGTGAGGAAAAAGAAAGGTAATAGAAGGTAAATATGCTGAAGAAAAGTAGAATAGGAGTTACCTGAATGAGAGAGTGCCGGAAGAATGGGGGGTTGTGTTCCAAGGCTGGTTTTAGTTTTTATTTTTACGATTTAGGAGGTAAAATAGAGCCAAGCAATGATAAGATCCAGGGTATAACCAGGGGCTGTAGAGGCTGCAGCTGAATGGAGATGAGAGTTACAGATGAGTGAGTTGGGCCCTGAGCCTCCCGACAGGACTAACAGCCTGGGTAGTGACAGGAGAGAGTTGAGCCACTTGTTCTGTGGTCAACGAGTAAAGTCCAGGACCAGGACATTAATGAATGACAGCAATGTGGAGAAAAGAGTATTTAGTCGAATGTCTCTAACCTTCAAGCAGAATATAAACAGTACTAAATTGCAAGTTAAGAATGCAAGAGAGACAATCAGCTCTGCTGTTTGTAAGTTAAAACTAATAAAAAAGACTCTCTGACCTACCGTGGTTCTCTTTCCAGAGCAGACTGGTGAAGCCTATACAGGTCCAAGTGTGCCCGAGGTAAAATGCCACTTCGTCCACATGTACTGTTCCCTAGGCCTATCATCACTTCCAGTCACCAGCTCCAACGACAGTGCCAGCATTCTCATGGTTCTGCTTGAACCTTTTTACTCTTCCTGGATTTTTTTTTGCCCTGAAGTAGCTGTTGCTTCTATATCACGGATTGAACTTTTGTAGAAAAAGACTACCCTCCTGTGATGGTCCATTCGTGTGTTAATTTTTTCAGGTTAAAGTCTCCGTTTATTCAATCAAACTCCAATCTAGATGTGGCTGGGAAGGTGTTTTGTACATGTGATTAAAGCCTCTAATCAGTTGATTATTAAGTAATGAAGAGTACACTAGATAACCTGGTTGGGCCTGATTCAATCAGTTGAAAGGTCTTGGAAGTAGAGCTGAGGATTCCTTAAAGAAGAAGGAATTCTCGTTGTGGCGAGTAGCTTCATCTCATGCCGCAGAGTTACAGCCTGCCCTTTCTAATTGCCTAATCTGTAGATGTTAGACTGCCTAGCCAGCCCACAAAATCATGCAAGCTACTCCTTCCCAATCAATCTCTTAATATATATCTTCTACTGATTCTGTTTTTCTGGCACTATTTTCTGTAGGCATCATCCATCACATAGGCGGCTAATCTTTGACTTTTGGTGGGAAACAAACCATTCATAAGACATGCTGATGTTGCTGCAAGACCAATATGCAGATCACTCTTGCTACATAAAGATTCCCACCCTAAATACAATACTGCTTCTGAAGATGCATGCCTTCCTAGTATAAGCTGAGAACACTGCCAGTGAATTTTCATAAGGACCTTTCAATAAGATGGAAACTTTCTGAATCCTTGAGAAGGTGTCAGCCATCTCATAAGAAGAAGGAAAGAAAGTACACAACATAAAAAGCTACCCCAAATGTCTTAATACTCATATAGACAATGAGGTCATCAAAATCAGGAAGAGACCAGCAAAAGGTAGAGAAAAGCATGATTAAAGAGGCAGAGGTTCTTGATCTTACTGATAATCTTTTATAAATTTTATCTGCCTATAATTATAAATACTAAATATTTTAAGATTTTTTTTAAATTGAGAAACAATTCTATTGAGAAAATACTGAATTTCAAGAGCATTACTCTCATGGAAAATATAACACAATTATGCTATTTTCTGGTTAAAATGGGTCTTGGTACCTTGTCAATTCAGTTATTGCACGGTAGTACTATGGTTTGTATAAGCCAGGGTTTAAACCTGAGATCTTAACACATTGGGGTTTTTATTTTATTTTATATGTGTGTGTTGTGTGTGTGTATTTATTTATTTAATTAGAGGCAGGGTCTCACTCTGTCGCCCAGGCTGGAGTGCAGTGGTGCAATCATGGCTCACTGTAGCCTTGACCTCCAACCTCCTGGGCTCAAGCAAGCCTCCTACCTCAGCCCACCCCCCACACCCCCAACCCCCCACCAGAGCAGCTGACACAACAAGTGCATGCCATCATGCCTGGCTAATCCTGGCTATTTACAAAAAATTTCTGTAGAGACAGGATCTCACTATGTTGCCCAGGCTGGTCTCAAACTCCTGGGCTCATGGGATCATACTGCCTCAGCATCCCAAAGAGCTCAGATTACAGGTGTCAGCCACGGTGCCCAGCCTCATTGGGGTTTAAAAAAAAAAAAAAAAAGAGATTTAGAATTGTTAATAAAGTTAGATATTCAGTTACTAGAAGTACTATATTTAAAAATGAAATTTTAACACGATTGCTTTTATTGCTCTTTAATTTTAGTGTAGATTTGTCCAGTTAACACAGAAACATGATGAACATGTATGATCTTTCTGTTTTGAAATAATTTAAGTAATTACAGAATGTTTTTAACATTTCAACACGTTAAGACCTCAATATGACACCCTTATTGTTCACATAACACCTGAAGTTCCAAAGAGGGCACATTACTTCTCCAGTGTCATAGAGATTGGGTGGAACCCAGTCTAGAATGTCACTTTCCGACCTTTTTTCCCAGTGTTCTTCCCACTGCTCAGTATTGAGTAAGAGAGTTTTAAAACAAATTCACACACACACCTCCATGTTCCCTGCTCTCTCCACCCTTAGTAAAATCCCCTGGGATGCTTTTGGCAGGATTCAGAGATGGCTTTGGCAGCTCTAGCCACGTTCCTGGAATCCATCTGCAAGTGCTGGTCAGCAGAACCTGCTTCATTCCCTTTTTGGTATTAGTCAGTAAAGGTTAAGTGTATGTGAATTATCATAAATTTATTTTTAGTCTCCCACTACCCCCTTTTTTTTGGTAAGTGATCAATGACTACCAGGCACAGGAAATACATTTCACTGAATGATTTTCTAAAATCAAAACTCCATCTGGGCTGGAACTGAGACAGGATTAGGGATGACCGTTTATAACATTAATACCAGCTACACTAAACTACTGAAAGATGCTTAGAGTGGGGAAAGGGTCTTCACCTTTGCCTGAAAATACTTCCAAGGCTGAATCCTGGCTCCTCTGCTAGCCAATGTGTTGTGTGTAATAGCAGCACATGCAGCTGGTGATCACATTGTGACTCAGCGCACCATGGGGAGAGAGGGTCGGACGGATGAGGAACTAACTCAGAATTGTAGAACAGAAGTCTCAGCTAGCAAGTACTAAATGTGGTCTCCTTAGTTGAACAAATCAAGTTGAAAGAAAAAAAAAAAGTGAGGGAATGAGTTGCTAAAGTTAGTTTCCTTAAAGTGAGAGATAATATTTCCCCTTTAAAAATTAAAAGACACACAAAAAAACCTGTCACCTTCATTGTGGATTAAATTAATATTATAATAACTAAAACTAGTAGCATAACATGGACTGATGAAGACAATATTAAGGAATGAAAATTAGTGTCAGTATAGCAGGGGTGGTCCTGGGGTGGGGAGTAAAATTCATAACCACAGCCATCTGGAGAAAGAAGAAAATAAAGTATATAAGCTTTAGGTATTAGGGACCCAACTCCTGGCTGCTAGGAAGGAAGCCAATCAATAATTTATGAACCTTAAAAGAAAAAAGGAAAGGGAGAGAAGAAGGAAAGTGGAGAAAGGGCAAGGGAATGAAGGGAAGGAAGGGAAGAGGAAGGACCACAACGGCTATTCCACTTGAAAGGGGTTTACTGCAACCACCAGTCTTCAAATGTTCTCTCTCTTCAGGGTAGTAGGCAAGGAGGGTCATTCTATATTCCAATTAATATTAAAAACAATAGTTATATCTTTGTTTTGAGATAGATTCAAGTACAGAGACAAGGACAAGCCATCATCTTTCAAATATTTCATCTCTTTTTCTACTGTAGTACATTTAAGATTTAGGTTTCACAGTTTATTCTGTGAAAGATTCTGGTTAGTGACTTTCTGGAAAGAAGGAAAGTGGCAGGGAGGGAGGACAGAGAGAGGGAGATGGAGGTGGGGAGAGGAAGACAGAAGGGGGAGAGGAAAAGAGAGAGAGAAAGAAAGGGCAAGAGAGAAGAAGGAAGGGGAGGGGAGGGAGGGAGGGAGGGAAACAGGAGAAAGAAAGGCGGGAGAAAAAAATGTAACAGTTTTTAATTTGCCTTTGTAGATATTTATTACTAAAGTTTTTTTTACTTGCAAAATATAATATATACATAAGTATATACATGCATATACTTATATAAATTTATTAAAATATATAGTATGCATACATTTATAAATATATTAATTACTGTATGTAAAACAAAAGCAAAGTAGGCTCATTAGAGCAAATTTAAAGATAAGTAGAAGGCCGGGCGCGGTGGCTCAAGCCTGTAATCCCAGCACTTTGGGAGGCTGAGGCGGGCGGATCACGAGGTCAGGAGATCGAGACCATCCTGGCTAACACGGTGAAACTCCGTCTCTACTAAAAATACAAAAAATTAGCCGGGCGTGTTGGCGGGCGCCTGTAGTCCCAGCCACTCGGGAGGCTGAGGCAGGAGAATGGCGTGAACCCAGGAGGTGGAGGTTGCGGTGAGCCAAGATTGCACCACTGCACTCCAGCCTGGGGGACAGAGAAAGACTCCGTCTCAAAAGAAAAAAAAAAAAGTAGAGAAGTATAGAAAGAAGCCTGTTCCCCAAATCCCAGAAATAACTGGTTAGTGTATATTGACCATTAGATTTCAAGAAATACACACATGTACTTCTATATGTATGAAAATATATTCACAACTCAGATAACATATGGATTTGTCAATCATATTAGACATGGAAGTAACTAGGGTGTATGTCTTATATCACATAAGAGAAAATTAGATGAGAATAATTTGTTACTGTCAGGGGAATAACAGAATTAGGATTTTTTAAATCCAAAGCCCTACAATTATCCATAATGAATATCAAAGGTATTTTCAGATTAAGTCTTACAAATCTAGAAAGTGTGGGGCAGAAAAAGCCAGTGTTTGAGAGCTGGGTGATCTTAAAAACAACTACTGTCTTACAGGGGATTATTACCACTTTGCCACTTACAAAATGCTTCTTACTCCTTTCTACACAACACGTCTGTATGATTGCCAATGTTATCCTTCCATTTTACCCAAGGGGAAATGAGGCTCCAAGATAACCACGCTGATTAATGTCACCAACCCAGTAAATCATGGAGAAAGGATTTGGGTGTCTGAAAACAAATTATTTTACAAGTGGAAAAGTTAACAAAGCATGTACAATGTTTTCTGAAAATGTGTAATCCTCTTCATCATTTTGAACTATGACTTCTGGAAATCTGCTCACTGGTGATGGAGATAGTCATGGAAGTATCACCCATCAGGACATAGTAAGATGCAGCCTCTTCTCATCCCTGATTACTATCATTTTGGACAAAATATGCCTACGATATGTAGCAAGACTAACATAATTTTCCTGTTAGAACTTCAAGAATTAAGATTCAGTGCTGCTAATCCTTGATTTGTTTTCTGCAATACAGAAGGCTGGCCCTGAGACTCTGTGGTGAGTTGGTGATATAAAGCGAAGAGCACTGGACTGCAAATAAGGAATCCTGTACTCAAAACTCTGCATCACAGAATAGCCTTGCAAATGAGCAAGCCCGTCTCCTTACCTTTACCTACTCTACAAAACAGAAACTAAAGCTGATGAAAATCACGGAGGTACTAGGTAATGTGCCTGGCACCATGTGTGTTATGCAGAAGGAACTACTCAACATTCTACCAGCCTACCATTTACCATCTCAGAGAGTGAGCTCACAACCCACTAACTTATATAATGAATGTCCTTTCCTCCAACCTGGTGCCACTCGGCTCAACAGTGGCTATATTAATTCAATTGTTTAAATTCTGTGTACTTAAAGGAAATTCACCAATTGGTTTGAACCAAAGCAAATTCTTGCCCTATTAGAAGTGTTCAAAGACCAAAGAATATCAAAAGGCTACGACCTTTCCTGAATCAAGTCTGGATTTAAACCAATGGCCTTAAATAAAATAAGAAATACTAAAACAGAGAACATTAGCCTCAGTAGTTAAGAGTAGGGCTTTAAATCAGTGGACCCTTGTGTGCT
This sequence comes from Hylobates moloch, assembly GCF_009828535.3. Lineage (NCBI taxonomy): Eukaryota > Metazoa > Chordata > Mammalia > Primates > Hylobatidae > Hylobates > Hylobates moloch. The sequence continues at coordinate 98,053,591 of NW_026652288.1, read as the reverse complement.
TGGAGGTGGAAAGTATTCAGATGACAGGCTTCTTCTCCAATAGGGCTTGTTTCCAAACATTTCCATGCATGTCTAGTCACTACTGAAAGCTCAGGGTCCTAAAAAATCATCACGTTTTATTCCTCAAATCCAGTCAATCACGTAGAGGCATTTTCTTGTTTGGCTTGATAGAATAGATGAGAATGATCCCACATGATCCTAAGAGGCAGGAACAACTGGTGAGAACCCATTTCTCAGCATGCTTCAATCAAGAAGTCCACGTCATCAGCAGCGCTAATTTAATTTTAAAAAAGCGGTGGTGCTATAATTGGCTTGCCATTCTAGCTAGTGGGTTTCCAGGGTAACCGTGTTCTTGCCACAGATAAAATCTACCTAGTAGCACAAAGACTAAGGGTTTGGGAAGAGTCAGCATCAAATGAGAGGTCAATAATTCAGCCTGAAGAGAGCTACATCAAAAGCATATGTAGTTAAGGTGGACTGGATCCAAATCTGAGCCCTGCCACGTACTAGCTGTGCCATTTCAGAAAAAAATATTTAACTTCTCTAGGTCTTGTTTCCTCATCTATAAGATAAACATAATAATGGAACTTCTTCTTGTAGGACTGTTACAGGAATAAAACAGAGAACTTAAACATTAATTCGTACATTTTAAATACAGACTAAACTTAAAATAAATAAATAATACTATGACAGATGTCCCTAAACCTAGACATTCAGAGACTTGGAAAACTAAAAACAAAAAATCAAAATAAGTTTTGTTTTCTTTTTAATTTACAACTTCGGAGAAAAAGCATCCTGAAAGCTTCTGAAAAGAGCACAAAATGGCTTGTAAAGCTACGTTGTTATCCAGTTGTGCTCATGTTATTACTGCCTCCCAGGACCTGACTTCTGGGAATATGCTGCCATGTCAGAGGCAATTTGGAAAGTCTTAATTGAGGAGAGCCACAGCTTTTCAGGCCGCAAATTAAGGATGGGGAAACCGTCCTTGCTTAGGGTGTGACAGCTAACTGGAATGTTTCATAGCTGTAAATACAGCAGGCCCATTTACCATGATTCCCCTGAGGGAAAAGACTCATCTGCCGCAAATATAACAGTGATGAAAAAAAGGGGGAAATTTTGCCTCTGAATGAAACAAAAAGAAAAAAAGTGAGCAGTTTGAAGGGGTCTTTAATATGTAAATTTCAGGAGGAGGGTATCACTTTTATTGTCTTTATTTCTATTAGAAAAGATATCTGAAGATGAATGAGTATAAGGTTCAGTTGTAAAATCCATCATGTTACACTCCCCCCTTAGCCCCCACAACACACACACACAGGAAATTAAGCTGGCAAAAGAGAAATGGAATTACTTACACCTGTGCTCACACTGACACAACAACTTTCAGGCAACAAGCAGCAAAGCAGTGAGAAACAAAGTTTGAGAGCAAGAACATGCACACACAAAAAAGTTTCTGTTGTCCTAAGATTAAATGCTGAGGCAGGAAGAGATACTATTCTTGAATCAAGTGAGAAAAGATGGTAAAGTGCGATATTAAAATGCAGCACACTGGAATAAGTTTGCCTCTATAAAAACTGTTATGTTCTGTATGTGATTTAAATTAATGCCTATATTTGTGGGAGATAAAATTAAAATGAAGATAAATGGTGCCAGCATATAGCGTGTTCGCTGGAGCAATAAATAAGGCACTGAAAGGTATTTTACATTTCAGTCACATCTATCTAAACAGGGAGCTCAAAGCACTTGAGGAACATTTGTTAATTAAATGCTGTAATAGATTTGTGAGTCACCCAGACGGTTATTATATACGTTTTTCAAAAAGAGACAGAGAGGTGAAGTGACCCAGGGTCCTCTGGATGCCACTGAAGAGGAAACCCAGGGTGCTGAAGGCATGCTTTCTATCCAGCTCAGCTGCTTCTTGGCCTGGTGGGAGGGCCTGGAAAGAAGCCTCTCTGGGTGCTGTCCCATTGAACAGAACTCACAGGCTTTCGTTTATTAACTACCTCAATAGCAGGCAAGATTACAGTTGGAGCTAGGGAGAAAGGTAATAATTTTGGCACCCTATTAACAACATATTTCCCCTTTTCCCCCTTACATTACAAGAATGTCCTATGAATGGTTAAATATTGTCATATCATTTATCTTCCACTTGCAAACTTGTCTAAACTATTGGTTAGAGATGCACTCTTTTCCAGTTGAAGCTCTTCAATTCTGTCCACCACATGTCCTCTCTGGCCTTCCCCTGGTCACTGGCTGCCTGTTTTAGGAGCTCTATACCCTGCAACTCCAAGAAACACACTTTTTGTTCACAGCTCAGCTTGACAAGCAGCCAGATTAACTTGCAAGGTGAAATCAAGCAAGATTGAGAATGTATTGGAAATTGTGTATTGATCATTGATAATGGAGTAGACTGTGGCCACTCTACTGTTCTTTTACATGTTAGAAAACTCCCAAAATAGGAAGGTTAAATAAGTCAAAGGAGGAAGTATCTACTGAAACGCTGAGACAGTGCCCCTCTGCTGTGCTACCACGTAAGTGAGTGGCCAGGAGAGGGCCCCTGGTTTCTGAAGATGAGGCGGCAAAAGAACACAGGAGTCACTGTAAGTGTAGGTCATTTTGGGCTGATCCAGGTGAAATTTTAGGGAGGCTTGGGGATCACCAAACCTCATCTCTTATTTTTCAGAACAGAAAATTCTCAACTATATTTGTATCTTCCTTTTACATTTTAAAAAATGCATTCAAATCCATTATAGTTTGAGACACACATCAATGTCACACAAGCAAAATCACTGCTCTGTCTCTTCTGTGCAGGTTGGTCTACATTTTTGTGCCTCGGGTTCTCATCTGTACAATGGGAATCATGATCATACCCACTTAATGAGGACTAAAGGATTCTACCCATATAAAGCACTTACAACCGTGCCTGGTACTAAGAAGTACACGATGATTGTTAACCATTATTACCATTACAAAGTTATTGACACTGTTCTCCACATATTTCCAGCTGTCTGCTCTATGGCAACCCTATGGCTAGGTAGAGCCATGTGAATAGTTTTGGCTAAGGAGCTGTAAGAAGTGACATGTGTTACATCCAGGTCAAAGTATGGAATTGCCAGTTTGAGACCCTCAGAGCTCTTTTACTCTGGCATGGAGGTCAAAACGGTTGGAAATGACAACTATTAGTCTGCAAAGAACTCCTTCTGACCTATGATGAATAAGTAGCATAAGTAAGAAATAAACCCTTGTTTTCAGCACTGAGATTTGGAAAGTATTTGTTACTACAGCACTACCTGAACTATCCTAACTAATAATTCTTACTTGGATTTATAAAGTGCTTACACCCCTATCATTCAATTTAATCCTCATAATGAAGAGAAAACGGCAGAGTATACATATTTAGCAGACATGAATTTAAGCTCAATTTCAAACAATATTTACTGAATGAAGTTCAGCAAATCATACTGATACAGTTGCAAGTCTGGTTCTCTAGACTTTTGGTCAATCCAAAATATTATTTCATTGCACTCTACTCACATTAAAAAGCCTTAGGACCCTTAACTCTAATAATGTATCTACCGACATTAACCTCTACCCAAATCCTAATGAGGACTCTAACATTTATTGAATTCTTACTACACTACCCCATCAAATCAAAGATGCTACTGATTATAAAATACACCATTAGCTATTACAACACCAGAAACAAAAATTACTGCCATTTAAATTATAACATAGGGCTTTGTCGTTAGAATATATATTACATGTTTGTTGAAATAAATGGCTTAAAATTATCCATATTTTTTATCATATGTCACCCCTCTACATATATAAAAAGGAAAATATAAGTGCAACAAATGAAAGCATTCCAAAAATTTCTTTATGCTTAGATTTCAACCCTTTGAATTACTTTTCAAGTCAAAATCGTGGAAGTTCTATGTTTTCCTCATAATACTGACCTCTGGGCCATCAAGAGTCTTAATAAAAAAGGGGTCCACTATTGACTCCAGGATTCTCTTCCAAGTCACTAACCTCCATAGACAGCAGATTTTGATGTACATGTACAGACAATGACCGCTATGTCATGATTACCACGTAACAGTAATTAGTCAGAAATGTTAAGCATGTGAATCGGTCTGAGAATTGATGACATATGTGAGAGGAACAGTGCCTAACTGATGTCTCCGCAACTGTATGAATTAGGCACTGTATTATTACAATCATTTTGAAGTCAGGAATTGAGGCATGGAGAGATTAAGCTTCCTGTTGAATGTGACCCAGCTGGCAAGCGGAGGATACAGAGTGTTCCATCTAAGGCAGTCTGACATCTTTAGAGGAGCCGCTCTTAGCAAATACGCTATATGACTTCTCATAATAACAATTAGATTGGCTTTTTATTATTTATTTGTTTACTTTTTGATGGTGGGGCATAAGACTTACAAACTCTAAGGAAAGTGCTCAAACACTTAAGTCTTATACAGTTTACATGATGGGCTGTTTATTTTGTTTAAAGCAAACCAAAAGGAAATTGGCTCTAATATTACTACCAGCTCATTTCTGAAACAAGTAGAAAGACCTCAGGGGCTCTTTTTGTGTGTGATCCTAGAAAGAGATATTGGAAACTTTGCATACAGTCCTATCTTCTGGAAATATTGGGATGGAAGTGCAGTGAACACAGATATATAACATCTATCTATACCTACTAGGACGTACATGTGGTAGATCTTAAAGCACACTTTTATTGCATTTAGTTTCATATTGGTGTCTATGTTTATACATGAACATGAATGTGAGAAAGGCAAAGAAATCACCACTACTAAACATGGGAGGGCTAAACGTGTGCTTGATCCTCATGGAGCATGAAATAAGACTTAATCTTTGCCCAGAAGGAAAATCTTCCTGAACAAGTATAACGATTGATTTTTTTTTTTTCTTTAGCAGTTCTTTATCTCTTCTCCTTTTTTAAGGACAGTTAGCACAACTGAACAATTACTTGGGAGGTACAATACAAAGCTTTGAGCGTAGCTCTTTATACACTTATCAAATGAGTATAATTTGCTATAATTCTCCCTCCTGATTATATACAGTAGCTATTTCATTCTCTAAATAATATCTTATACTTTTTTTTAGAAGTTGGTTAAATTGCTTAGGAGGAGAATATTAGGCTCAGTTTCTTTGAAGGGTAATATAGTGGGAGTGACTGTATAATTATCTCTACCGGGCTTTCACCCACCACACAATGTCTTCCACTACATCTATTGCTTTCCTGTTGAGAACTCCAGTTAATCCTACCAGCTAGCACACAGGAGAATGAGGCAGGCAAATTTTATTTTTAACTAAGGACTGAGAGCATAAGAGAAAGAAATACTAAGATTGATTAAATCTGGTGCATTTGCAATTTTTATTTTAAGCCATTTCAGATATATGTGCTACCCAATAGGTACACTAATTCAGACATTACAGTCATTTGTGTAGCATGTCCTATCTGGTACTCTCTGCCTGAGACCAATTGTCCTTTAAGCCACTCCACAGCTGGGCTATTTTATGCCTTGCAATTACTACTCTATTCTGGATGGGGAGTTTTATTTTATTTTAAATTGATGTGGATTTTATTCTCGAAATGCCAAGCATTCCAAATGCTTCATACATACTAAGTTTTTAAAAACAATTCAATGGCTTCCAGCAGAGAGAAGTTTAACATAAGCCATTCACCAAAAACATCAGGATTTCTACAATAATTTCTTTCTCCAATATTGCTTAATAGTTTGTCTATGTGCCTTACCTGCAAGACGGAAATCCAGGGTAGGGTCTCAGGCAGTCTTACTTATATGCCTCTGACCAATGACTGCCACAAAGCCTGTCACTTTTACCCTTCTCTGCGTCAAATTATGAATAGAGTACACTAATTGCATGCAGAAGTTAGAAATGATAAGGTCAAACAATGTTATTCTCCTGAATTAGTGATTAAGGCTATCAGATTGCGACTACTCAAAAAAAAAAAAAAAAAGCCATTAAACTGAAGTTGCCGTTCATTTACAAACTGATTACCACTAAAGTAGATTTGAGGTTATCTAGGTTTGGGGTGAGAATGGGAAGCAAATGAGCATGGAATTTTTAAATGTTCTAAAATTAAATTGAGGTAATGATTGCATGACTTTGTAAATAAATTACAAATCACTGAATTGTAAAAGAGCAAAATAAAAACTTTTTGCCAAATACCCCTCTTCACTAACACAGGGACTGTTAGTATTTTCAATTGTGCTTTTAGTGGTCAATTCACATATTTAGGCTTTGGAGCCAGATGGACGTGGCTGAAACATGACCTCTGCCACTTAGTGCCTCGGTGAGTTAACTGTACCTTTCTGGGCCACAGTTTCCTCTGCTGAAAAATGGGAGAAATGACAGCCTACATCATTGGATTACTAAGAAAAACAAGTGAGTTGATATGTGGAAGTGATACAGTAACTTCTCAATAAATGTTTAGTTACCAATCCATATCTTTATAATTATTAATATCAGAAATAATTGGCTATTGCTGCAAAGGGTTAATCTGACGGGGGAATTCTACATAAAATTCTTGTAGATAAGCACTATCCTACACAATACAGATGACATACTTCTAGTTTTCATTCACAATCCAGGGGCCCTCCAATTCAAGTATATTCAGATTATCTTTCTAAAGCATGCTTCTCATTTTTTCCTCAAACGTTCAAGGCTCCTGTCTTCCCCCAAACTCCTGCCCCTAGTGCCCAAAACTGCCTACAAGGACAAGGTGCAGAACATACAAAGTCATTGCATTGCACCAAATCCAATTGTAAGCTGCTCTCTGAACCCTCACCAATGTTTTGTTTTTTTGTTTTTTTTTTTGCCTGTTTTCTTTCACTGTGCCACTTACTCCATTTTCCAGATACTTCAAATTCCTCACTCAGCCGAAAACACCATTCTTTCATGCAAATCTTCCTTTCCCAATTGCAATTTCTTCTGCCTAGACTGTGGTCAGCCTTGAAAAACTCCTGTACATCCTTTGTGACCCAACTCAAATGTCACATCCTCTAGCTGACCTCAATCTTCATTGTGACCTCATAATAAGACATATACACCCCTACTGAAGCATAAGTTGCCCCTCTCCACCCTTCAGGCCCTGCAGCCACTGTCTGCCCACAGAGTCCCAAATGTTATCACAATACTAAGCTATTGTGCATTATATGTGATTCACCTCAGAGCCACAGCATATTTTTTTCTCTTCCAGAAAAACGTCTTCCTCTCTACTTTCCCCAAGCCACTCACCTCGCAAACTCATACAAGTTTGTCAGACCTCAGTTTAGCTCAGATTGGATGCATTCAGGGTGTTATGGCAGGAGATAGACATAATCATAGGAAACCTCCTCAGATCTTCCAAGACTAGGTTTGCTTTGTCCCTGAATATGCTTCCAGAGTACCCTCTGCTGACCCTGAGTACTGGTCTGTAGCACCAAACGGAAAACCGTCTGTCGATACACATTTTGTGACAGGCTCAGTTTTGTATAACTATTGTTAATCTCCATAACCCTATCACCTAGAAAGTCTCTGGCACATACCAGATGCTCAATATCTGTTGAGTGAATGTATTAGTCATCTCCTTTAAAACCAGAGTCAGTGGATTGAAGGGTAAGTATATTATATCTCAAAAAGCTATTATTTAAAAATAAATCTGAATTCCCAGTCTATCTTTCTCATTGTAGTTTTACTTCTCAGTTGCTGGACAGAGGTCTTACATGTTTGCACCCCTATCATGGAGCCTGAAACCTACAAGTTGCTTAATAATGTTTACTAAAATTTCATAAAAATAAAATATTATATGCCAGATTCTGAGCCACTGAACTACTTTCTACAAATGACCAATTTATATGAAGCTCCTCAGTAGGTAAATTGATAGTGATATCACAAATCAAGCAGCTGGAAGAGTCACTGCTTTCAACATTCACATTTCACAACTAACAATTGGGTCCAGTAAGTGAATTACCCAAGACCATGGAAATAGGATCACAAAGAACGCCTTCTCCCTAATCAATATCATTAGTGGTATCTAACTTAGAAAGACTGTTGTAAATCACAGTAGCCAGATTTAGTGTTATGAGTATGGACTCTGCCAGCACCAAATCACCAAATACAGGTGATGAAAGCTATAGCTAGAAATAAATAGATCACTGGTGGGTTTTTGAAAACATGATCAGATTAAACAGGTGTTGATATGCATGAGAAGAGGAATAAATAAACTCTTGGTTTGATGTAAGTCATTATTTGGCAGTTGTGTAATATCTGAAAATTCTTCTAGGTTCTATTTACTCAAAGACCAGGAACTATAAGTATATCTGCTTCACAGGATAGAAGCCAGTGAAATTAGAGACAAATGTTTTACATACCACAAATATGGTATTCGGGCAATGATGATAACAGCATCATTCCATAAGACCAATTGTATGACAGGCTTTGTTTTAAGCACTTTAGACACAATTTACACACAGCTTTGACTATAAACTGCATCTTTTTTTTTTCTACTAACCTACTAACAAAGAACCAACTGGTGCCACTTAATATGTGTTACAATGGTTTCTTATCACATCAGTCATAGGATGTGTTTCAATTTTCAAGAAATTAAACTGTGAGAAAGATACTTTATAGGATGCAAGTAATAGAGTATAATACATTTAATAGTCCTAACAATCCTATGAGATGGGTCCTATTATCATCCCCATTTGAATGATGTGGAAGTTGAGGCGCAGAGAGGTTAAGGAACTTGTTCAAGGTTACATAAAAGCTTTAATGATGAGAAAAGTTTAACAGAGACTCATAAAGCTTTACAGCGTCATCTCTCAGAAGCCCATAAAATGCTAAGAATCAGGTTTGTTTCTCTAAATGATACAATTGAACCAGTAAACTTTCCTCACTGAAGGGTACGGTGTTCTGAGATCTAAGAATTCTCATGGCAAAGTATTATGAAAATAAAAGTAGAAAGATAGCAATTTTAAGCACTTCAAGTTTTTATAATTTGCATCCTCTTTGAATTTACATAGCTCAGTTTGTATCAGACCAATATGCACTCATTTGGATTTTGCTTTTAAGTTTTCTTAATCCTTTCATTTATCTGTTTTCTGTATGCATAAAGATACTGTAAGCTATTCTGGAAATGATGGTGTATTTGTTTTTCGATCTCCTTTCTCCTCTTCTCCACCCTCCAAGCCTTGCTCTGAGTTTAGTGGGCATTAAATAAGTGTTGCTGACTAATTAAAAGCAAAATGGAGATCCACTTTGGCATCATATCCCAAAGCATGATATTAAAAAAGACACAACTCAAGCATAGATTGTTAGCTTCTCGTATATGATTAGTGGTATTCTTGGTATAATTTACATAGTGAGAGAATATGGCTTTTTGAACTAAGCAGAAACATCCAAGAATTTGGTATGAATGTTGGAGGGAGAGTTGGGAGGAAGATCAAGGGAACACATTAAGAGATGAGACTGTGATTTAACTATGGCTTGATCATTGAATAGAGGCCTTAGTCTGATCACAGTTAAGATATATAGTTTTTAATCTGAGTTATTTGGTGAGGTAATGAGAGCTAACTAATAAAGTTAACATGAAATATGAAACCGAAAATATGACATAGTTCCCATCAATGTTCATTTTCAAAACTATATTATTTTATGTATAAAATCATCTCTAAGCACAGAAAGGTTGTTTGCTGACTCTTGCTCCCACACATGAAAGTCAAGATATGATATTCCAGATCACCTGTGAAATTCTAACACGGTTACTAGGAACAGCAATCAAAGTGTAAGCACTTTTCCGTCGTCTTGTAATCGTGCAAGGGAAGATTGAAAAGAAACACAACTGTAAAATTTTCAAATTTTTCCTCATCAAAGACACTGGTTAGTTGGGAAGTTACTGAGAATATAAAGTTAAATCTTGTTAATCCATTTTCCTATCATAGGAAAATTCCTATTAACCACACAATGAAACCTTCTTTTCTCACACGCAGGTTGAACTAAAAGCTATTCCAAAATCCCTCTGCCTCTAAGCCGTAAGTGACACTGCACAATCTCCTACCCACACCTCTCTTTATGGTAAATAGAGAAGAGGTGCACATTCTGGCAAACACATTAGTCCACATCTACCAAAGTGAAAATCTGTGAGCTAAGAAACTTCTATACATTGTCCAGTAGTACATGTTTATAAAAATAACCTTGAAGCTTAGTCAAAGTCTCTCTGAAGTTATCAAATATTGAATGTTTTTCATTAATATCAAACATATCTTCATTCTATTTGATACTTTAAGTTTCTTTGCCATAATAAGATATATTATACATCAGACAAACATATTTATGAAAAAAACGAAAACCCCGTTCAGTTTTAAAACTGCTAAAAATGTTAGCTTTGAATGGGCAAAAATAGAATAAAGCTTCTTGAAAGTTATCAGAGTCTAATAGTATCTCACAATTGCTTTCTAATGGGCTCATTACTATGTTAGTTTTGCTTATCTGAAGTTTAAATTATAGGTTTACAGATAAACAGCTTTAAAACCAGAATGAAAACTAAATACTAGTGGAACATTGGTCTACAGACCAAAGCAAGAAGCAGTGAGAAAGTGAGAGGAGCGGATCTCTACGGTCCAGAACTTGTTTACTTGCAAACATCTGGGGTGAAGTCCCAGCCTCAGATATTTGGTTTGCCTTGACTTTATAAATTTCTCTCTGTGATAGAGAAGTACATACAATGTTGTCTCTACCACACCAACCGCTCTGTTTAAGCAAAAAGCCTCAAAAAGTTGCTTGTTTTAATAACTACATTGCCACAGTTTTGTAACAGGTAATTCTGCACTCTGGCCACAGCTAATTGGATCAGACATTGAACCCAAAGCAGAGTAGATACCCAGGAGCTGTGTTGGAGGAAGAATTCCTTCTCCATGTGTACTGGAGAAGAACCAGCTAAAATAATGGTCCTGTTGGTTCAGGCTTTTCAGTGTAAGGATACAGAAAAAGAAAAGCTGGGAGCAGAGATGGAATGGAGCAAAAGCCAGAGACACATGGCATTGGATGAGGAGGCCATGAGGCAGCAGGACATCATATAATGAACATCCTAGTGTTTAGAAGAAGACTAAACAGAATCACTAACAGGAGCTGCCACAGAAAACAGAAGGAAAATGGAAGAAAGCTAAGTCCTTGTCCAACGAAGACCCACCGGACAAGGAAACACTGGGTGTTTATTTCTGAGGAATGACAAAATCAGCTGCTGTTGTGTCCTCAATGATATTCCAAGTCTCCAAGAGGCTTGGTTGTCTAGTTGCTGACATGGGTTTTTGGACTTCCTTCCTTCTCCCTGTATATTACCATAAATTCCCATCATCTAAAGTCATCTGAGGTAACTTTAAGCACATCTTGGTTCCTGCAACCTGAAAGGACCTAACTAAAACAGACCCAAGAAACAATTTCCTTATTTTAAAAGAACTTAGACACACATAATTCTGGCTCATCCTGGTATATTATGGTCTTAAAAAATGACTATGTCTATTAACAGAAGGAAAATAAATAAATAAAAGAGAAGGATAGGGGAGAGAGTTTATTTTGTGCCTCTCTGCTTGTAAAGCACAACAACGCATTATCTGCGATTTGGGAATTATCCGTGAGGATGCTCCTCTGCGATCTGTAATATCATAAAAGCTAGGCAGATTAGCTCTATTCTCTTACATACCTACATTTTCAGATATTATCCCCTACTAATTACCCTCAATATGACCAGCTGGGAATGGTGGAAAGAAGGAGTATGGCATGGAAGGTGGACTTGACTGTGGACCTTCCTATCATAGCATCAGTATAGAGAATTCAATTATATTTTTTAAAGCCTGATTATGCAAAACACTTGTTTCTTAACAAAAAATAAGCTAAAGGTATTTTTTAGTGCATTGCTACATTTGCATTTTTAAATTATGGTAGATATTTTTATTGCGTTAAGTACCTTATTCTATCTCAGCGAAGAGTCGTGGCTGTTTTAAGTAAACAAGACTGTTACAAGAATACCCTACTCTTCTTCCATGGTGAGTGCCTGTATTCAAACCACAGTGCCATGGAAAATAACTTCCCCAACATTTGCTCTCTTGGCCACAAGTGTCTGTTTAGAGAAGTGTCTGGCTTGGTCTGAACAACACATCCCCAAGCAAGTAAGCGGAAACCCAGGTCGGTAACATGAGCTAAGATGAGGATTCTAACATTTGGGATGATGGCCCACACTGAATTTTGATAAATCTCAACAACAAAAAAAAAAAACAAGCAATTCCAATTCTGGATTCACATGTACACAAAGATACATATGCAAGGAAGCTCATCTTAACATTGTTTATAATAAAGAAAAGCTGAAGCTCTCCACTATAAAACAGACTCAGTGATGAACCCTTACACTATGGAGCACTATACAGAGTTAAAAATAGTATGGCAAATCCTTTTTACTGACATGAAAAGTTCCGGAGGAAAATAACTGAAAAAAAAAAGATAATATACCACATATATATATATGTAAATGTATACATAAATGTATTGATACATGCCTGGAAAGATGCACCACAAAAAGACAATGGTGATGACTCTTTGGAAAAAGAGTTGGGGTTGGCAGGGGAGAAATAGAATGGGTACTGAGGAAGGGCTGTTATGTTCAACTCCATATACTTCTCACTGCTGAAATCTGTTGTGATAAGAATTTATTTGTATACTGTCAGTATATATATGCTTCAGTAAAGTTAAGGAACAGGCTGGTTCTACAACGTGCTCCAATGTACTGCAGGTATGTTTGGTTGGTGAGCCAGCCAGAGAATTAGAGGAACTATTCCATTCAAAATCAACAGGACCAAAAGTGAGGCTCAGTTCTACCACGTTAGAAGTAGTATTTAGCGTAACTCACTCAACCGTGTGTGTAATACTGGGATGATGATTTCTGGCCAGGCAACCTCCTAGACTTGATGTGATAATGAACATAAAGCCACTCAACAAACTGCTAGGCACTCCGCAAATCTCAAGTACTACTATTATTACTGTTTATATATTTGACTTCCCAAATTTCCCTGGAGAGATATGGCTAAGTGTGTAATAACAAATCATTTGTTTTCAACTTCTCCATTTGAACAACATTGTTTTATCCTATTTCCTTTCACTAAGGTCTGAAATTAAAACAAACATCAAACGAGGCTGTAGGATTTTATTTTATCTGTCACATACTGCTGTCATTAAACACACTTGAAATGAGTGGGTTCAGTTCAAATAAAACTGCTTCTTTCCCAAACTAACAAACATGAAGGGGAGAGAAAAGGAAGCTTGCACTTGAATCACATTCAGAAGTGCCACACGTTACATTTCAAGGAGAAGATCCATCTGGCAGGCTGACACAGTAATCAGTTTTTACAATTATCAGGTCAGGCAGATTACAGATCCAGGCTGTCAATTCTTTCATTGCAGTTTTATTTCGTTATTGGCAGCTCGTCCAAAAGAAGAAAACCCCTCCTAGTTATTCTATGTAAAAAAGCTATCTTCTCTCCTTTCTAGGATTGACTTCAGTAGGCAGCAATTCAGTCCAACAAACAAGGATCTATTACTGAGCGTCAACTATGGTGAAACTGTGTTTGGTGGAAGTTTAAGAATGAATATATCAAAAGTCACGTCCTGCAGGAAGTCATAACCAACGGAGATAAACTGTTACAACTGAAAATGATCCTTGTATGAATCAAAAATGCTGGTACACTTGATTTTCACTGTCTTTTTTATGGAGGTCCTTCTCAAATGTTCAGATCTACTTAATCTTGGCAATTTATCTCTTTGCTGGCTGAGGTAAAAAGAGCAACAGGCAGTACAGGTCGTCAGGAGACCCTGAAAAGGGGTGAGTGCATGTGTGTTTGTGTGTGCGTGTGTGTGTGTGTCTGTGTGTGCACACGCACACTTGATTATAAATAGTACACACTGTAGAAGCCTCCACATTCAGTCCACACTGTCCTCTTCTCAACCTTAACGCTAACTGCTCACACGTCCACGCACTGCAAATTCTCCATGAATCCCCAGGTTCTCATTGGAAAGTGCACTTTCAAACTGCTTTATCTTTACTCATAACAGTTTCCCCTTCTGGAATGTCTCCCTCCTCCAAATGTCCATTACATTTTAATTATATCTCACATAATCAGTGCTCAATAAATATCTGTGGAAATAAGTGAAGTCTCCTATCCTTATATGTAATGAGTATTTCCTTGCAAAATTAAAAAAAAAATGAAGCAGAGTAATTTAATCAAGTAGGAAGTAGAACATGCTAGAGAATTTACCAAATAGGGTGGAAAAGAGCCTTAGAAATGATCTAGTTCAATGCTAGATGTTCACAGAAGTGAAGTGATTTGCCACATTCCAAATAATTGGTAGAAAAGGAAGGTCTGAAATCTGCTCCTCTGACTTTTAGTCCAGTGCTTGTTCTATACCATGCTGTTTCCTTACATTTTCGAGAAATGACAGGGATGTGTACTGACAAGCTCAGTGGATTAATAAGTATAGAATGGATTTCCACTAAAGGAGAGAGGAGAAAAATCAAGGCTGCCATTAAAACTACAGCATTTCCTTCTACAGTAACTACCTATTGAGACAATGTTTGAGACAATACACACTCAAGTATCAAGGAGAGCACTCTCAATGGCCACATTTTTTTAAAAAAAATTCACTGCCGAGCTTTGCAGAAGCCAATGGCAATGGTAAATTTCTACAATGAAGTGAAATATCCTTCGGGCTTAATAAGGAATTTAAAGTTACAAGTGTATTAGAAAATGAAGAGAATGTAGATCCTACAGGCTTAAGAAAATGTTTGGAAGTTCAATTTCATTCTCATACAAGAAAAGCCAGATTTGTCTAGGGACTAATGAGTGCACAGACATTCGAGCTTGGATTGGAAATCACATTTACATTCAGGCCAGGACCCGGGACTGGGAGAAGGTTGCTGCTTGAAATCCAGGCTATGTAACACCTGCTGTGGGACTCCTGAGAACATCCGTTCATTTCCCATCCTATTTAATCATCTCTAAAATGTGGGTAAGAATCTCCATCTTCAGGAGTTACTCCTGAGACTTCAATACTAATGAATAAATGAAGATACTTTGTAAACTCCCAGATGTTAGGTAAATGCATTAACTTATCATTATCAAGAAGGAAGGACAGGCTTTGTAGAAGTTCTAGATCAGCCAGGCTCAGAAATGTGACTACTTCAGGGGCAATGGCAACACATAGACTTTGAATTGCAGAAAAAGAAGAAAACACAAAAAAAGATAGGCTTCATTACTTGAATATCCAGTAAATCAAAGCATAAGTGCATAGGCCTGAACAATCTATGTATCTCTGGAGAGAACTAAGGTATAGGATTGTCATTTAAACATGTAGAAGGATATCATTTGGCATAGGTCAAAGAGTAGGTTTATCTGAGAGTCGTGACTGGAAGCCAGGACTACTGGAACCCACTTCATGCTCTTTCTCCTAAATTACATTACGTAGGAGATATGAAACAGTAGTAGCAATGAGAAACAGATAAGGACATTGACATCGCAGTGCCGCTGAATGGTTGTTGAGTAGTGATTTGAGACCTCACTGAATTGGATGGAATCCCAAGTGATGACCGCAGACCATTTTCCCCTCTTTATCTGTGCATAGACAACTCCTTGGTGGTAGCATAGCACAGAGATAAACCAGTGAAGAAACAGAGACGTGTCAGAGACCCTGGACCATCTACAGAAGGGGAAGTAAACCTGCACCTACTACCTGTCAGTCTCTGTGTTAGATGCTCTCTATGCATTCTCTCTAATTATTCTAGCCATGTCAAAAAGTAGATATAATTATTCATCTCTTACCAGTGAAGAGATTAGGATCTGGAGAAGTGAAATATCCTCCCAGCTTTCACAGAGCTGCTGAGTGGTGGAACGAGAATTGAGGCCCCAGATGCCACAGTGAGAACAGAAGCTCTTTCCACTTTGCCAAGTGGACAGCCACATTCCAAGTGCCAGCCCACAGACAGAGGGGTCTGAGGTCCTGGAAGTAGGAGATCAGGAAAGCTGCTATGTGAAAAGCTGGCATTCAAAGAAGAAAGCGGTTTGGGGGAACAGTGTTACATTCACATTTTCTTAAGTGAGTTTATGTGAGGTAAGTGTTTTTATATTCTAGGACGAGAAATTGGAGGATTCTGGGTACCTTTTTAAAAGTAAACATATTTCCCATTGTGGTACTGGCATAGTAAAAGAATAATAAAATATGTATAAATATAAATATAACTGGAGGGGCTGAGGTGTTGAATGACTTGGACAGAGGGGCTAATATCAGGTCTTGTCTTCCTGCCTTGAGTGAAACTATTGACTCTACGAACACAGAAATACAAGAGTGAGAAACAACATTCTTAATTGTTTTCCTTTCTGGAAAGACTAAGACATACTATAGTTCCAGGCTTCATATAACAGAGCTCTTATAGTACCATCATCTTTAACTCATAAAAATCAAATTGCATTACTGCCTTATCATAATGTTCAAAGTGTTTCTTGCTTGGTGCATATTTCACACATCATTTTACACTCACACGAGATCCTGAACAGGTTACATTACATATATATCGGATAGAATATTTAGGACCCAATTTTCACCATCATTGAACAGCCTTATGCAATTCAAATATTCAAAAATGTGTGAATAATCTGGTGCCTGTTGTCACGATGGTGAGCCAGTTAACAGCTGAAGGTTGAGTCATATGTCATCACAAGGAATTACTCTGAATCCCACCTAGAATTCCAGTCTAGTATGCTTGGCTGCAAGAGCCACTGACAATTAACTACATCAGCTCCCTTATGTCACATCTGGGGAGACTAAGGCCTAGACAGAGGCAAGGGAATGTTCAAGGTCATATAGCTAGACAGGGGTAGAGGCAGTGCAGGCATTAGAACCCATGTATTTCATTACCTAATCTCTATAATACTGTCCTATCCTCTATTTGATACAAAAAAGTCAAGATCTTTATCAAAAACTCATCCTTTCCACCATGAATTCAAAATAGAACAAAAGCAGTGCTGCTTGGACAAAAGCTGAGTCATACACGTTTCTTGGTAGGCAGAAATGAAATGAGTTAATAATCAGTTGTAACATCATTGCCCTTTAGATTCATCTTTTGACCATTGGCAAATCTGTGGTTTTATTCCACTTTTTTTGCGGGCAGCAAGTGGGAGGTAGAAATGGCAAATTAACTACGGTCTGTCAGTCCTGGTAATGCTATTTACTATTATTTTTTAAATCAATATTAAAGGTTTGAGTTTTTTACCCCTTTGTTTTCATTTGTTCAGCAAACATTTGTTGATTGCCTAACCCATGCCAGGTACCACAGGGTTAGACACAATGGGAATCCCAGAAACGGAAGCACACTCAAACACACCTCCTACAATTCACAATTTTCCAGCCTAGTCAAGGAAGTTGAATCTACACAGCTGACCCTAACCATAACAGGGTATATATGTAACAAGTGTCAAAAGAAACGTGTACAGCAACTCATACGGGGTAGGAGGCAGCTCCTCAGGTAAAAAATGAAGGGTGAGAGTGGCAGGTAGGAAGTGATGAATGGCATTGCAGGTAGACGATACGAATAGAGAAACAACCAAGAGCTGGAAAAGTATAGAGCTCACTGAAGAGGCATGAAAGAAGAGAGGATATGAACTCTACAGAGCACAGCACAGTGAGGTGGGAAAGTATGGTATGAATACATGGGTTTTCGTTCTGGTGTTTTTATTATATCAGTTTATCCAGAATGAGGGAGTTAGTTTAAGAGAAACACTCCTGTTTCTGTAGAAGGACAAAAGAACTCAGAGACAGATAAGGAACTTACTGGTTGGGGTAGAGATACTATTTTGTCGGAGTGCCTATGTAGAGTAAACAAGAAGGTGTACGAACACGCATGCTTTCTGCTCAAAAATACTGATAACATCCATTCTCTTTCTGGTCAAAAATACCGATAACATCCATTCTTTCTGCTCAAAAATACTGATAACATCAGGGATCTTCTCTCTACCTGCTTGATGATTTATAACAAGAAGTACTGAAACTGGGCCCTCTCAACTCTTGTGTCCTCTGATGTCTTGTTTATTACAAGTACAGAAAAGAGAGCACCAGAACATTCATATGCACATTCTGGGGACTAGATAATATCTGGAATAAATTATGGCATTAGCAACAACAGAATTTACTTGTACGACCTCTAGTTTCCCTCATGTTCTTCTTGTCTCTCACCCTTACTCAGACAAATGTGTGAGCCAGTGTACAGTGTTTGTGGCATGGACTACACAGAGAGAGAGAGAGGCCAGGTGAGAGGTATAAATACAGCGTCTTTATTAGAAACTTATTACTCCTGACAAAGTAAACCAAGGAGTTGAAAATATTACCTTTTACCATCCAGACTACAACTATGTGAGCAAGGCAAGAATCAGCTGTTGCCATTTATGAATTGGCACAGGAATTGCAACAGATATTTGCTCATGATATCTCATTCTGTCCATGGACACAGTTCCTAAAATATACCACTCATTGCTGGTGGTGTTGCTTAATGTAGTCCTCCTAGCCCGGTGCTTGATTTAGATTTGCAAAACCGCTTTTCAAGAATCTAATAAACACAGTTTTGCTTTATTTCAGGTTTGTAAATAGTTACCTTTATTCATGCATTTCAAAGAAGATAAAGGAAACAAATATCAAACTATCTTTTTTTTTTGTAATGCATGAAGGCACATCTGAAGATGTTAAAGGCACCATTATTTGAGTTCATAGAAATACGAATGAGAAGAATTCAACATAAAAGGCCATTTTAAGTTCTAGGTCCCAGAAATAGAAAGGGAGGGAAGACTTCACAAAGGTATCTACCATAGGGCAAGAACAGCAATCCCAAAGGTCAACGATCCTGCATGATATACCTCAGGATCACTTTAAAAGGTGAGAAAATTACAGAGGGTCATGCCTGTGAAATAATTTACAGAGAAAAGGAACACAGATTAATAAGACACTAACTATTATTTTAGGAAATTTAAGTCGTTTATTTATTTATAGGTGATTCCAGTAATTAAGAGCTTACCCTATCACTTCTATATTGAGTACTGGAATGACCTTGAAGGTGAAATGTCAATCAATCACCAGGGCATTCAGAAACCATTTTAATTTCAAGCCTGAAGTGCCAAAAGTGCCAACCCTTGCATAAGGTTCTGAGATATGAACAAGCTATGGTTTCGCAGAGCATTCACAATCTGGAGAACTATGTGGAAGTAATTAGATCATAATGAGGTTAATTCATGTAATGATAAAAAAAATCAAACCAAAAAAACAAAAAGGCAGAAAATAGTGCAACTGACTCAAGCATAACTCTAGAAAGGGTCTGTATGATTTTCAGGGTAAGAAGGAAATATAAGTCAGGTGTAATTTTGTAGATGTTAGTGATCATTTTATTCTTAATCACTAGAGCTAACAATTACTGGTAATTTACTATATGACAGACACTATGGTATATGTTTAATTTTTGCAATCTTCCCAATAAACCTATGAGACAAAACATATCATTGCTTTCCTTTCAAAAGTAAAAAAACAAAGAAACAAACAAACAAACAAAAAACTGAAGCACAGAGAAGGGTTAATTAAACTTTCCAAGCTCAAACAATGAGTAAATATGAAACTAGGGTTTGACCTCAGACAGGGCAACTCCAGAGCCCTTGTATTTAACCATTATTTAGAGTGACCTCGACTTTGACAAAAAGTAAAGCAAGTGTGAGCAAATAGCTCAGAAGAGTGATGATAACTGTTCTTATCAAGGCAATCCTCAACTAAGATCTAGATCCATTGGTCCAATTTTTAATCCTCATGGCATTTGACCCAATGGTGTGGATACCTTGATCACACACTCACTCTTGAAGCACATTTTTCACTTCATTTCTAGACACCACTGTCCTTTGCATCTCCTCCCACCTCAGTGTTTCTTGCTCCAAGTATTCTTTAATAGTTCCTCTATTTTCTCCATGACATCAAAATATTCATGGCTTCCTCCATTACCTTGGGTGATAACAATCCAGGCTCAAAGCTTTAAATGTGTATCTGCTGACACCTATATCTACATCAAGTCAAGAGCTTGCCCTTGTACCCCAGACTCAAATACACAGCTGTCTACTCAACCAATACTTGAACCTCTAAAAGATAGCTCATATATAACATATTCAAAGCCAAATAGCTGATCATCCTTTCTCCTTTCTCTTCTAAACAACAACAAAAACAGAAGCAAAATTACTCTTCCTGTCTCCAGAAATCAAACTAAATAGCAATTCCACTCTTCTCCTTGCTCAGGGTAAAAATCTAGGAGCCATTCTTGACTCTTCTATTACTCTTATATTCCACATCTGATCTGCTCACAATAGTCGTTGAGGCTACAATTGAAATATATCCAGAATCCCACTACTTTTTATCCCCTCCCCAACACCATCTATACCCACCAAGACCAACCAACTATCATTTTGAGTTTGATGGTAATGTCTAGTTTGTGTTGTCACTTCTGGTTTGGATTACCACATAGCCTACAGAAAGCTGCCTGAGTGATCCTTAACATAAACCTGATAATGTGACTCCAAATGCTCTCCATCTCACTTAAACTAAGAATAAGAGGTCCCATGAGGTTCTATGTGATCAGGAGGGCCCCTGTTACCTCCCTAACCTTATTTTTTCTCACTTCCTTGGGATCACTTGGCTTCAGGCACCCTTGGCTACTTCAGTCTTTCTTAAAAATGCCAGATGCCAGCCATGATCTTCTCTCATGATCTTCTCAGACTTTTCACGCTTGTGCTTCCCTCTGTCTATAACATGCTTATCCCAAATATCTGCAGAGCTCACTTCCTCACCTCCTTGAGATCTCTCCTCAAATATTTCATCCTCTTAAGGCTTTTCTTAACCACTTTGTGCAGAATAGCAACTATCACTCCACTCAACCCAAATCACTCTTTCACTTTTATCTTGCTTTATTTTTCTCTATAGAACCTGATATATTTATTATGCCTCTCCCACAGTAATATGATAAATAAACTCTTTTAAGAAAATACACATTGTTTTCTTCATAGCTGTACCCTTACCCTCTATAAGACAGCTTGCCACCCAATAAGTGTTCAATAAATATGTCATAATAACAAAATAAATGACTTCTCTGGTTATTCTTATTGGAGTTCTAGAAATAAGACTCAACTTGAAGAACCCAATAGTATAAAAAGTAATGCAGCAGTGTAAGCACTTCTAAAACTGGCTTGTTGATTTGGAATCAAAGTAAAATATTATATGTCACCATAGATTTGGATTGTGAGTCATAGACTATTACACTTGGGAGGCAGCTGTGCTGGACTAGAAAGAGAGTAACTTGGAGTCAGGTGATAATAGTTGCAGGCTTGGCAGAGCCACTGATCTGTTGCAAACCTTCAGACAAACAGCTTCAACTCTATGGGTTCTCCTATTCCATCTAAATAAAAGAACGCATCACTGTAAATCTCTAGTGTTCCATAATCTGGTATAAATTGAACTACAACTTGTTCAAAAATATTCTTTTGGGGTTTGTTTATAGGACATATTTCACTGTTGTCAGCTCTATTTGCAAGTTAGAAAAGAAGTCACATTTGAAATTGTGTGGCTATTCTGAAAAATTATGTCACATCAATAACACATAAAGTAGGGGATAGAAGGTTTTTCCTCTCCATGCACCACAGTGGGTGGTAGATATTAACAACTACAACACAGAAGAAACAAGTTTTCAGGAGGCTAAATTCTTCCAGAAAAACTTTTTTTTTTTTTTTTTAAAAAAAAGCATCAAATTCACACGTGAAAAACAACTTGCAGTTTTCCTTCAAATGTATTTATTTCTGATTCTTGATATACAGTCTCACAGATGCATGGGATGTGATACATTGTTTTCTCATAAGTAACAGAGATGACCTTTAAAAATGCACCCCCTTTTATCCCCCAGCCTGCAATCCCATGCAGATGAAAGCCAGTTTGCTATTCTGCATTAACATTTCTGTGATCAGATATAGTGTGGGCACCTCAATTCTATCTGTGTCAAGACATTTTCACACAAGTGACTCACTCGGTAGCAGCTCAGGCATTGAACACCACTCTGACACCCTCTCCTTTGAGGTGGATTCCACTTTGCTGGTGTTACCAGCCAACATCCTGTTTAGCTGCTTTCCTCTGCAACACAACAGTGTAATTGGAACTGACTGAATAATAAATCTCAATTTCTCTGTTTCATCAAGAGAATCTTCCAATTTACTAAGCTTTTTCTATTCACCAGTTCATCTTCTGCATTATGAATCATTCTTGAACAAACACACAAGTTAACTGTCCGTTCCTACGTTAAAAACACGTGTAGCAGGGAAAATTCTTTTATTAGATTTCCTAGATCTGTTTTGTGGGGATCTCAGAGAAAAGCTAGTGTTGCTCCTAGGTTGAATATATAAAGAGGTCATCCACCTCGTCACATGGGTAATGCCAGCTCCAACATGCACAAGCTCAGTGTGCGGCCATTCCAAGGTATCTCTCTGTCCTAAGTAAACCCCTCCCTGCTACCAAGCTTCAGTCTTCAAAATCTGAGTTACCTTTGCTCAATGTAGATCTACCTGAACTTTTTACCCAAAACGTTATAAATCATGAATGGCATTCTCGCAGGCTAGAGGAAAAACAAGTAGGAGGAAAGGGTAGAAAAACACATGATAAAAATAAATGAGAAAATAATGATATGTACATGGCACTAATATGTGTCCCAAGTAAGACACCAATTTTGTGGTATCTTGTTACAGTAATAATAGAAAACTAATCTGGCCCACTTCAATTGTTTGTCATCATTATAGATTAAATATTCCTCTACTAGGTAGAATTGAATACCAATACTTGGTAGAATTGAATAGCTTCATCAGAATAACTTCAGAACTCTTTACATAAGCACAAAACACACTTTATGACTGGCTGCTTCATTTCTTCTCATTTACAATCCCAGCCTCCATGCATTAATGTTGTGAAATTATCTACTTTCCTGAACACAGACTGATAAGCATAAGAACAGCCCTCCCCACCCCGCTAAGAATGTACACACTCTAATTCCTCGAACTTGTGACCATGTTGATTACAAAGACTTTGCAGATGTGATTAAGGTTAAAGATTTTGAGATAGGGAGATTATCCTGAATTATCCAGGTGAGTCTAATCTCATCACATGAGTTCTTAAAAGCAAAGAATCTTTCCCAGCTGTGGTCAGAGACGTGACTATGAAAAAGTGGTCAGAGAAATGCAATGTCACTAGAAAGACAGAGTCCGAGAGCCAAGAAATATGGGCAGCCTCTAGACACTGGGAAAGGTAATGACTATGACCAGAGCCTCCAGAGAAGAACGAAGCTCTGCTGACACCTTCATCTTAACCCAGTGCGTCCTGGACTAGAATTCTGACCTACAGCACTGTAAGATAACAAATTTGTGATATTTTAAGACACCAATTTTGTGGTATCTTGTTACAGCAATAATAAAAAACTAATCTGTAGACTAGGCCCACTCCTATTCTCCAGCCTTTGCTCATCATATCTTAGGAGCAGTTAATGGTCCTGATAGCATCCTCTACTTAGTTCCCATAGAGTTTTCCAGATGACAGTTAAATCAGTAATACATGACTACCCTCCCAACCCCTGTACACACTAGATTTTTCATTCCTTGAGTTTATCCAATGCTGGGTTGCTAGCCTCTAGCACATAGTGCTATAGAGCTACTGTAGAAATCACTTCAGTTCTACTATAAATATGTGATCAGTAAATAATTCTTAGAGAGAAGTTAAGATGTAATAATTCCGGGGAATTATAAAACATTAGAGGCTGGTCACAATTTTGGAGATTATCAAGTAAAATCTCTCATTTGGCAGAGGGGAAAATTAAAACCTAAGGATGGGAAGGTCTCACAGATACAATGCAATAGTTTTTTCTGTTTTCTGTTTGTTTGTTTGTTTGTTGTTCTTAATGTTCAAACTTTTTGCACAAACTCCTTTGCTTGACTTACAAGGGCCTCCAAGATGGCATCACATCATTCTCATTTGGATTTTTACCATTTGTCTCTCCCTTTTCATACCCTACTCTGAAGACAAAGCTAAGCAGCTTATGGTTTCCTGAAATAGTTTATGCCATGTCTGCTCCTGAAGCATCACTCCAACCTACGTTAGTGAATGTCCACAGTTGACCAATGGAAAATTGATCTCTATGGCAGAAAGTGACTCGTCAGTAGCTGCCACCATCTTCCGCAAACCACAATCTTCCTCAACCCACAATACACACCAAACCATACATCTCCATTCTCCTTTTATGGAACAGACCTCCTACTCTGTAATCTCTATTAGTGTATATGTTATATTTTCCCTACTAAAATGTAAGTTCCCGATGAGAAGGTCCATATTTTACAGATGGGTGATAATTACAGCATTTGTTCCCTATATCTCTTAGTTGGATAAGAATCCAAAATATTAAAAGGAATTTGAAAATAATAGATACTATATAAGCAACTAGGTTTCTCACTAAGCTTGTGATATGGCTTGGCTCTGTCCCCACTCAAATCTCATCTTGAATTTTACCCCATAATTCCCACACGTTGAGGGAGAGACCCAGTGGAAGATAATTTGAATCATGGGGGCAGTTTCCCCCATACTGTTCTCGTGGTAGTGAATAAGTCTCACGAGATCTGATGGTTTTCTCAGGGGTTTCTGCTTTTGCATCGTCCTCATTTTCTCTTACCACTGCCATGTAAGGAGTGCCTTTTGCCTCCCGCTGTGACTCTGAGGCCTCCCCAGCCATGTGGAACTGTAAGTACAATTAAATGTCCTTTTCTTCCCAGTCTCTGGTATGTCCTTATCAGTGATGTGAAAATGGACTAATAGAGCTTAGTTTTAAAAAGACCAGCATTTGATCTCTCTCCATGAGTTAATAGTTTGGTCACTACTTTTTTATATAAAAATTTATGTAATTCTTATGGAAAATATCTTATGAACCAAACTCCTTCTGTAGACACAAGCTCCCTGAGGTTCATAAGGAGATTCATTGCCAAAAGATATACTGACACCAACTAATGTTTCAAAATATAGTATAACACATTTACATCATCTCGTTTAAAACATAACCCTATGGGTTAGGCAGCAGAGATACCATTGAATACATTCTAGAAATAAGGGCTGCAACCTTTTTACACCATAATCTAGGTGTTGTATCACCTCTAGCCCAACAGACTTTCCAGTCAACTAACCAGCAACCTAAAGCCAGTGAGTGCAGCTAACCAGCTAATTCCTGCTTTATTAAGATTTACCTAAAGTAAATACATGCTTAGGGCATGATCACTATGGTTAATATCCAAAGACTTGTTCGATTTTTTTTTTTTTTGAGACGGAGTCTTGCTCTGTCACCCAGGCTGGAGTGCAGTGGCGTGATCTCAGCTCACTGCAACCTCCGCCTCTCAGGTTCAAGCGATTCTCCTGCCTCAGCCTCCCCAGCAGCTGTGACTACAGGCACATGCCACCACACCCAGCTAATTTTTTGTATTTTTAGTAGAGACGGGGTTTCACCATGTTAGCCAGGATGGTCTCGATCTCCTGACCTTGTGATCCACCCGCCTTAGCCTCCTAAAGTGCTGGGATTACAGGCATGAGCCACTGCTCCTGGCCCTTGATTTTTCATTAAGTGTTGCCTTGTTTTTCTTATTCTGCTATAGTTTGAATTATGCCTTTGAAATCGTGTATAAATTGTTATTTCTCATAGAGAGGTTTTGTTACATTAAAAAATTATGGGGGATGTCCAATAGGGGGATTCTGTAAGATTGGCTTTGAAGTATTTTGGTCACATTAGTACAAAAACAGCATCCTCTTTGTCTTACCATAGAAGTACCATGCCAAGATGCTGCATTATCTAAGACCTATACAAAGAGAAAGCCTCACGACAAGTGTGCAAATTGCTGGTGAAAATACAGTAACAGAGGTCACAAACTCTACTTTCTATGAAAGTAGACATTGACTTTAGAACTAAGATTTTAATGCACACCAAGCAAGGCCTTTTATTGCCAGAAATTGCAGAACAGAGTTCGAGAATTGATGTGTGAGGCTGCAAACATTTACTGTTGTTTTATCCATTGTGAAAAAGGGTATCAGTTTAGCATAAGAATATACATGAGTAAATAAGATTTATTTTTAATGAAAAGTTCCATTGCCATGTGAAGAGGGAAATGAGTGGTAGTGGAGGCCTCTGTGCTACTCAGTCTCAGGTAAACTGAGTTTGTATTTTTTGGGTTTATCACTCTTTTCTCTAACCAAAATCTTGTACTCTGGAGACAAGGAGATAAAGCACAATGCTACAGCCTTCACGGTAAAGCCAGAGCATCGCTATAAAGCAGAATTAACAGGTAGTCAGATTCGGAACTAACAAAGACCTATAAAATTTTTCTTTAAAATCGCTACTTACAGGTCACTGAACTATCAGTCATGCTAACATCCTTTTATTCCTATAGACAGTGGCTCAATGGCACCAGACCAAAAAACAAACAAACAAACAAACAAAAAAATAGAGAAGTAGAACCACCACAGTGAGGCTCCATCAATTTATATTTTTCTTAGACAGATTTTTAAATAACACAGAGCTTTAATATACAGGTGGAGATGATGTATTCCAGCACAGCCATCCTAACTTAATATTTTCCAGGCCAAAAAAAGATAAAATGATTAAAATACAACAAAGCAATACAGACTTTTGTTAAACTATCCAGCAACATCCAGCTTACATGAGAAACTGCTTTTTTTAAATTAAAAATAATAATTATACCTATTCATGTGTTACACAGTGAAATTCCATACATAAAATGTATATTGATCAAATCAGGGTAATTAGCATATTCATCATCTCAAATATTTATCATTTCCTTTGTGTTGAAACATTAACTATCTGCCTTCCAGTTATTTGAAACTACGTCACACATTATTGCTAACTATAGTTATCCCACGTGGTATAGAACACTAGAACCTATTCCTACTACCTAGATGTAATTTCGTTTCCTTGAGGACTGGACCCAAAGACCTTCAAGGATCCTTCTCACTTGATAGTGTTGGACAGAGGAATGTTGAAACATGCAGCATTTTATTTTTTTATTTTTTTTTTTCTTTAATGGTGATTGACATATTTCTTTTTTTTTTTTTTTTTTTTTATTATACTTTAGGGTTTTAGGGTACATGTGCACAATGTGCAGGTTTGTTACATATGTATCCATGTGCCATGTTGATTTCCTGCACCCATTAACTCGTCATTTAGCATTAGGAGATACACCTAATGCTAAATGA